>NC_052122.1:3559952-3625507 GCF_012273895.1 Zerene cesonia | reverse complement strand
TTGCTTTCCAAACTGGTGGCATTTCTTTATTTTGGGCTATTCAAAAGTGCTCCTTAATGAAGTCTAGCTGATATATAGTTTGAGTTTAATATTTAATCTAGTACTGGGCTAGGTACTAACTGGACTGGAATAATGAAAACCGGCCATATCTACGCTTCATTACAATTGATCAACGAACACTTGTACGCAGGATAAGAAGCCTCAACACAACTTCTCTCTCAACGGCAACATTTCAAAGGAGATGCGGGTGATGGGACACGGTTCGCAGCACGGCAAGCACTCGTCAAAGTAAGTTGTAATGATATAATTATTATATTATGCATCGGTTGATCTGAGCAATTGACAACGCGAGTGGACAAACGTATTGCGTATAGGTAACGGGTGATGGAAGTCTGGAGGTTAAGAAGTAAAGGGTTGTTGATTGTAAAATCTACTTCTTTTATTTTTACCGTTTAAGTTTTCAGTTGAAATGGGGATTATTAATGACAAATCTCCCACATTGCTTATTTTTAATCGGTCACAGAATGAAATCTATCAATGAGATTTGAAATAATAATTATAAATGATATACATAATATAGTGTACAAATTACAATACCAGATAAGAAAGCAGTCAATAGGGATATTGTATTAACGCGGTCCTATCAATGACAAATGATCTCTACAAGACAGCTGAAAAAATAATTTTTCCAGGTTTAAGCAAAAGGGCAGTTCTTTAATAATTATTAATGCATAGATATTGTATTTCACTATTGCATAGATATTATTCCCATAGATTCTATATTTCCACTTCGCTTTTATCAATATTTACGTACAAAATCCTTAAAGGTCTTTATGAAGCAAAAGGCATTAATCGCATCTGACCGAACTGTAGGGTAATTTATGAAAGTCAAACCAAGGTTTACCATCCTGGTGTTTAGTGTTGGGAGGTGGCGTTCAAAGGAATTCAAATTTACCTTTAACGCTGCAGATTAAAACGAATATATCACCGGAGGACATGTCACTTGATGACGTCTATAATAATGGCTAGCCAAACTGTGATACAAGCGAATCCCACCACATCGTTCGCCAATTTCACATCCATATCAAATCGATAGAATGTTGATAATCTACTGCAATATAATGCATTTAATTTGAAACATTATGTTTCGGTTCAACAATTCCCGCCAGATTACAATATCGCGATTTATGATTGATTATAGCTAATCTGACGATGTTTACATTTTACGCTGACACATATAAATCGTAAAAGTATTCAACTATAGTCATTAGCAATTTTGAAATTGAAACGTATAGCGATTCTAAAAATTATACCTGAATCTTAGTCTATATAATATCCTTATGATACGTGAAGCAAAAACTTCGTATCCCTTTTTAAAAAGATTCGTACTTTTTTTTAACATATTTTTTAACATATTTAAATAAACATTAAAAATGTTAATGTACGAGTCAAGCACGCTTCGGCAAGCGGCAATTGGCCCAATTTCGCACAGGGAAGTTACCACACTCCCATAGAAGATCGGTGTAATATTACCATACTTGCGTGTTTCGTATGGAGAATAGGGAGACGGAGCTCCCTTTTTGTACCTCATCCTTTCAGTCCGTTTTTCCAGTCGTCAATCCTTTCCGTCTTTCCTTATCCCTCACCTCCTTATCCCTTTAAATGTTGCAGCGTAGCACTGGATAGGAGACTACGCAGCATAATGTGCTGCATGTATAAGGCAGACTTAGCACTGATTTTCAGTAATTCCCTATTTCGCTGTGAATTCAGTTTGTTAAAACAGTTTTATAACAAACAATTTGAATTTAATTCACGTTCCTACCTGAGATAAGACGTAACATTCTATTAATATGATGATGTCATGAAAACGATGGAAAAATTCTGAAGATAAAATTCTGTTTACAAATAAATACTGTTTATTTGTAAACAGTACTTACGTTTCTCTGCATTGCTACAGTTCAATGAAAATAAATATGGCGAACAAAAAAAAATGGGGGAAAGAAATGTTAAAATAGCGATTTCAAACACTAATGAATATTTCAGGACCACTTGTTTGAATGAGAATCGTTCATGAAAAGTTTTATTTTTTTTTTTCTTGTAAAGGGCCATTGTTTGCGAATACATTCGCTGAAATTGTTTCTGCAATTTGCGAATGCCCTCGGCCTTAAATTGTTTTTAATTAGTGAAGCAGAGGTTGAGCTATAACGAACGTCATTTTATATGAACAAACAGATTGCATTATTTCATACAGAAGAGCTGTTGAATCATTTCATAGTTGAATATAATTTTGACAACAATTAATCCCGATCGCTTATTTTTGATTAAATTAGCTGCATGCTGCAATGAAATTATTACAAAAAATTTTGTTAATCAGCTCAAAAATTTCAACGAAACGTAAGAATATGATATCTGAAATGAATGAAATATCATCATCATCAGCCCATATATGTTCCCAATGCTGGGACACAAGCCTCCTATGAGGGTCCAGGCTATAATCCACCACGCTGGCCAAGTGCGGGTTGGCAGATGTCACATGTCGTCGAACTTTTTCGATTCTCGGATATGCCGGTTTCCTCACGATGTTTTCCTTCACCGTTCTAAGCAGTGGGAATGTTATCCACATGTGCAGATAAATTGAAAAATCAATTTATTTCTTGCACGCTCGCCCGGTCTCGAACCTCGACTTATCGATCTTGAAGTCCGAGGTTCTCACCATTGAGCCACCACTGCTATATTAAATAAAATATGAATAAAATATAAATTAAATAAAATATGAAATATGTGAAATATTCCAACCATGGGCCCGATTCCAAAAAATGTTGATCGTTGGATATTTAAGTGTTCTCTAAGCTATGAGTTATATTTAATATTATTTAAATCGAATGATTCTCTAATACCTCAACCGCACCGCAGAATTTGAAAAAAAAAAATACAAATAGTAATTATTCAATGTTTTTTAAACTTACGCAAAAGAAAATGAAAACTTTTTCCGCTCTCTTATAAACAAGTTTAATTTAAAGCAAATGCGAATAGATACTTTCTGGCTTGTAACTTCCAATCAGTAAAAATCCTATAAATAAAAAATAATAAAAATAAAGTTGATAACGATCCATATAGCAGTCAATTCAATTTGGCATAATATGAATGAGTCTTTATTTAATACTTCTAAACAATTCTATACCACATAATATAACAGTGTACACACAGCTTTAATCTTCGAAAACTGCACCGAGCTCGATACTGGCTTTAAGTGTTTGTCGACGTCTTTACGAACTTTTCAAGCGATGAAATTTCAATTCTACGATGCTTAGCCTTAACCTAACTTCGTCCTTCGTTGTTTGTGATGTTTTGTCTCTTTCCTTCCTTTATAAAAAAGGAGAAACAGGTTAAACTGTCAACACACACAACTTCAGAACGCTCAAGCGATTGCCAATGTCAAATATATTGCCCTTCTCTCCTTGTTATAAAAAAAAATTGTCCAATTGTTGTGTACAACATATAAAGAAAATATATATTTTTTTTAATATGATATCATTATTATAAAATATTTAAATTAATTCAAATTGTGGTGAAAACAAATTCAAATGCCTACGAAATGCGATGTTGACAGTTCACTGTTCGTCCCGCTAAGTGGATTGTACGAAGCGCCCGGAAGATATAATTTTTTTTAAGTTGATTCTACGTCCGAATTAATAAATTTTCCAACGGCTTTTTATAATTGAAAATTTTCTCCCGGAACTTTGGGAGGTGTACACAATGGCGCCGTAAGATAACTTGTGTCAAGCGGTGGTGTATTTATATATATACTTATATATATATATATAGTACCTGGATGACCGAGCTTTGCTCGGTTTAACTTCGTGAAGTTAGATTGTTTATAAGCGTTTTTTCCAAGATCGTTTTGGCATTTTTAAGTGAGCACGTGCATTAAGAAGACACAAAACAATATAAACAATTAATCTAACCTCAAAGCAAACACTCAGTAACTTCGTTACTTAACAACGCCATTTGCTGGAACTTTAATTATTCACCAAAAAAATAGTATTATTATTCGCCAATAGATGTCAGGAAGAAAAAATAGTATTAGTATTATTATTCGCCAATAGATGTCAGGAAGAGTCGCTAAGTTTAAGTCGATAAATCACGAATAAAACATTTTCTAAAAAAGATTCCTAGCTAGATCGATTTATCGTCCCCGAAACCCCCTATATACTAAATTTCATGAAAATCGTTGGAGCCGATTCCGAGATTCCAATTGTATATATATATATATATATATATATATATATATATATATATATATATATAAATTCGGGGTCAAATTCTGTACATTGAAGATTTCTAGATTTTTTTTTGTGGGGCGATTTGCGATTTATTATAATAAAATGCAATTCAAAAAATTTCTGTCTGTCTGTCTGTCTGTATCTCGAATGAGAAAACGTCTGAACGGATGTGTGTGTTTGTTGCTCTTTCACGCAAAAACTACTGAACCGATTGCAATGATATTTGGTACGTAGAGAGCTGGACAACTGGTATAACATACAAGCATTTTTATCGCGATATTCCTACGGTATACGGACTTACGCGGGTGAAACCGCAGGGCGCACCTAGCCTTCAATATATACAAGTATTATCAAAACGCAATTCTGTTTGTAGACTCCGTGTCTCTGTCTATTTTCTTAATATCATCCAAATAAACGTCTTCTTTAAATTGCTGTTATAGTTTATATTAGCCGTGAGAAGTAAAAAGACGTAATAAGCGAACAGACGTTCGATGTTCGAAGAAACGAAACACAGATTTAGCAGTGTCAAATTGACAGATAGTGTTCTATTTCACGTTTCCGACACATATTTCATATGCGTTATAATAGCGAAAACGTAATAAAATTGTTTTCGTTCTATACGATTTATTCCCATTATTACAATTAAATTACATCATTAAATAATTTTGCCGAAATAAACTAAGAGCAGAAACGTGGCATTGTAATGAGCGAGGGCTTAATTGAAAATTATAAACGCGCAAGGAATTGTGTGGAAATTATATTATGAACTTTGAATATAATATCTAGTAGAAAAAACGTTTAAAATGTATTATATTTAATTGAAATATATTTAAGTGTATCTCGGCTATTTCCGAGCCTTTCTTTGACTTTTTTGCGTCGATGATCAAACAATATTTTTTTACATTTTTTTTTATATTATATAATATTTGTTGTGTATTACGTATGAGAAGATATCTTGTGTGGTTCAATAACAGTTTATTTTTGCATGGGTTCGATAGACAAGCCATTAGATCAGTGGTGAATTCCATTAAGAAACAGTTTACCTAGTAGGAAATGACGATAAACTGTTTCATAAACTGAAAGAGTAATATATGAGGCTTATATTCCATATACCATAGTATCGGTTTTGTTTTCAAAACTATACTTATATCTAAATATCCAGCCATCCTCGCACAATATCTTCATTTTTTTATCAATCATTCTAGAGAATTACATCAGAGTGCCTTTGTTTATAAGTTGAATAATATAACAATATCTATATAATGATTCTCAGACAGACGATTTAGTAGCATGGAACGGAAGTTGGCTAGACATTGGCGGATGCTTTTAACGATATCCGTACAAGCAACAACTTATAATTGAAATAAGAATTAAATATATAAAGAATAGAAAAACATTGATCATGGGGTGGAATTCGAAGCGGTGTTATTTTGCCAAACCATGCAAGCATGCCTAGCCTCTCGGCCACCCGTGATCCCGCCCCAACAATCGACTTTCTTCTATTCTTCATCGGTAGCATGTTCTTTTGGGATCAAGAATTAATTACTGCTATTAATTTAAGAAAGCTATATTATTATTACATTACTTTAGTTATTAAAAGATAAAACGTCTGTGTTTAGGATCGGCGTCGACGCTAGCAACGACAACAAGAAGCCAGAAGACGAGGTCAACGAATACCTGATGAAGGCCATAGACGCACGCTCCATAGACCGCCTGAGGACGGAACACTGCAGGCCCTTCACCTTAACCTTCCGAGATAACAAACTGGAGAGAAAGGTAATACATAAAATCAATAAATTAACTTGCGCATAATTTAGGAACTTAGGAATTTTCTCACGAAGCATGTGAATGTTTGTAGGCGTTATACAACCCCCTTAAACACTAATTTCGCAATATATAATTAATTATTGCCAGGAGGCGCACGTGCTCATCCGCAATAAATATAACCGGACGGATATAAGTGCTAGTCGGACAGGCGCACTGCACTTTACCGCATATATTCTGTAAAAAAATCGGCAGTTATATTTCGAAAGCGTCGATATAAAGGAACCTCTTCAGATTCATTTTAACATATATAATAGAAATAAAAATAAACCGAATTTATAGCATTGTTTTTATTTATCAAAATTTCCTTTTTAATTCGTTACATTTCTTTCTAATTAAACGTGTTAGAGAGAAAAGTTAATCGCAAAAATTACAATATAAATCGTGCAATTTAAATTTTTCTAGGTCGGTGCTATATTTTCTCAACTCGCAATAAAGTTTAAAATTTAAAACAATGTTAGTTAGTTACTTAATTCGAGCGATTAATTTATACCCGGGAGTCCTTGCAGCGGTGGATTTTTTTAACTTATTTCATGCAAAGAAGCTGCAAATTACTCGGGGCTAATTGGAAAGGGGCCAGTTGGCAGCCACTGTATTCCAGAAGTCTAGATTGAACGTGCGGCACTTGGGAAATTCGCTTAAAAGCCTGAAATGTAGGTTGGAACACATCTTACGCATACTGATAAATGGACTTTATTGAAGTAATTGTCCATACATGTAATTGTCCATATATATATATTTACTAGCTGTGCCCCGCGGTTTCACCCGCGTAAGTCCGTATCCCGTAGGAATATCGGAATAAAAAGTTGCCTATATGTTAGTCCAGTTATCCAGCTGTCTACGTACCAAATTTCATTGCAATTGGTTCAGTAGTTTTTACGTGAAAGAGTAATAAACATCCATACATCCATACTTACAAACTTTCGCATTTATAATATTAATAGGATAGGATATAAATATATTGGATACTAAAGACTTGGGTATGTGATGTTAGTTGATGATGGACTTAGTATCTGGGCCATTAAATTGGTAGATAATTGTGTAATTAGTAAGTAATTTACGGTAATAATGTAAATTTCACTTATGTCCTAATTTATTTATGTTTTTTTTTTAGTTTACGGTCTTTTTTATATACGTATTATTTTATACATGACAATACTAAGGACCAATAATAACTAGTACATATAATATTATTATGATATTGGTTTTCTTATTAGGCGTAGGGAAATGCCCTTCCCAGTTACTTCATCTCTACGTCCATAGTTCATTGTGAAATGTATTAGTCATTTTATTAACAACACAAAAAAGGAGCGTAATCCCCTTTCGAAACTTCGAGATTCTTTCCGTGTCATACCGACTTGTAACGAGGTAGAGATGCAAAACATGAACTTTTCCTCACTTAGCCTACGCCGGCTTCACCTGTTGAGATGTACATGAAGAAAATACAAATATGAAACTTCTAAATACAAGTTTTATAAAAAATAATATTAAGAAATTAAATCTTTTTAAAGGATTTTAAACGCGATTTATTCTTTATATTATTAACCCGACGTTTCGAACACTTTACAGCGATCGTGGTCACGGGGAGACTGGTCTCCCATTTTTAATTTGTAGATGTATAATACTCGCGTAAAATCAAACACAAGAAAACATAATAATAAGATTTTTATATGATTTAACTTCATGGGAGGTAGGGACGTTGTATGAGTCCATTAATATAATTTTGGTTTTTATTGGCTTTTTGTGTGAATCCTATTTATGTATCCTGTATCATATTAGATTAAAGATAGAAAGTTTATTTAATGCACACTTATTATTTTTCAGTTGGTTAGTTAATGCGTGTCTTTATAATAGAACTTATAACAAAATCAACGACTTATAAGTAACGCTTTATAGGAAATTTTCAACGTTCGATGTGAATGAAATAGATAGCTATATTATTTATTTTATATCATTGAGGTTAAACATGACTGATTGAATTTCAACCTTAAAATAGACGTTTAATTTCTAACAAGCTAATCTTTTTGGATATTCTATGAGGGTAATTTTTAGTATTGGAAGACCCATCTAATTTGTTATGTGATCGTATATTTTAAATTAGTCAGGCATTGCATCCGTAAACAGTGCCATCAATTTCACGCAGTATATATTGCCGGATCAGTTTACAAACATACAGAGAAATGGGCTGAAAAATTGTGGCTTGTTTATTTCGGTCGGCTTTAAAGACACACAACAACTAATTCTTCAGAATTTATAATACGTTATACGATATACTGCCTCAGTTAAAGGTGCAAGTTCAAATACATTTTTCACACGCCCCTCACCACCGATACACACGCTGCGTTCGTTTCTAGATCACAATTATTTTGTTTCCAGTACATTGCGGAGAGGGACAGAATGCTCAAGATCTATTTCTTCTGCTCGATCATCGTGTATATCGCAATCGTTTTCATCCAACTGGTAGTATACGACATGTGAGTATTTATACCTTCATATTTTAGTGCGGTAAATGATTTTCGAAGCAATGAAGTAACAGTTGCCACGTTTTCTGTAGAACCATCGGATGTGCTGTCACTATGCTGCTATGCGCTTCGATCGTTTTGAGTGTGACATACATCGTCGTCTGCTTCGATTTTAAGGTCTGTAAATTTGGAATACTTCTTATTTTCCTTTTTTGTTCATCATGAATTATCGGTATCATAAGTTTGTTAAAAGCTTTTAACGATGTGCTGTTTTATTTATCTGAAATCTACACTGATACTATTGTATATGATTAGCATGAAGAAATGAGGGAGCATCGATGTTTAATAATAATAATTATTATATGTCTCTATATATATAAAATTCTCGTTAGTTACCATACTCCTCCGAAACGATTGGACCGATTCTCATGAACTTTTGTGTGCATATCGGTTAGGTCAGAGTCGGCCAACATCTATTTTTCATACCCCTAAATTATAATAGTAAGGCATAACAGCGTTTGCCTGGTCAGCTAGGAAACTTAAACTTAAACTTACAATAACTTTTAAATGATATTTGTTAAAGCATCTTAATGTTATTTTGATACCTTTACATTTTATGGCAATATTTGAACTCGAATCAACGCTTTCAGACCTCCATAAACTCTTTCTACTTCATTTATTGTATTAAATATTTTTACAATGCAGTACACGATGCCGAAACTGCAGAGGTTCTCCGCTAGTATCCATAACAACCGGACTCTGGCGCAGCTAATGTCGTTCTTAGTTGTTGGCGCTGTCGCACTGCAAATCGAGGTCGTTATGGTAAGATGAAAATGGTTCCATGATACCTAACATATATTAATTGTGTGCAAATTGTAGCTGTACTCCGCTAGTACCAAGATATTAAATCAGGTCGTAGAATTCAATTAGTGATAGTTAAGAGTTTGAAGTACCTACTCTAATGTTTGAGGTAAAAAAATTTAATCGGAATACGATGATATTAGATATCGTATACATTGTCAAAATGTAACTGTATTTACTTTAAGGCACTATGATACAAATTTTGTTGACCGTCCAAAGCGAAAACGAAATAGATAAAATGTTATTTAATTTCTTTACTCCGTCGCAGGGAATTCATCTGCTGTCGCAACCATCAACGCCCGTCGCCGGAGATGACTGCCCACGAAGCATCAATGAAGTACGTTACCCATTGTCTGTCCTTCTTTCTATATAATATAATTTATTATTCAGCTATACACTGAAATGGAGTCTCTCGTCTCTCCTTCCCAAAATAGGGAAACAAAAATAAGTAGATATGTATATTAGTAGTTATATAATTTAGTAAATATTAACGGGCAGTGATAGTCTTTTATCATCAGGCGACCCACTAAAAAACTACAACGAATCTTAGTAGATTCGTTTTAATTAGTTAGTAAGTAAGGACTTTATACATATAAATATCACTGATTAAAAAAAATTGTACCGCCACCAGCACTACCTCCAACTGACCCTTTTGGCGATGTTCCTCTGCGCCGTGCACCAGGTGCTCATAACTCTGCTGAAGACGATCCTCTTGCTGATTATCAGCGCGACGTACATTGGCATCACCATACAGAAGTTTATTTACTATCAAAAGCATTACTACAACAACCAGTAAGTATTCCTATGGGTACATCTTATATGGGTGCGCAGGAAGGGCTCGTAACCCAATGAGAATTTGGAAATCCTACCGATAGATATGGCCATGACTCATGAATCGTTTGTTTTCGTGTAATGTAGCAATAAAAATACCTGATACATTTGAGAAAGTATGGATAAAAATAATGAATATTTACATTTATACCGCTCTTGTAACTTTAGATTTGATTGAGATTGCACATACAAAAAAATTTCTTAATGATATCGAATAAAAATTCGAAGTCTTCGATATCTCTTATTAACTTTCACAGAATATAAAATGCACCATCTTCTTTCACGAAGCTCCAAATAAAATAGAAATTATTTGGTTAATTTATTCTAAAATTTTCCATTGCGTTTATATAGACACAAATGCTCAGAAGATTGGAACCAGGATTTGACGAATATCGTGGTGGCGCTCGGCGCCCTAGTCGCCTTGCTGTTACACTCCCAGCAGACTGAGAGCACCTACCGTCTAGACTTCATCTGGAAACTACAAGCTAATGGTGAGTTTTGTGTATAATTTTAGAAGAGTAGCAGTTTTTCAGTCCGTAGGTGACAAGGAAGAAGGTCTGCGCTAGAATGTATTTAAACAGTTGCATAACAACCTGCCTTAGGTGTTAAGAATTCATTTATTTCCACCTAGACGAAGACAAAAAAGAATTGAGATTAGTTGTTAGTATGTAATTGATGTGTCAACTAAGTACCTTAAAATCTGTCACAGCTTTTTGTAAGATTCGACAAATATTTTAATAAGCAATGTAATGTGTCCCGTCAAAATCTAAAAATGGCTGATTTTTTTTTACACGTACGCGATTATACAAATCTTCATTACATGTAAACTCTTGTACAGATGAAAAAGAAGACATGGAACATCTAGAGGCGTATAATAGAAAATTGCTGGCGAACATTCTGCCGGAACACGTTGCCCAACATTTCTTATGCAGCGATAAAAACTTCGACGTAAGTACCGAACGATAATAAAGTTAGGAGTGCAGTTTGAAATTTAATAAACGTCGATACAGCTGGCTTGACTCAATTTAATCGCGTACCTATGAACTATTGTTTACTTTAATTATTGCGAACTAGCTTTCCGCCCGGGTGTTTTGTCGTGTGAATGCCAGTTTTATTAAAAACTACCATGTAGTTTTAAATCCCCAAGATGTTGTGACTTAGCTACGAATAGCAAAATTTCCTTTCCAAATGATTCACTTCTCCCTGAATTTAATAATATGTATTCATTATTTATTAAGAAATTTTTAATTTTCCTTAGCTTTTAGAATATGGGAAATTTATCGTTATAACTATAACTACCCAATGGTGTTACCTAATTTCACTACGCACATAGATTGACCCCCGAAAACGATTTATAGAATTCCTACGGAGAATACAAGCTGCACTTTATTCCAACATTTAAAACTCTTACAGGAGCTATATCACGAACAATGCGAATCCGTATGCGTGATGTTCGCTTCGATCCCCAACTTTTCGGAGTTCTACGTGGAATTGGAGGGCAACAACGAGGGCGTGGAGTGTCTCCGCCTTCTGAACGAGATCATTGCCGACTTCGACGAGATCCTGGCTGAGGAGCAGTTCAAGTACATCGAGAAAATCAAGAGCACAGGCGCTACGTATATGGCGGCATCAGGTAACTTTGATAGGAATTTGGGTGGGTTTATGAATGTAATTAGTAAGCCGTGTTGAATTGTATGGAATGGTTAGTGATGTATGTATTAATATTAGCCCGATAAAGATGAACACCTTAGCGTTAAAATTAACATGCCGATATAAAATAATTCCCATTAAAATCAAAAGATAATTTTCTAAAAATACCACTTCATAATTTTTTTTTTTTTTAACTCTAATGCATATATTTTTTAACATCATCACAATTGTGTTGAGTTTCAATGGATATTTATACATAAGTACAAGCCACTTTTCAATGCACAAACAACTATTGAGAAAATAAACGTTTTAAACTCGGAGCAAAGAGTGTCTCATTGTTAAACTGATTCGTATAATTGAAATGTATTTTATTTGTAATCTTTACCTTATAAACGCCATTTAACATGTCCCCAAATATTCTACCAGGCCTAACAGCGGCTACGAGGGACCTGCGCGGCTTCCGCCACGTGACAGCCATGGCAGACTACGCCCTGCGTCTCCGAGAACAGCTACAATACGTTAACGAGCACTCATTCAATACGTTCCGTATCAGGATCGGTAAGTGCCACTGATGTTTCAATGGTGCGAGTTTACAGGATAAATCGATAGCCGCTAATGAGACAGTGACACTCTTTGAGCTGTTGAGATATCTGATTGAAGAGTTCACTTTTGCGTACTTGTAAGTGGATATCGAATATCATTACTGTGGTCTCGCGCTTACTGAATACTCATATTTCAATCAAATTCAAATCCAGCTTAAAGATTTAATTAAGCTAAAAGTAAAAGAGGTAATGGGTATTCAGTTGTCAATGTACTAAAATTATCGAGTTCTGCGAATGTTGTTTGCATTACTGCGTATGTATTTCAACGTGCGATTGTTTAAATTTTTTTTAATATGTGAATTAATATGTGGATGGACATGATGTTTGGCATCTTACAGGGATCAATATTGGGCCCGTGGTTGCCGGTGTGATCGGCGCTCGAAAGCCGCAATATGACATTTGGGGCAACGCAGTTAATGTCGCCTCTCGTATGGACTCGACTGGACTTCTAGATCACATTCAGGTGATTTTGATAAAGGGTGTGCCCATCTGAGGATGTTAAAACCTGCCCTGCAGTAGAAATTTAAGCAGGATTCCGGTATTGAGTAATTGATGCTAAAACTGGGAAGATATCAAATTATATCATGGAATTTTATGTGTTTTTTTAATTTTGTATGTTAACAATTATTGTTCTTCTCAATGTTATATTCAGATTAATTTTCAAGTCCATCAATGCTTAGTCAAAACAGTCATAATACACCCAATGCTGTGCGACAATTGTGGTACCACAATGTAACTTCATTAAGATCCATTGTCCCATGCACGCAACGCGAAAGTATCCATCAATTTACATAAAATTCTAGCCGGTTGTTTATTATAGTGGCTTTGCGAACGTTCTGTAGGTGACGCAAGAGGTGTACGACATCCTGTCGAAGCGCGGCTACAAACTGCGCTGCCGCGGCACCATCGACGTGAAGGGCAAGGGCAACATGGTGACTTTCTTCCTTGACGGCATCGGGGAGACAGCAATCATCAACAGCACCCATGATTTGTATGCCGTAAGTTGAATGGTTGCCTGTTTGTGGGGATTTGGAACTTGTTGTTTCGACCGCATAGTTTTCCAAAATTCTCCAGCATTTCTGTAATTAAACCAACCTTTTATACTTTCCCGTGCCTTAAATCTTGGTACCAAATTTTATTCAAATGAGGTTAGGTGTAATGAAGAGACAGACAGACAGACAGTGTTACTTTTCTATTTAAAATGTATGTGGGAATATAGATACTTTGAAATTAAATATTTGTTAGACGCAATCATTTTGATTTTACGCGCGCAAATATATTCAATATACTTCGATAAAACCGACATTTCATTACTAATTAAAATGTTTGTCTAATAAAAATTTCCTATGTAGCATATATAGGTTTTTTTGTTCATTCCTTCTGTCGGCTAACAATACGTATAAGTCAAATGTTCAATATGACGAAATCTATAGCATAAAGTAAAATCGCACTCTAATACTCTAGCATCCATCCAAGTCACGACGATATAAATATTTACAAAATTTAGATTTAATACAGAATACTGTGATTAATATACTCTGTCTTTTCTCTCAAATAGTAACATCATATGTATAACAGTAATGGGTTTCAAAATGCGTTCCATCATTTCAGAATCCAACACCGTCTACGTCAGGAACAAGTGGTGGAAACCACGACAAACCAGAGCATCGACCCTTAGAAACGCTCTCTGAAGGTCACACGGATGAAGACGGGCCCTCTCCTAGGGCATCGATACCTAAAGGTAGAGATATGCTCAATATTTTGACTGTTTTCTTGATCTTCCCATTCCCAAGCAGGTTTCAGGTTCAAGTTTTAACGCTAACCATGCAGTACCTTTATATAGATAGTTGATGAAGACGTGTTTTTCACAAAGAAACGACTGTAGACGGCATGGATATAAAAACACTATTACACGGTCTGGTTGTTCAGTTTTCAATTAAATATATATAATTTCAGAGGAACAAGGAGGATCGAGCCCAAAGGTCGGAAACGAGGCTACATCATCCCGGGACAGCCTCGCCAGCGCCGTTCGGGCGAGAGTGATGAAGCAGATGCAGCGGCCACTCTCCCTCGCCGACAACCCTGGCCTGCCAGCGTTTATAAACCTCCTCCAATCCAAGGCTTACTCCGCCGACCTTGGCACGGCCGCATACTTCGGCAACAGGAAAACCAACTTCTCTCTCACGGACATTAAGAAACCAGCAGCTGAGACGCAGAGCAGCAGCGACATCGAAGGATTCTATGACGCGGAAGTGCCCCAGCGCGCGGTGAGCCTCGCGGACTTTTTGTTTCGAAGGAAACCACGCGGCAACAACACACCAGTTAACATCATCGAAAATCCCATGAACATCGTTTAAGGCCTTCACCCCACGATGTTGTAACATACCCTGCTTATGAACTAATCGAAATGTACTTAGATTTAAGAACCCTGAAATGACACTCACCGGATTAGACGAACCCCGGACTGGACTTTATCGGATTTGACAAATACAGTATGTGACAACTTTGCAAGACTGAATGACAATGAACTTTACGTTGTAGAACAACACAGGCATTGTAAATTCATTCAATAGAACGAATTTATTGATATTAGTATGCGGGAATTGGATTATGCATAACGAAGGTTGTGATACTTGATTCGTATTCTACGCGGGATGATACGCTTAATAGAAAAATATGAGACCACGGGTACCGTCAATTGTATAAGGATTTACATAATGTTGAGGATAGAAGCGTGCTATAAGATGTATTTAGATGATAAGGTTATTGTAGATTGTAGGATGATATTATCGTGACGATGATGTTTAACAAAGTTGGGCGGTTAGTTTGGAATCGAATTTCGTTTATGTATACCAGTAATAATTCTGAACTGATTTTTAAGGTCTGCACTTGATGTTTGAAAAAAAACGATAAAGTCATACATTATTTAAGAAAATACACTATATTTTTTATTTATTTAGTCTATCAAAATTTTGTAATAATTTCCTCAAGTTTTGAAATCCCAAATAAGATCGTCCTCGGTCTTCTGGCATACATCTGTTAATAATTATTTGTTTATCAAATAATGTATTTTTTTTTTAATAAATTAAACACTTTTCAACGGATTTTAAACGCAATTTATTCTTTACAGAGGTTTCGAACACTTTACAGCGAGCGTGGTCACGGGGAGACTAAGATGTTATATGTCTTGAGGGTTATACAAAAATCGTTGGTTGTGAGCGAGAGAGAGATATAGGTGGCGGTAGTATATAACATCTTAGTCTCCCCGTGACCACGCTCGCTGTAAAGTGTTCGAAACATCTATAAGGAATAAATCGCGTTTACAATCCGTTGAAAAGTCTTTAGTTTCTAAACGTATAATACTCGCGTAAAATTGAACACCAAAATATTAATATATTCTTCTTCTAATATCTACAAAAAAATTTTTTTATCAATTAAAATATTTTTCTTCTAATAGATGCAAATAGGGTTGCCGTAAAAATATAATATTATTTTGTATTATGTATGCATGTCACCGGAATGTTCGTCATTTCGCTAATAATTCAGTGATTTTTTAATGACATATGTATGTATATATTTTTTCTTGATTATAAACTTTGCTATAGTTTTTTTTGGCAACCCTATTAATATATGTGCAAAATAATAATACATTAATATTTCATTCGATACCACAATCTTCGACCGCTAAACAGATGAATGGAGGTCGATCTCACTTGGGAACTTGCACTATATTTTTATGTTTTTTATGAAATTCCACTGACTCTCTAGCCAAATGAACGTACTTCTAATAAAAAAATATTGTTTCAATTTATTTTAATGATACCTTGCTTGCTGAACTTATGTATATTAAGAGTGCAGACCAAAATGAATTCTTTTAAGTACATGCAATTTCTGTTGCGTTGTTTTGTTAGAAATTCGATTATTGGCGCGTTAAAGAATTGTCATTTGAAATGTTTGTTTGAAAGTCATGGGCAAAGGTGAAATCAAATATCAAAGTCAACCAAAGGAACAATCTCAACGTAAGATAAGAATTGATTTGAAAATAACCAATGTAATATTAATATTCTCTATGTGTAAATAATATGCTTTTTCCTTTGTAGTTTATATTATAGGGTATCTTTATTATGTAAATTTGTGTATCTTGGTGAGATTTTTTTTTTTGTTTCTTTTATAAATTTCCAGTAAAAATAAATTTTTATAATTATTTCAACGAATTTCAAAACGTTGGTTACACCTTCATTAATTTTGTCTACGATTTCGGTTATTTATGGCATTATTTATTTTTATTTGTTGTAAATTCATAAATATTATTTTTTACTATTACGATATAACATAATATAAATAATATTAAATCAAATTTCCATAGTTGTCTTATCCCATATGCGATCACGTTTGTCTCGTTTAGTATATCTTGTATTTATATATTTTTTTCACTATATCAAAAGTTATGTTTAAATTCAGTGGAGGATTTACAAATTTTCAGGATATAGGCTGAATAGTTTTTGCCGCCCTTGCCTTGAGGCAAGGCAAATTGTTGACAATTATTATTTCATACATTATTTTTACAATGCAACAATTTCGTTGAAATTGCATGTAAAATAATTTTTCGGTATATTTTTGAGCTAATCGAAGCTCAGTGATGTATGGGCGGGGTTATGTATGCTATTTACACAATAATGAACATTTGGTAAAAAATCTTTTTGATTTCTATGAGGTGAAAAAAAAAAAAAAATTCGTTCCCCAAATTTGCCGCCCCCCAAACTTGCCGCCCCCCAAATTTGCCGCCCCCAAAATTTGCCGCCCCCAAAATCTGCCGCCCTAGGCTCGAGCCCACTGGTAAATCCGCCACTGTTTAAATTGTTGCCATTGATCCTTCCAATACTGTTTCTTTATTACTTTTTTTATTTTGTTTTTGTCAACTAGTTTCTCAATCCTATTTTTACTCCTTGCCGTTTATTTTTTGCGAGACAAGTGTGATTATGTAAATCTATCATTCCATTTTTTCAATAGAATAGTTAAAATAGTAAAAGTAATGTTATATTCCAAATTATTGATGTCTGTAGCTCCATGATAAATGTCATAAATACTACACGTAAGTGAAATAAAGAAAAAAGCCAAAAAAAATACAAAATACCAAAGAACAAAAAAATGTATTCGTAATAATTTTGTAAAAATTTATTTTGTGGAATTTAACTTATAATTTTTTTTTTTTTTATTTCCGTTAAATTTATCTATAATCTGTACTATTTGCTTCAATATTTTTAATATTTTATCACATTATCCACATTGCAAATGCAGCGTGTCGCATCGTGCCTACCATAATGTGGCATTTACACAATCGCGACAATAGCCAGGCGTTTAGCGAGGCTATTGTAAGAAGTACACTCGCTGTTCGCTATATTAAGGCCAGTTTTTCGCACGTAATGAAAAGGACAGTGGTTGGTCGACTCTCATAGATGAATGGTTCGTTGAATCACAAGGCAAAAGGCAAATAGCGAGCACAAATGAGTAAATTCACCACGTCATGTTAGGCTGCACGGTCGTTTCATCGTATTTTACAGTGAGAGATACGGTACAGCATTTACCTTTGTGGATAACCTAATTTTAATCTTGTTTGATTACTGTATTTAACGGAGCATGTCATGCTAAATGTTCCATTAAAACAGTACTTATACATTTAAATTATTCTCTATTATAAACGGTCGATTATAAATTCAAGTAAGTAATTAATTAGTACATAAGATAAGGTTAATTATTCTATTTTCATGTGATCCATTTTATGAGCCTTCTAAATCTATTTTTGACCCCAGTATTTTTCGATGTTTTATACAAGTTTGCATAATATGTATGAACTATGAATTGTGCCAATGAATTTCCAAATTAACAGTATTAATAAGTAGTTATTTGTATATTTATTATTTAACAATATTACAATGTTTTATTGCATAATATTTAAATTACCTCTAAGGTATTTCTATTGTTTATGTGCTCTAATATGAAGATGTACAGAGACACGACATGGAGACATGAAACAAGAGCCTTCATAGAGATTGTAAATAATATTTATAATATTTATTCATAATTGGATTTGTTACGCCAAAGAATTATTCTTTAAACAAAATATAACTTTATTGATTTCAAGTACGTACTGGCCATCATAAAGTTTCTAAAATAACGAAAGAGTCACAATTCGTCTATTTCTTTTTTGTATACATACATAATTGTCTATATACATCTTCGAATTATTGCAATAAGTTAATGTTAAAAGAATAAATTTAATTAATCGAAATTATGATGTTATGGTTATATGGCATATTTAGGTCTGTTACACAGCATTAAGATATTATGTCTTAACTTAGTTTAAAACAGATGCATCTGGTACTTGAAGTATAAATAATGTGTTTGATGTTTAGATTTAACGAGTCGTACATAATAGCGCTGTGGATGTAGTCGAGTGTGAATTTTATATGCGTTAAAATACTTATTATTCATATCTTAACATGTATCCTTTAATTGGCAGTGTCTTTATTTTCTATCTGTTTTATCTGTCATAATTTGCTCTAATCACGTCACTTCGTTTGAATTCAGGCGTTAGAAAAGTTTATATAAAGATGGATGTAATCAAATTTTATACTGTAATTATTTTAAATAAAACGAATTATACGCATAACAAAACAATACAACCTCGCACTCGACTCTCAAACGTACGGCGCTACGGATAAGCATTTATTACTATTAGTTATGTGAAAGCTAAGCTACGTTTTGATAGTAATTAGTTCTACCCCCAACATTCCTCTTGTGTGTCCAATCATTTCGCTTCTTTAAAAACTGTTACGTTTCTTAGTGATGTTGTAACACTGTCAGTTCGTCTTATTGATTAGATTATTATTAGAGTACATAGTTTTAATAATATTATAGTGTAAGATAGGTGTGAATTCAAATTTAAAATTTCGAATTGATACATTTACAGTCTGTACTTTATAATTAATATTTAACTATATGGATAAACTTATCGATATATATCTATATACATTATATCCCTCTGGCCCTTAATGTTAGCTGAGCTTTGCTATTTTTGATATTTTTATTAAATTTACCTCGAATATTCTTGATATAAGTACCTACTAGGGCGACCTACATTTCTGTGATTTAAAAATAATTCCTAAATGAACTTAAAATAATTTGCATAGTACTTTTTTATTTAGTAACAGAACGTCTAAACTTACTATCGGTTTATGCCGCATAAAGCACAGAGTATCCATAAAACATGCACTTCATTTTTATTTACGTTTCTAAAATGTATCCGAATATCTTTAAGTCTTTTTCATACTTTATACACATAGGTAATATAAAAATATGCTGGTTGGATTCTGCAATATGTTTTTATTAAAAAAAATACAAATTCTGTTTTATTTCGGTTTGTAAATTTATGAATACTCTGTATTTTTGCGCGCCAAAATTTACTGCAGCTTTTATAAAAAGCTAATTACGTATTTAAATAATATATTTGTGATTTGATGCTCTACCTATATAATTGTCCATTATATTATTATTCTCGTACTTAAAAATAGTTGTTGCGCATTCGTATCTACGTTATTGCAATTTTAAATTTAAAATATCATTCATTCACTTTATAAGAACCAGAATGACGGACAAGTATCTTAATAAATAAAAAATAATAAAAAAACACGCTACCAAAATTTCATACAGGTGAATATTGAAAAGAAGTATGACAATATAAAATTCAAATCAAAAATCACAATTCGATGTTATAGCATCTTAAACCACATGCAATGCTTCTAGATGCTGCCTTCTGGTTCTTATTACATGAGATTTAAGCGATCGCAAAAAAATTGTATCCATTAGTCAATCATATTATTACCGTAGTGTCTCAATAATTGTACCTAGGTAATATTGTGTAGTTCTTGGCCTAATTGGTGTCTGTTTATATCAATATTCAGTACCTTCATATTAAAAGCATGTGTATCGTGCCTATTGAGTACTCTATGATCTATAATATACATAAGTAAATGTTATCTAATTACTTACTTTGAACCAAATTACATACTCGGTAGGTATATTTTACCGCTGTAATATTGGCATCATAATATTTTCAATATAAAATCCTCTTTGCGGCACTTTAAGAACTATTTATACAAGGTTTTCTACCTACTTTTTTATATCAATCCTACTTTCATTTTATCATAAAGTCAGTTACCGTATCACACTTATGCATTCCTAAACGATAATTTAATCTTAAAATCCTTTCCGGTACTTTATAAATAATGGGTTAAATAATCTACTAAATTAAATTTATATTTAATGTTGAGTTCTCGGAATTATCCAAAGTTGAATCCGTTTAATCTAAAAAAATATTAAAAGTAGATAATATGTGGGTACTGAATGTATTTTTTCATAAAATTCATAAATCTAAATCATATTTATTCGGTGTATTTATATGTCTATATAACAAGTAGACTACTTAGATAACAATTGCAAAGAAACGTTAAAGGAAGAGAGGGAAATAACAGCGTTCACGGAGATTACTTCATTTTATGTCACATCAAAATAAGGCCACCTCTTTAGCCGTGTTCTTTTTTTTTTTCAAAATTTGCAATAGAGTGCTACAAGGATCTTTTAGCTCGTGGTGCGTTGCGAAACTAAACTAATGCCGACATGTAAAACGTAATTGGTTGACAAACCATCAAATCAAAATAAGAAAACTTCTTTTTTACGCCGTGTTGTGTGTTTTTTATTTTTTTGCAATACATTGCTACAAGGGTTTTTTGGTGCTTGGCGCGTCGTGGAATTAAGCTATAGCCGTCTTATAAAACAATATTAATTTGTAACAAACCATTGAGATTTTCTTAATGCGTTTATGAGAAAAGGACATTGGTTAATACATCCACTCAAATTAAATAAAACTCTATAACTTTACAAAGACAGACTAGAAAAGTGAAATGTAGTTTTATATTTCACTTTTATCTGAATTAACTGCGTATTAAAAATAAAAGGGAAACACAATTGTATCTGTAATCTCAGTAAATTATTTTAATGTGACATAAAAGCTCGACGGCAAGATGGTCTGCGTTTCTATGTAATTTCAATATTATATTTAAAATAAATGGTGTATACGTGTATGTTTGTTGTTTTATTTTCTCTAGCCAATTACCCACCTTCGGTAGATACCAGGAGATACTAGGTTCGATGTTAAGATTCAATGTGATTTTAAAACCGATGAGGGTTTTGACATAATATTTTACCTAGTTAACCCACGAAACGACTCTGTTTTCTATTACATGGACTGGGAAACACGAGGAAACGGGCCTCCGGCTCCCCCACTCACCATACAAAACATGCTACTTACTAGCATGCTATTGTTTTACGCCGATTTTTTGCGGGGGTGTGGTACTTTCCCGGTGTGCGCTGGCTAAATTCGTTCCGAAGTATGCTCAACTGTTGCTTTTAATAAAATAACACGTAATTACATCTAAGTGATCGAGAAAATGCTTTAATTACATTACCGGTCGACCACCGTTAAGTTTTGGAAGAGATAATTTCTTATGGGTTTGTAAGCCAGTTTGTTACGTAACGCGTTACTGTGCCAGTTTCGCTTTTGAACAGGCATACGAAACTTGGGATGCCTCCAAAAACAATACGTATATTATTCATAATTGAATTAAATATTAAAAACGTACACACGAGTATTGTTATACTTTGTGGTAATAAAGAACTAAACAACTACATTTTAACTACCGACGTCTCTTGGACTGATCGTGTACGATGTTATTTATGGAAAAAATTTACGGTACCTTCGTTTGGTTCTTTCACGACGAAAGAACTAAAGAACTATTTTGACTCTCTATTTTGAGCTATTGCGTTTTGTATAAAGTATATTTTGTCGAGTTCTACTTCAATAATTTCCCGATTCTATTCTATTTTCTTCACTCATTCATTCTTCTTGTCTCTTGTCAATGGTTGTTAGAAATTTGTACTCTATGGATGTATATATTATGTCTTTAATCACATTCAGTCACCATTCAGCGCTCACTGCTATCTGTCATCAGTCAAGTCATTTCAAGAATCTACTTTCAAGTTCCATTAGTCATTGGCGTCTCTGTAGGGAGATACAATAAATTAAAAATAAATTTTCACAAATTAAAATTCGTTGAACGCGTTAAGTATAACATAAAATACATTGTTTCTTCATATATTGTCAGTAATAAATTGCTCAAAAATGGAGTGGACAATGCCAGTGAATGAGATGTTACAAGATGAAATCACGAAATTAAATTATTCGCTTATTCCACCTGGATTTAAAGGAGACGTACGGACTGTCAGGTACATGATTAACTTATTCCTAATTTCCTTTTAGATTCGTTTTTTTTTGTAGTTGTGATATTGATCGATTTACGCACACACCTTGTCTTGCCAGCCGCCTTGAATTCTGCCTGCCCCACACAAATTTGAGCAGCAAATATTTTCTATCTACTGAATGATTTTATACTTAAGTTTGTTTAATAAGAAATCCTAAATTTTCGATCGACTCACTGTGTGACGCTATTCAAGGATTTCCATTTACAACTAGTCACGATCTCCAATGTCGTATATAAATTTGGTCTGAAACATTTATATGGAAGTGGAGCTATAAAACACTGCATACGATGTTACGATTAATTGCTTCATATGTTAAAGGTTTATACCAAGCAAACTAACTTATCTTAGCCATCAAATATTTAAATCTACAGCTCATATATTTTTCTTTAAGAAACTATCATCTAATTAACATATCCTTTATTGCTTATAATTTTATCTTTTATATTTTTATAAGTTCCTATATTTGAAGAATTCAACATGTGTAGATGGTGTGAAACAGATAGAATAGTGTTTGTAGAACACCATCTGCTTGTTAAAGAAAAATGTAATACATACAAGGCATTCAAAGTCATTGTATTAAATTGATATTTAAAATAATTAAGTGATTTAGGAAATTAAAATTCTCTTTTAATACTGTGCATAGGAACTATTTTTAACTTTCAATATACATGTAAAATATTACCATTTTTTAAATTTAATAGATTAAATATTAAGACGTAAGACATCACTTTAAATAAAATTATCTCTATATAAGATACTTGAACAGTACTTATAAATGTTTGCTTATAAATGTTTCCCCAATTTAAGAGCAAGAACCTCCAGGTTGTAATACAGTGTTACTGAACTGTTACTCATTATAGTGAGTATTGTTTGATATCATGATATTGTTACTTTTTTATCCAATTCCCAATATGCTAAGGAACTTTTTGCTGCACCTAATATAATATATTAAAAACAAATTTATAAATCATAATGGTAAGGACATGATAAATGAAAAGGTCATTAATGATCACATAAATGTCTCCATTAAAGAATAAACTTTCTAATTTGTACTTAACAAATTTTATTCTTAAATGCATTCTGCCATTTTTTGCATGATCAAGCATTAAACAGCCAAATGGGCAGACTTTCACATTTCTTCTATTTATGGAATTATAAGTAATTCTTCTGTTTGTTTTTTTTTTTAAATTGAGATCTCCTATTCATGATTTTTATTTATTTTTAAATGTTTATTAATTTCACCTTCAATTCAATTCATTTTTTAATTTTTATCCATAACTAACAAATCTAATTATTTGCCTGTTGGGGAGGCGCAGAAACCTGAGTTGCAGCTAATGCTAATGCTACAAAAATAAAAACAACTCAAGTGATAGTCATTTATATATATATAATGATAAATATTACATCTAATTAATTTAAATTAAATTGCATATAGCGAAGATTATAAGATAACTCCCGTCACAGAGATGGTCTAGTTAATACCTAATGGCCCAAGTCATTAATAATGCTATAATAATTCAAATAATTTTGGTTCTAGTCCTACTTCCAACAATTATAATAAACGTAATTGTAATTGTTCAGGTTGATGCAAGAATGTCTGAAGAAGATCATCGACAACCTCGGAGAGAGGTCGGCCAAAGCGCAGGGCCTCAGCAAGGTGATAACCAGCACTGACAGGCTGAGGAACTCGGATCACACCCTCTACCTCATGAAAGAGGCCAGGGCCAAAGGGTAATTGTATTTTATTTAATACTTTGCACAGAATATTGCTTTATGCGAATCTAATTGTACTTAAAAGGTTTCAGGCTTTATTGCAGGTTTATATAAATGAGTAGAATGTTTGACACGGATGCGGAAATTGTGTAGCTCTGTAGTGTGAGTTTATTAAATAACTTTGATAGGATGGTCTTCATAAGTATGAGAATAAATAATGAAACACTAAGTTTAGTATGACAAGTAAATGAGTAAGCTCTATGAAGAACACACTATTTTGTAAAAATAGAGTATCGTAAAAGTACACGATATTTTTAAATAGACTATCATATAATATATGATAGTGATTATTGAGCTATATATTATATATATTATATTATATAATATTATTGAGCTTGCACCTTATATGCATTTGCATGTTAAGTACTACTAAATTAAATCAACTATAAATATTAAAGAAAATAATTATAACTATTAATTTTTCAACTTCCCTCTCTATACGCGACTTCTCCCGCATAGTAGACCGTTAAAACATTCTACGTCCTTTCTCAGGTCTCACATTATCTTTTTAGCAAATTTCATTCAAATCAATGCAGTGGTTTTGGCCGTTAAGAAGAGACAGACAGACAGAGTTACTTTCGCACTTATAATATTAGAGGCGATAGTTTTGTGCCATATAGTTCACTTCTTGCTCTTGAAAGGACATGCCAGCTAAATTTAGCGACATCACTGCCCATGTGGTACTTTTATACACTCCTCTTCGCTTATATTTTATCTTAACTTAGTCAAAAGTTGAGAAATATAATACGTTTTCAAAATGGTTTCTTGATACGATATACGATAAATTCTACCTGTCCTTTATTTCACAAAGTTTTGTTAACTGCACAAAACAATAATTTACCAGAATAAAAATTATTTTGAATATCTTGCATTTTCACGGTGATTATATAAATAATTAACCTATTTAAATAAACGTATTAGATTAAACTCACACTCGCATATTTATTTTTAATCTCGCAAGTCAATGCAAAGGATTATAGGTTTATTTAATGAGTTGGTTAACTTGTATGTCTTTATTGGACTAGTTATTCGCTACGGCTTTGCTCGCATATATGCAATTTAAGCGAATAGGAATCAATTTAACAGTTTGAAATTTTGAAATTCAATAAAAAAAAATAAGTTACAAAAATGCTTTGACAAGGTCACCCGGCAATGACAAAAACATATTAAAATCATAAGATTTTCTTATATGAAATCGTATATTTCATTGAAACAGAAATTGCCCGGTTGAAATGTGACCTTCTCATACCTTCTATTCTCGCCTGCGTACCACTGATAGTATCGCGATTAAGCATACACATTCGAGAAATCTGTATTGAAATTGTGCGTGGTTAGAACACTACAAAAAAAAAAAAAAATTACGAAGATAATCTCACTTGCGTGGTGATCGAATTTCAAAGAACAACCATAATCAAAAGAGTATTAATGTATTTGTTAAATTCGTTTCAGGCAGTGTGTAGTGTTTTTAATTACTTTATAAATTTATTTCTATTTTCAAACGATATTAAAAAGTGGCAGGTCCTCAATTCTGTTTCGTTATGTTACTCCTGAATGTTCTTCTGGATGAAACGATTTTTGATACTATTTTATTTGAAAACTAATGCTTCCGTGTAGTCCGAATAAAAGAAGTTCTAGTTCTGACATTTTGAAGGCGGTTTTATATTATGTTGTTAAAAACAGTTATCTTTTTGTATGCATTACTATTTTTCTTCATCTGCACGCATTTTCTATACATATCATGAACCATATAAAAAATATAATAGTTTAAAAAAACTATAAAACACGCTTTAACAAAAATCATATTTTGCAAATTGAAAACTGGAATAATTTTATCAAATTAGTGTATTGTCATCGGTCCTCAATAAATCTACAAAGTTTGAACGAAATCTGGCCGTTTAAAGTGGGTCAAAATCGCGCCCAAAGAAGTCAGTTACAAACAAACAAACATACAAACAAACAAACATACAAACAAACAAACATACAGGTGAAGCTAATAAAAAGCGTGTAAAAAGTGATGTCCCGTGTCCCCTAGTGGGGTATGGGGCAGATGATGTACATCTGTTTCGCTGATCGATTTTCTTTACCGACAAGTAGGCGATCAACCTTCTGTGTCCTGCCAGAACGAGACTTTTTTTTTTTTTGTGCGTCCCCACCGGGATAGGTACGCGAGACCTCTCGGTTCTACGCTCACGCATTAACCACTGTACCAAGGAGGCGGTCATCATCATATCATGAACCATAGATGAGCCAAATTTCGTATTCCGTCCACGCAATTTTCATAAATAGCCTCTTTATTTCATGTATTAAAAACATAGGTTTCAAGACAACACAAAAGTCCTTCTTTCTGATAATTCTAACTCGTTGTAGAAGCTGTTAAGACAGCCGCATTGCAGTGTTGATTCGTAGCTTTATATTTCGGCAGCTTGTGTTCTGATGGTGTCAGCGATTATAAAATGATTTATACGGTCATTAGCCATGCAATTTTCTAATGGACTGATCCCATCAAGGGTTTCGAGTCTGTTATTTCTCGAATATCATCCGCTTTCAACTCGATATAGGAAGTTTTTAAGTTACCATATTGCAATTTAACGCCTCAAGGTTTTCTTGTGAAAATGAGTCGATATTGATTAATTATAATATGCGTTCCGTCTCTTTCACGGTTGAGTAATTTGGCACGAGAAAGAAAGAAACAAAGTTGGGATTAGTTTTTATTTTGGTCACAAAAGTATTAGTAAGAGGCTAGTAATAGTGTTTTATCAGGTTATTATTTTATTTTTATCTTTTGATGGTCATTGCAGGTGTAATATTCGTCTGGGTTATTACCAAATATGCTTTATTTATTCACCATCATCACCACCACCTGCCTATATATGTTCTCCACAGCTTGGACACAGGCCTCCTATGAGGGTTCAGGCTAAATCCACCACGCTGGCCAAGTGCGGGTTGCCAAATGTCACGTGTAAACTGTATTTTTAACGAATATAAATTTAATGTTTTGAATTTAAATTTCAGCATTCTGTTGTCTAAATATAATCAGTTCAAATTATTTAAAACTGCAAACGTTATTATAATGTGTCTGTTTGACATCACGCAAAAATTACTGTACCAATTTTGATAAATTGTGGATATTGAAAGATGTTGTGTATCCTTACAATAATTCGATATAACTCATTTCAAATATAGATATCTAGAAAAAAAGTATTCCAAATATGTAATTGCATGCAGACAGTTACACAAAATTACTTTTAATATCTTAATATTTATCGATAATATTTAATGCGTATCAGGAATTTTATAAACGTTACTTACTGCAAACGCAATTGTATATGATCGTTATGATATCCAAAAGATTAAGATTATACTTATCTTTTTCTTTTATAAATTATCTTTACTGTGGCATTCGACAATAAACCGAATGGTTTTGCTTAGCGAATTTACCTAAGTTTTATGATTAATCTAGCTTTCATATGCGAATTGTATATAATAGTTGAGATTGTCTCTTTTTTTAACTAATATTACAAAGAGGAAACGTGTTTTTTTGCATGTGTTATAATGTTTTCTCATAAAAACTGCTGCAAGGATTCGAATATTCTTGCCATTAGAGAGTCGTATTTACTGAATGAGATAAGTTATATAGTAATACTTATATTGACATACATGGGATCTTCGGTTGGTTGTTAACTGACTTCGAAAAAAGCGGAGGTTTTCAATTCGACTGTATTTTTTGCGTTTGTTGCCTATAACCGATTGTTATGATTTTTTTGGTTTTTATGTATTTGTAAGATAGTGACTCCCGTGTGCACCCATTTATATATATAGTGTAGCTCAGACAATTTGCGGGCGGTTTCGTTTTATTTTAAAAGTAATTATATATTGTTAGTGTGTATAGAAGAAATTTGTGGTCGTTCTATCTAAAGAATGTTTGTGAAAATGTAAATCACTGGCTTGTGGCAGTATTTATTTCAGATAAAATGTGTGTAAAATTGCATATATATAGTTGTTATGTTTAAATCTTCTTACCGTGTCGCTTATCTTCGTATGTGTCTTAACGTTTTTGTACGAACATAGTCTATATACGAACAATATATTAAATATCATATTATAGATATAAAGGTTTTTCTTATTTGTTCTTCGTAATGATCGTATTATAAACTGACTAGAAAAATTAGTAGGACGTTCTAAATTTGATTGTGTTTTTCTTTGAGCTCAACCTAACCGAACGTAAGAGTTCCCTGCTCTTTCATAAATACGGAAGTAACTCTGTTTGCGTGGCTGTCTGTCTCTTTTTCACTCCTATACCCCTGAACCGATTTGGATATAATTTTGTACGAAAATAGTTTCGAGATAAGGAGGATATATTTTTATCCCGGACATCCCATGGAAATAGGAACTATGGAAGTAGAAACACCGTCAAAAACAAACTCAAACTCAAACATTTATATATTCGACTCGATTTCCTATAGAAGCACTTTTGAATCGTAACATTACACAGTTATAATATTTACCATCGGTTCGGAAGGCAGTTTCTACACAGAAGAGCCGGCAGGTACCTCTGTAGTTGCTCTTTTAAAATACAAAAAAAACACAATCTTAAAAAAAAACAAATATAAAACTGGTGTTCGCATGAGTCATCTGGTTTTGGTTTTACTTCAAACTGCGTAATGAATAGGGTACTTACAATGGCGAGCTAAATGACGTAATTCTCCCTATAGCAATTATAGTAATTTTATGAGATAGTACTTTCATATTAATTTTGTGGTTTCACTCTATTTAATGATAATAATATAATAATAATCATTCATAGTTTTGCACTAATTATAATTCTTTACGTATGTTTAGTGCCTACTTGTATAATGATCGTTTATTATTATTGTTGTTTTTCTTCAAGATGCTTTTTCATACAGGAAGCATTCGAATTTGATATTGACCTAATGATATTAGATTTATACGATGTTAATAAATGAATGAATGGCACAGCGAAAGGTCTATCTTCGTGTATAAATTTAATGACGATGTATGGCTGGATACCGTATACATTTTTGATACGCGTCTATCTAGACTTTTTACGTTCAATACCTTGCCCTCCTTGCGTCAGGGGGAGCCCCCTGTGCGGTAGGGGAGCCAACTGTAGCATAATAGTTATTTTACATACCTACTTGTAGATATGCCTGAGTGTTTTAAAGTGTAATAATGTTATTGCATGGTGATTTCAAGTAAGTGGAAAATACGGTTTAGAATACTTTTTACTACGAAATTAATGATATATTAACGCTGGTTGGTCCACACGAACGTAACTAAAAGTCTTTCGAGACATAAATGTTTTAATATTGTACGCGTAAGAATTGATATAGGTACCTACTGAGTATTACAGAAAAATATGTTCTGAAGGGTGTTATAATAAACGATCTCACATATATAGAAATTCTGCTTTCTATAGAAAGTCTTAACTTATAAAGTTACATTTGATGTTATTGATACTAAAACTCTGTCGTGATTTCTTAATAAAGGGTTTGTAATCACACCTGGCGATCAACTACCAGTTATAACCCTTACACTAAATACTATAAAGGACTAACTGCACCCTACACGTACTCAACTGTGACATACATTGAAAAACATTGAAGGTACCTCACTTGTATGTCGTGCTAAAATAAGAGTTCAATCGCTGACAATTTTGCGCGTTATACGTGTGTATCAACCAACTAAACGTTTAGAAAGATACTTCAGTCACTCACATAATATAAGAATTATACTCTTACCTAGCTGCGCCCCGCGGTTTCACCCGCGTAAGTCCGTATCCCGTCGGAATATCGGGATAAAAAGTGCCTATATGTTATTCCACTTGTCCAGCTATCTACGTACCAAATATCATTGCAATCGGTTCAGCAGTTTTTGCGTGAAAGAGCAACAACATCAACAAACATCCTTACAAACTTTCGCATTTATAATATTAGTAGGATAGGATGTAGCATAGATATAATTCTTTATTAGCAACAGTTCTAACTGCAATCCAACATGCAAATGCAAGCGAAGTATCTCACCGCACAATCTCGTATTTGTGAAGAATGATAATGTCTTCACTTAGTTCGATTCCTTATTCGGTAAAGACGAGGTTTGCTGCACGAAATGTGGCCGGGCATTTTAATTCTGTCGAGTGTGACGGGCCCGGACCGTTTTTATGTCATAACCAGCTAGCGTTACGGTTTTGCTGAGACATTGTTCGAATCACTGTTTGGAACAAACTGTGAAGAATTAGTTTTTTTTTTCGTGCAACGCGGAAGGCCCGATAGTGGAACTAAAAGCTAAGATTCTGTAGAGATTGGTGGAAATTTTGGTATGGATGAAATGGTTATATATTTTAATAGAAGGGACAGTTACACGATTTATAATTCAAGAGCGGCTGCACGGATTTTAATGGATTTGCATGATGTTTGATGGATTTGCTTCAATTTGAGTTAGGATAGTAAATAAATAAATAAATAAATAAATTAATTGGAAAAACTTGCAAAAAGGAAAAAGGGAACCGGGGGAGGCAGCTGGTATAATTTACTTTCCACTATAATTTTAATTTGTTATATGTTTTCAGTGTAAATTAATTTTATAAAATGTTATGTTTTATATTGCGTGTTTATACGAACGTATTTATACGAAAAGATCAATCAATCAAAATTGCAGACAGCACGGTAACTTGCTTATTTTACCTGACTGACTTAAAATACCGTTTTGTATTACAACTCATTATTATAATGTAGGAAATGATAGGCAAAAGAGTTCTCAAGCAATTTGCGTACGTTGGTGTCACTGACACCGTTCCGCGTCAGAAAACGTTTTGCGTTAAATCGTCGACTTGTACACAAGCCACTGCTTAACAGTTCTTGAGGAGTGACGGAATATAATATGATATTTACTTATTGATTGAAACCTCAGTATATCGTATGCATATATATTTCAAATAAGCTATTTTCGAAACTAACTGCCCGTCCGCGTTTCGCAAGGATGCTGTTATGTAGGTTATATACGAGCGTACAAAACCTTTCCCCTGAATCACTAGGTTTATTAAAAGTCACCCGATACAAATTCAGTTGCGTACTGCGTAATAGCTTTAAAGATACGTCTGATAGACAGTCCCTAGATAGACAGAAGGGAGCTACTCTGACACCTGATTTGTTTTACAATCTACTTAATTGACAAAGCGTCGTTTAGCCATTTCAATTTGAAAGTTATTTTTCTATTCAAATTCGAACTCAACTAGCCTTCGTTTAGAAGCGCTATTGAATCGTCATAATACAAAAAAATAGTAATTTACCACGGTTTCAGAAAACATTCACTTCTAAAGCCACGACTTTTATAAAATGTGATCAATAAGGAATATAATCGAACCCAGGACCCCTAGGCTCTACGCTCATACGTTGGCCACTGTACCAAGGAAGCGGTCACGGAATATAATGAATATAATACGATACCACACAGAAATATTTTATGAATATCAATTGATAGCCTATTTTTGTGGTGCTAATTGATATTACGCTAATATTTCGCAACTATATCGAATAACAAACTGTCCGAGACACATACTCGTATGACTTTGTAAGCTATGCAATATTTGTTCATGTTTTGATTGCAAAATTATCTTTAACACCACCTGTTTGTATATATTGGTTAGCTTCGTTGTAAGTTTGATGATATTTTGAATTGAAATATATTGTATTTTAAGTTCGCATGACTGACTTGATTTTATTTTGAGTTTAGTGGACAACATGTAAAACAGTAATTTAATTAGTTTAAATCTTCATATGTTACGACATTTTTGTCATAATTCACGTCAACACAACACCTCTGCTCCATCGTGGATTCACGGGTAAATTATATCTTAGAAAACTTCCTATGGTTAACCTACTGGCACTAATTCTTAGCGGTGCCTGTTCGTATATTGATCAAACAATGAATAGATTAGAGAAGATAAGGCATAAGCAACGTGGTATCTTCTCATACAAAACCTTTACCCTGAATCACTATGTTTATTTAAATACTACTTCCATACAATGTCTCTTGAAAAGAAAATTTCAAATGATAAAACCTATATATTAGTTAATGGCAAACCCTTTTAAATTTACCGTCCAATGTAACGCTATGCTCTTATAAAAAGCTCCTAAGTGAAAGCATTGTGGCGTCGCATTAAGGTCTGTTCGTAATTCTATATTGCTTTCACCTATAATGTTAATGAAAAGTACGCCACTGGATAGAGTATCTACTGTCGCATACAGAATAGACGCTAATGGATCTATAGTTGATAAAAACAGACGCTTGTTGCCATGTATCGGCTTACATAATAAAGGGAAATATGTTATAGTTCATAATGGGTTAAGTAATGTTGTTGTTGTGGCTGTTTGATAAAAGATCTGGGTCTGTTATTTTATCAAAGAAAGGGAATATGTCATTGTCAAACTAAATTTTTTTTAACTGTATATTTTTACTTCATTTGCGGAGGATCACAAACATAGCCTATTACAATGTTTGCAGGAATGTTTTCATAGACTTAAATGAATATTATCGATAATAATGATGCATACGCGATTATCCTAAACATAGTACATATTTGTATAATTTGGACTCCATATGGACAAATTTGTACATTGCATCTGCAAATGCGAATTAAATTTAAACTAATCCCTTAAATACTCTCTTACTAGTACTTTATACTCCTTTTGCATTCACAACTGAGAAGTTCCAGGATTTCTATCCTAACATTTCGATTTATGGCATTTCAGTGGGGACGGTGAGGTGATAGGGTTGCTGAAAGTTGGCTACAAGCACCTGTACCTGTTCGACGACAACTGCAAGTCGTGGGAGGTGGAGCCGCTGTGCATCCTGGATTTCTACGTGCTTGAGGATCGACAGCGTCACGGATGCGGCAAAAGGCTGTTCGACCACATGCTGATGGTACTGTTTTTGTGATGATTCTGATGACCTTTCGTAGTTAGTATAGAAAAGAGGCGGTACATAGTTGAGACTCTGGACTCATCACTAGAGGATATAAAAGCGAAATCCCGTAACCCCTAGTGGGGAATGGGGCGAATGATTTACTTTCACTGATCGTTTTTCTTTATGGACAAGTAAGTGAACAGCCTTCCGTGTCCTGCCAGGCCTACACTTTTTTTTTGTGCGTCCCCACCGGGAATCGAACCCAGGACCCCTCGGTTCTAAACTCACGCGTTAACCACTGTGCCAAGGAGGTGGTCACTAAAGGATATACTCATGATGAATGATAAATCGGTCATTGAAATTGTAATGTCACAATCGCATAATTAGAAGCTTTGTCAGTTCATTCGTATAACTTATATGTAGGATTTAGTATATGAAGTAATTATTTTAAGAAAATAATAATAAAGTACTATGGTTACGATATCAATTCATATGAATATATTTAGTTAAGCAATGTAAGATGTTTATAATTGCTCAATGCATGTTTGTTTGTACAACAGCAGCCACTTGCAATTGTTTATAAATACATGTTACACATTTGTTTTTCTTTATCGTCCGTGTGGAATCAAGTTTCCTAAATAATGTTCAAGCAATGTTATGCTCGTACATAATAAATACCTAATGACATTTGATACTACTCGTAGTACTTAGTAAAAAAATAAATTTTTGCAATCGGTCCATTACTTCCTGAGGTATCAATAAATTTTTTCAACACAACTACAATTAGATCAACTTAGAAAGGACAGTTCGACCAGCGGCCAATATTTCTCATTTTCCAAGGCATTATACTCATGCTAAGCATTGTAAATAATGGTAATATACATATTTTGTCCTTTTATCGTACGCTTCACTTGTACCTTGTATATATACCTTCCATGCACGGTGAAGGTTGGAAAGATTTACCACCAGTGGTGTGCGGTGTACCCGAACTATTACGGCATTGGGACTTGGTAGCTTACCTCACAAAACAGATAAAAGAGGAAGTCCCTTGAGGAAGAGGCAGGCACATCGCTCATTTTTGAAATCTCATTATCTGGTCACTGTACCATGTATAGAAATATAGCTTTTGCAATAGTCAGACAATCATTATTATAATATAGTCAATGAGCTTACGCAAGGTTCTCTTGCTTGTAGTGAAGTTAAATAGTAAAACGGGCGCGGAAACACTGGTTCTAATACAAACTACTTCCTTCGACGCAGGATCAAGGCAAGCGGCCCGACGAGTTCGCGATAGACGGGCCGTCTTCCCGACTCGAGAGCTTCCTGAAGAAACACTTCGGCACGGAGCGTCTCATCCGGCAGACCAACAACTTCGCCGTCACTGCCAAGTTCTTTGAGAACGTTAAGGAGAATAAGTGAGTGTTTTTGGTGGAAATCAATGTGGTTTTTATTAGCGTCTTAAAGCAGGAGTAATTCCATTCTGTGAAAGAGACATACATTGGTGTTGCGGCATCAATTAAGTCCTAGAAGAGCACCATGAATATATTTGGCTTTTATGTACATTTTTTGCCGGTTTTGTTTTGGGAACTTTGGTAATTTATATTTAAAAACAAAGTAAAAATCAGGATATGTAATAAAATGTCCATGTATATAGTTATATGTTATGTGTATTATATATATTTTATTGTGTTTTTTCGTTTTTGTTCATGTATTTAAACTTATTATAAATCTGTTTATAATATATACTTATATGTTATTTATGTATGTTTGTATGTATGTATATAATATGTATATATTTTTATAACATCCTCAAATTATTTTCCTAATTGCCTTATTCTTTCTCACCCACTATTTTATATATACTTTTCTCCTGTTACTTTAAGGGTTGCCTGGTAGAGATCGCTACCTAGCGATAAGGCCGCCTTTTGCTTACTTAATGTAGTTCAGTTTTTCTTTCTTTTTTTTATAAGCAATAAAGAATTTCATTTCATTTCATTTTCAAGCTATCGTATTGCAGTTACCATAACAATTTGTTTTTGTAAATTGATCAAATGGATATAATGAGGATTGGATAAGTTATATATAGGAGGATGTCGCATAAATTCTAAACAAAGTCATAAATAGCACAGCTTACAATGTCACCGTATGTGATCTCAAATTATATATAGGGACTTCACATGATATCTGTTTATGATTTTTATTTTTTCTCAGGTCCGGCCGCAGTACTCCCAGCGTGGCTGGCTCGCAGTCCATTGGCCGCTACGCCGCTCCGAAACCTAACTCGGCTATTGCCTCGGTATAAATTATATACTTTTATTTGTATGGTTTTTCCATACATGTGAAAATTATATTTTTCCTGCAGCATTCTTACCAGATTCAATAAGTTGAGTCTGATTATATTCAGCCAGAATCTGACGACCACAAGTGGTCAACTAGTTTCCTAGGAAAAGGGGATTTTTATTGTTATTTTGGGTACTTTTTGAATTGAGCGAAAACGCTGACAACTTTATGAATTTTCGTTAAGGGTCATGTGACAGGTGAAGTTGGGGTTGTACTTATTTTTCATCGCCTTAAATGAATACTCACATTTCAGAGAACTAATCAAAAGATGTTTATTATTAGATATATAAGTTAAGTAAGATAGACTACTGATTAACCAATATCTAATATTGGTTAATCAGTAGTTTTTTAATGTTTAAACCAATCATACTTAGGACTTTTTAAATAAAGGTTTCTAACGAATCCAAAAAATATTTCAGAACCGTTTGATACTTCTAAAAAAAATTTAAATTTCATGAAAGTTATTAAGGTTTGAAAAGATAAAACCACAGTTTATTGCAGATTCTTCACTTTGACATCTGCTTTTCGTACGGGCTTTTAAATAATCAAATCGTATTATAAAGATTAGAGTAGTCTCGTAGTATTGATATCGGAATTTGCATTATTTTTACATATTTTTATCTACAATGTATTATTATTTTTAGGTCATTCACGGTGGTCAAAAGATTGGGTATGTATACAACAGCATCATCAATAATTCTTATGATTTATAGCATGATGACTTTTTCAGTGTTCTTTTTATGTTTTCTCGCTTGTTTTCATATCATTTCTCACACACGCTTTTTAAGATTCCTTTTGAAAGTATCGTGTTGGTGTTTAATTATTTTTTTGCTAATTTTTATGTTCATCCCTTCGTTTCTAAGTTGCTAATTTATTTGTTTTATATCAATAGGGATTGGTGGTAAAGGAAAAATCTTACCTTCGTTACGTTTGCAGTAGACAAATTTCAGGTATTATGTTATTTTTTTCTGTTTGCCGTTATTGTAATATTATTTCTTGAATTAATTTTGAATCAAAATAAAATTTTAAATACGACAAAATTAAAAACCTAAAATGAGTATAAATTATATAATCAACAAACTAATTTATAATGGGTGGCGGTGTGCTTGCATTTCAAATTGAAATCGAATATTTTTTAATACAAAAAGCATACACCTCATAAGTATTTAACCGCTTTATATATTAAAAAAAACTTTTTGTTTGTTTTATATAATCAGCATTTTTTCTATGTTGGTCATGAAGTTATTATTGAAATAAGCAGATATGAGCCTAGTATTCTGATTCAGGGTAAATTGTATTTTAGTAAGACAACAAATGAAGTTTTACACATCTTTGATACATGACGCGATTATATATGCACACAATTTTCTCTGTATTGTTTATTAAATTGACATTTTAATTCTTTGAAACTATGAAACATTTGTTTTTCATATGTTAGGGGTATATATTTCCTACTGCTCCCTTTGACAATAAATATTTTACACGATTTATTTGTCTAGTTGTTTGACTAGTATTAATCTTCTGTGTCACGATGTAATGTTATGTGCTAAATGACCCTTGTCCAAATTGATTAGTGCTAAGCGTTCATAATATTTTAGGGAAAACAGAAAACACCACTTTTTCATGCATTGTACAATTACCTTATCAAATATTCATAAAATCACAGCTCGGTTCACCAACCAACAGAAGTCCTAACAGACAAACATTTTTTTATTATGGAAGAAATGTCGTGTTTTTTATTTTACGATGCTATAACGTGCATTTACATTTTAATTTATGACCTTTTTTTGTTAATTTACTATACAATCGATTCTATCCCATCCATCCACCTCAGAACCAATATTTAAATTCAACAACATTTCAGAGATTCGCCCGAGAGCGCTACATCTGACAAAACGCCGTCCGAACCCTTACCCTCTACGCAAATGCCGGAACCGATACCGGATCCGGAACCGATACCGGTACCGGGGCCGGCACCGTTACCGAATGACGTGGAGGAAAACCACAAGAACCACGAGAGGCCATCAACGCTGGAGGTGCGGAGGGTCTCACAAACAGAGGCCGAGGAGGTGTCTCCAGCTGGCTCTACGGCCTCTCGACGTCTGTCTTCCCTGACGGATCGCGGTTACTTCGATGTTAAATTCTACCACAATAAATTGTGGTAAATTCTACCGCAAGCTGTGGCAAGTTCTACCATGAGCTGTGGTAAATTCTATCATAATAAATTATGGTAAATTTAATTCTCTTGCGGTGCGGTTAGTGTGTTTGTGTATTGTGTACGGATAAAATTACTAATTTAATTTTTTATTGTTCATACAATAAAAATGCCTTGCGGCGGTTTTGCTATGAACTCCGGCTGAGTGACCAGATAGAGCCTAGGGCGACTGAGTGAGGAACCTACGGACTATCCGATCCTTGTCCAGTAGGACTGCCCGGTCCATTACCACGATATCAGGTTTACTCGCTCCAGGACGGTGACACTTATTTTTATTATTATTGTAACGTAAAAATCAGGATTCAATAAAAAAAAAATCAACTATACCACTCTGACCGCATACGCCACACTTTGTTTAGGCGTATTTTGCTTAATCTCGTATTTCATGCTTTGAATCTCTTTATATTAAACCTGAACGAATAGGTGTAGTCGCTTACCTTAAGGCCCTAACCAAAGCTTTTGTCGTTTTAACTTATATCACGAGGCAATTCATAGTTATTACTTAAAATTTAGCGGATGAGAGTGCACAAAGTGTATTATTAAATGTTATTTAATGTGAAAATTGTTTTAGTGTTTAATAATTTTATGTCGTTTATTTTTTTGCGCATTGTGTTTTAGCTTTAAGAATAATCGGCGCTAAGTTCACGTAACGAGTGAACATTGTATTTAAACATTCCGTTTGATGGCATTTTTTAAACGTGACTCACGTTTGTGATTGACTTTGTACGTAGACACTGACTAACCACGAATAGTGGGTTTGCTTAAACGTAGGTAGAAACGTGTAGCGTTGATTGTATCTTCAATTATATTACTATAAGTACGAGTGTTTGTTTTTCGTCTTCCACACGAATGAATGAATTTTTTTTTTGTAAATTTTGAATGTTAGTCTAATTTTTATCCGATTTGATCTGGGAATTCACCAATTCATATTTTAATATTGTCAATTTTGATAATGAAGTAAAAGGGATGAGTTTATAAATTATTATTGATTATTAATTGTTGTTTATGTAACATTGGAAAAGTAATATTTTTGAATGTACAATCGATAAAGACGCTATTTTAAATTGTACCAATGTATTAATGAAATGTAAATTTTTTTCGACTTTTACTTCGATTTAATAACTTTTCCTGGATACATTAATTTATTTTCAACGTATGATAAATTTGCCGAAACTGTAAGCGTTAAGTATTTTCGCTTTAATTATCCCTAAATGGACTTTATCCAAAAGCCAATTCTATGATAATGACAAAGAAAACTCGTTATTTTACCGTTGTTTTGTAATATTATGTTATTGTGTACGAGTGTACAGATTTATATTCTTGGTATTTTGAAGATTTTTCTGCAGTGAATAAAAATTAGCATAATTTTTTTATTTGCAATAAAATAAATAAAATTCAATGTAAATTAGTGTTTTAGTTATATTACATCCTACTTCCTACTAATATTATAAATGCGAAAGTTTGTAAGGATGTGTGTATGTTTGTTGCTCATTCACGCAAAAAGGAATGAACCGATTGCAATGAAATTTGGTATGTAGACAGCTGGACAACAGGAATAACATAAAGGCAACTTTTTATGCCGATACTCCTAAGGGATACACACTTACGCAGCTGAAACCGCGGGGCGCAGCTAGTTTTAAATATAACAAGCATGTCATGGATGTTTCATTAAAATTGAGGAGCATTTTTTCTTTTATATTTACCCCAATTTAAGAAATATAATCAACCAGTCCATTCATTGTTCTAGAAAACTATACCATACGGCTGGATATGATTTACTTAGTTAATTAAAACGACTGATAACCCTGCGTTAGGAAAGTTTAATTGAATATTCTATAACATTTTCTCATTTACAGGATAAAGCGAGTCAAAGAAATAAAAACCAGTATCATAAAGAAATCCTTTTATTTGCCATTACAATTTCAAATCATTTCACATTTGCATGTAATCAATTACTATCTTTGGATTCTATAACTATAACCATAGAGGGAGAGAGATCAAAATGGAATCTGTTGTGTTTGGTGGGAAACAACCATCGGAATACATTTTCTTATTAAATATTCACGTAAATATAATTTAAATAATACGTTTACATATTTTGTGATGGTTCTTCATTTTGACTGTATTCCGAATAATGTGAATACATCAACGGATTTATCGTCGCCGTTTCATGGATCGTTTTAGATTCTTGTCATATGCGAATTCGATTAATCGATCGTTACATGTCAAGTATCAAAACTATTAAGAATCACACGTCAGGTGCAGTAAGTTGAACGAGCACTACATATAACTAAGAACAGTTTAGTTATTATAGCGTAATCCAATCTGGTAACGTAAAATCGATGGAAAATAATTTCAACGATTATCTCGCATCTAGTATCAGTAGTATCAATTTTATTCGATTCGTTTGAGACCTCGCATTCGATAAGAATCTAAAATAACCAAGAACATCGACGATTTACAAAGCTTAATAAAATTTATCTGAACTTATCTGTGTTACATTACGATATTAATAGACGTAGAATACACAATAGCTGTATAATATTATCTCTGAACTCAGTCTAATTAACAATATTGTAATTACCACCTTTCCGTGCGTGACTAGAGTAAAGCGTCTCGTAACGATTTATCAAGTCTAATCCAAATAATTTGATTTTGTTTTCAATAAATTTATGTAATCAAAAAATCACTGAATTGGTAATAATATGTTAATAATAACTGGTAAAACCGACAACGTAAAGTAAAAAATTAATTGATTATTTATGATGTTTGTTAGTTCTTCTTTATTTTGTACTATATCAACCCTCTTTGGTTTCTAGTATTAAAATGATATTTTTTTAGAAACCTACATTTAGTCAATTAATGAATTCTGGCAACAAATTTATTTGTCAATTGAATAATTTATTTACTGAACACTGGTTATGTCTGTTAAATCGGATCATAAAGCATTGGTTATTTTATAGTCAATTATGATTAAAATCTTCGTCAGATAGTGTATTTCACTGGTCATACGCATCAACATGTGCAGTTATCTAGTTAGTAATCTCTGATGAATCGACGTTTTTCACCCATATATTCCAATAGCGAATCCCTAATTTCCTAGATATAAAATGCTATTGCAGTGTGTATAATGCATGCACTTCAAAACTGATATACATAATAGTCGATCCATCGATACTATTTCATGTGACGAGACGCCTCACGGATTACCCCGCACACCTCTCGTTAAATTCGTATTATCTTGAGCTCAGCCGATCCGGCCGTCCTATTAAACTGATTCAGAGTGCTATCATACACGCAAACGATTAAATATCCGCTAACACCGCACCAACGGCATATACATGGTAAGCAATATCTACAAGTCTTGTGGTTACATGTATAGTGTAGAATATACTCGGAGGCTAATACAAAAGACTTATACAGTAATAGCTAGAGTTGTGTATGCAAATCTAATCCAGAATCCTTACGTATTTAACTTTATCCTTACATTGAAATACATTTATAATAATATAATAAAGACTAGCATATAGTGTTACTCTTAAATAACTTTCAATATAAATGGTTTGACACCTAATAGTAATATAGCATTTCAATAAAGTACCTTATATAATTTTGATTAAATGTATAAGAATAATAATAATAAGAAAAAAATGAAAAAAAAATTGTTGAGCATAATTATACCGATTATAAGCCGTATCACAGTACGCTAACTTAAACAATAATGTCACATCATTTCCTTATCGAATAAAAAGTACATTAAACCTCTCCCGAAAAGAAATATATAAATTGTGACACGTAAGTATAATTTATATAAAATTTCGACGCATATAGGCCGAGATGCCGATCGTCGACGTCAGTCTTAACGCGCGTCCGCTCTCGCCGGCGCACCACACCCAACTGACCGAGTGACCAATCACGATTCACTCGCGCAAACGAATGCATCACTATTGGTCCAAAGATACAAGACTTACAATGACGTGTCTACGGATAAATGCTAGATTGGTGATTAAGATGCAATAGTTTAGGAAAAGCGATAGGAATGTTCGCGGAAACAAGCCGCTTGGGAATACTTCGAGGGAAGACTATGCGAGTCGAGGAAGTAACACGCGGTGCAGCCATTACGAATTACCTTGGGTATATGTATACAATTCTACTATTTAAGGCTCTAAATGCACTAACATCATATGGCTTACGATGTATACACTAACTAGAAAATGGATTGATTAATTATCTATACATCATGTATAAATCGAATGAATGACTTGGGGCGAGTCGTCGACTCCCAGACCCATTTTTGGCACAGAAAAAATAACATCCACTTAAATGTATGCGCTATTTTAAAAACTAATCGCGGAATCAAATCACACAGAGTAATTGGAATAACTTAAACCACTAAAGAATTAAATTTGTCTGTTGAACGAGTGAGATGGCATGTGTTTAACTATTACATTCTTTAATGTTTCAACACGAATACTTACTATCTAGTATTGACGTATTGCTGGAAAGCACAAGCACTGCGATAGACAAATATGCAATTCGCCTTGTGCTAGCAGGAAGGCGAATACGTCAATTATCAAAAAGTCATAGGAATTAGAATATACACCGAAGCGGTCATATGTTCACAGTGTAGAAAAAACTAATTTTTAGGCCTAAATAGGTTACACAAATTCACCTTTCCAAAATATAACCATCCAAATGTTGATAGATCCAGGACCGATTATTCAATAAACAGTTGCGAGAGACAAAACCGTTTCATATCATTCAAAGCAAATGAAAGACACAGATACCTATCTACCTACAAGCTTATCAACAACCATTTGAAAAAATCAGCCCTAAGATAACGATTCACAATAATTACAAATACATTTAATAATCAGGAACGTCAACACATTCCCGCTTGGGCGAATCCCAAATAAATCCGCAGAGTAGCAAATAGTACTACGTAAAGCAAACCGAACGAGCGTCCTGAATTCTTTTCAGTCTTCATACAAAAGGAATAATATCAAAGTGTCATCGGAACCCTAAATAATGTTTACCTTACCTTGTACATAACATACATCTTGTACTGTCAGCGCATTACGACATCAATCCATTTTGTACTAACCACGTAATAATATAAAAAAATACATCGACTTACACTAAAAAAAAATAATAAACTAAAAGAGTATTCGCTGGTAATCATAGGATAGAAAATCATTATAGAAATGGAACGGCCACTTTCTTTGGTTTGCATAAATATACTGTGTTAGTTAATAAATTATTTTTTCGACAAGCATCGAACTGTTAACCTATTCGTTTAGTGATGTATGATGTATGTAGAGTGAAAAAAAAAATGTTTTAATTTCGCCAATACAGCTGTATCCACGTTATTTTATTAGTGAAATAAAATAATACGTGTTGTGTGTGGCTTTAATTAAAAATCCGATGCCCGTGTGTTCTGTTAAGATCTATACAAACATTGAAGATACTGACAATATATTATATAAACTTGAGACAAAAATTTCATATATTACACACATATAATGTAAAAACATGTTGCGTATTCATACACGATTATTTGTCTAAATTTAATTAGAACCCCCAGGGGATATTTATATAATTAATAGATAAATTTAAAAATCTTATTCCCTTAAGATGCATATGAACCAATAATTAGACGTATCATTATATAATTCATCCTCGATCACGGGATCAATTTAGTGTCAATTTCGAAAATACATAATTACCATTAGTGGTTATAGTACCTCCTTTTTATGATAGATACAGTTTTTTTTTTTAATCTTTGTTCGGTTCGCGTGATTTCTTCGCGATGTGATGTATCCTCGTTAAGCCGTAGAAGCACTCGGTTGAAATGTTTACCTGAAATATTAAATTTTCTTAATAAGTATATAAGTGTATTACAATTATATGCCACATTTATCAAAATAAAACTAGGAACGGCGCAAAATGCAAATCGCTTTCAAAGTGTGACAACATCATCTTATTTAGATTATTTAAATCTTAAGGATAAATATATTTTGTGGAAAATAAAGTTATTATATTTTAATAATAAAAACACCGATACTACTTATAATAAAAAATATATACTTTAAATACAGTACAGACAATATACATATATTGGACATCTATTTGTAGTCTATTTTAGAGTTCAATCCAGAGACAACATTTACAAAAAAAAAAAAACGGAAATAATAACTGTTCATACGTTATAAAATTTACAAATAACAGCACTGCCGGTACAGGATTAAATTTAATATATATTTTCGCACGGGATAACAATGAATTTCAATAAATTAACATTATTTACATACTTTTTATCGTGGGAATGATGTGACGCTGCGCTCGCATCGCGCGCATCGTTACATATTGTAGAAAACATGCTTGCAATATTAAATATAATTAATCGTACCGTGAGAGAGTTATACTTCATTATTCCAAATGAAATTACACTGTCTTGTGTCTTTACACTGTCTGTCATGAGTTGTTTCTAATATAAATGTTAATGTATTAACAACACCCAAACATGGTTGGTATAGGTTTTTTATGCAATTTTGGTTTTCAAGCGACTTCAAGAAGTAGTGCGTGAACCGATTTCGATGATTCCTTTTTTATCACAAAACTGGTACCTGCCGTGTAATCCCGTTTAAATATGGGTTAATACACGACTATTGTATAACAGACAGCTGACAGACTATTGTATTTAGCTTTTTTCAAATATCTTCTTTTTCATATTTTTTTTCATAGTCGACATATTTTTGTACAATATTTATGAATTTGAGTAGTTAGGTAGGTAGACTATTTTCTACTGATATATGCGACGGCCTCTCTTCACTTCTTAGCCATACTAGTCGTATCAGCATTTCAATTATCTAGATGCCTTAGCGCTTCCTCCATACCTGTACAAGTAATACTCTAGATGCCCACTGTATTTTTGGAGGCGGAGGTTGGTGTCCCTTTCCTCACCTTTCCCTATCCATTCCTTTATTCGCGTCGTCGTAGTGTAAATAGTTACACTATTATTATAAAGAAAGAAAACTTTCGTATTTTCGTATGTTTGTAACGTTTTCTTTGTATTGTATTAAAAAGCAGCAATTTCACTGACTGAAATTAGCTATACATATGTACTACTATGAGCAGCTAGCGACAGTCGCAGACGGGGCGCACGCTCGTACCTGTGCACGATGCTGGCGAGGTCCCGCAGCGCCTGCTCGACGCCGTCGGCGAGGTGGTGGTGGTGCGGCGCGGGCGAGGCGAGCGCGCGCGCCTCGCCCTCGAGCCGCGCGGCGGCGGCGCGCAGCTGCACGCGCATCTGCGGCGCGCACCGGCCCGCGCCCGCCGCCGCCGCGCACGCCGCGCTCAGCCGCGCCAGCCGCTCCGACGTCTGCAGCCGCCACAGCGACCCGCGCCCGCCGCTGCCGCCGCACCCGCGGCGCACCTGCACGCACGCGCACGCACAATTATCCATCTTATTTATATAAGACTGCACGCACACGCGCACGTTCATTTATTACGCATAGTCATTTACAAACAATAATACACAAATAGACCTCGAGTTTCATATTATAACTAAATATAGTTATTATAACATTGCTATGATGCGTGCAAACATACAAAGAATAGCTTCAGTCACACGAGCACTTCAACTATGAGAAACCGGCACGTCCAAGAATCAAAAGTTCGACGATATTTGTCATCTGCCAATCCGCGTGGCCGCTCGTCTGGGGATGGTCGTAATGGATTATGGCCTGAAACCTCATAGGGGGCCCGTATCCCAGCAATCGGAACATATGTAAGCTAATGATGATACTATGTAATATTTTTTTTAATGGTTAGTGTCGCGTATTTACTGATATAAACTAAGTACGTAAATAAAGTTGATAATTCATAATTAATATGTCAAAAATGCAGCTGTACGTAGATTATAATTTATTAGTGAAGCAAGATCCTCGATCGTTACCTCATTCGTGCAACATTCCAATGAAACTCGCAGCGCAGCGAGCGCGTCATTTTCTTCGCTCTCAGCATTTGCGGAGGCCAGTGGGGTAGCGTAGATGCCGCTTTTCCGCAAAGGGCGGCCACGAATCGACGGCTTGCTAGCAACTACCGGTTTCTCATCACAGCGCGCCTGAATGCTGCCGCTGCGGCCCAAGGCCGATCTCTCGTCGGGTGATCCATCCTCACTTTCCTCGCCCTTTGGCTTCAATTTTGGACTCAAGCGCTCATCACTTTCCTTGCTCTCCCAGAGCTTCTTCAAACTGCTTATGCTGCCGGTACTGCGGCGTTTGTCATCCTCATCTCCGCCACTTGTATCCAACGATCCACTCTCGGATCGCTTTTTGTCAGAATCATCGCTTTTACTCGACACGTCCTTTCTAGAATCTTCTGGGGAGCTGTGCTCGACCTTCTTCACTTGGCCGTTTGTGGCCGGTGTGCCACTGTCAACTTTTCGCAATCTCGATTTAAAGTCGATTATCGATCGACCTGACTCGTCCGATTCTTTGTTGTTCATTTTGTTAGTCTCAACTTTCTTCAGTTGCGACTTGAAATCAGTGTTTGTTTTCATGTCTTGTCCGACTTTTTTATCAATGTTGTTATTGAACGATGTCTTCCTGAGACTCGCTTTGAGATCAATGGGCGAAACCGTTTCCTTGGCTTCGTTGGGTTTTGCCTCGGTGCGTTTATCAGTTCTACGCAGGGCTTCCATATTCAAGCTTTCCGACAGTTCGGAAACCAGACGCGTCACCGGATCGCCGAATGACGTGTGCATTTCGATAACTTCATGTGGGGGCGACTCTTTAAGTTTCTTATTCTTTTTGTCAGCTCTTTCTTTGATTTCGGCGACGAGTTTCAACTCGAGCATTTCCTTCATGATCTGTTTGGCCGGTTTCTCTTGTTCTGGGGGATCGGCCATATCGGTGCCGGCGTCACGGCAGCAATCTGGGGGTGGGGGAGGTGGTGGGGGTTGGATTTCTTCTGGGGGAGGTGGGAGATCAGGAGGAGGTGGAGGAAACTCTAGTTCAGCGAGGCGCGGTCGGGGTTTGGCGGGGCTGTTGAATGAGCGGAGGGGCGGTGGAGCGCGGGTGGCGCGAGGGGAGGCCGGGGCGGTGACCCCACCGGAGGAGTTGGAGCGGATCATGTGAGACTGTGTGCGGGGGGAGAGGGAGCGGGCCTCTTCGTCGCGGGGCACAGGCGGTGCGGGCCCGGCGCCGCTCTGCCGCAGCGACTCCAAGTACGCGCCGATGCGAGCACCCTTGGGCAACGTTCCGTAGCGGTTAATGGCGCGCTTCACATTTTGCACTTCCAGCGCCGCGACTTGCACGCCCTGTTGGATATTCTACGCATTAATAACCAGTAAGGCACATACATTCAAATCATTATTATTTGTAACATAAACACATGCGTACATTGTATATGGATCGTGATGACCTTATTTAAGACAAGAATAAACACACTGAGATATATATTTTGTATTATAAGCAAACAGAACCTTAGGCACGTCGTGCGCCTGCTGGTGCTGGTGCGACGGCGCGTGTCCGTGGTGCCGCCGCTTCGAGCGGTGTCTATGCTCGGAGGCGCCAAGGCTCATGCCGACCGCGCCCGCCGACTCGTCCGTATCCGGCGTCGCCTCAGCCAGCGACCCCTCGGACGACGCCTCGCGACCCCCCACACGACCCCCACCTGCACGAAGAAACATGCTTTAATCACTTACTAACAATGCGTGGAGTTTTTGTACTTTTCACGCCAAAATATTCTGTAAAATGTTGGATATCATTGTCGAAAAATTCCATCCATATTCCATATACATACAATGTTTGAGAGTTACTATTTATGGAAATGTTTAGTTGAAGGATTATATTTGATGACAATGTTGAATGACTGCGTCGAATGATAATAAAAACTCAAATACTTACTAATTTTATGAAACTCAATCTATGTAAATGGATACATTTGTATGAAATACTTCAAACTCTACATAGAAACTCTTAAATACCTGAAGATAAATCCAAGAAAAAACACTATAATGTAAAAAAATGGCTTAAATCGTCTAAAACGTCAAAGAAAATATTTGAAAACTATATGTGACAACAGAACACATAAAAAGCGGCACCTACTATCTAATAGAAATGTTACGCACTATTTAGAAAATAAATAAGCTCTTTAGAGACCACCCAAACAGATAAAACAATTACTGAAAAGAATTATCACACAGCTCTAGAAGAAAAGAATAGATAATTATAGACATCACAAGCGACCTCTATGAGCGAAATTAAATCGAATCGAATCTGCTCAATTACAGAGTGTCAGAATAAATCAATAGATATTTTCTTATATACATACTCCCTTAGTAGAAGAATACTTCAATATTAGTTCAGATTATTTAAAATAGAAAATTCAAACGATTTTACAGCGATGTCGAGAAATACCTTAATTTATTTAAGGGATAGAATAATATATAGAATAAAAAACATAGTCGAAATCATCAACTGATCACTTTTAAGAACAAAAAAAGTAAAAAAAATAATATTTGGTCTGACTACTTGTGTCGTTCGATATGAAAAAAAAACATAAAGTACATTGTTGTTTGATACGACAAACAATAACCAAACTTGAGTTTTTGAAATTTTGTTATAATTGTGATTTCCACAAACAATTTGTGGCTTTTTTATGACAATTTTTCCAAGTCAAAATAAGACTTTTTCCTAACAGTCCGATGTCGAGTCACAGTTTGACTCGCTCACTCTACTGTACAAATAAATCGTATTATCCCTGTCATCCAATAAGGATATACAAAAAAACAAATCTTTGAGTATTTGTGTATGTAGTTCCGCACATGGTCCATTTTCATCTGACATTTATAAGAACATGCTGTATCTACAGATAGTTATACTGACACTCTATAGATAAAAACGCAGAAAAAACATCCATATAACATATGAGTCTGTCAGGATACATGACAATTCCAATTTCATCCAAGACAGATTCATACCTTCATATTTATAAGAGTAACTAAATTGAACATTTATAATTATTATTTTATCAAAATATAAAGGTTGGCGCAAATTAATACGTCCAATGAGAAAACGCCATATCAAACCTGTGTTGTTTATAATTGTCTAAAATTTGAATTTCTGAATTTGACCTTAATTAATATAATTTATTTCGTAATTTCACATCTCGCCTTGGATTTCATTAAAATTTTCTCTTTGTACGCGATCTTGTGCCAACCCGTATACAACAAACGAAAGGGGTCTCATAAAATAAAATACATAATTAGATATAATCACAAGGCAGGAACTTTTCTACCCGTAACATTGCGTATACTTACAAAATGTTTGACCCTATCGCTATACACCTTTGCGAGCGGACAAAGACAAAAAATGCTAGTTTAAAAGATGCATATATTAAATATAACTTACATTTATCGTTATTATAACACACGCATGTATTAGGCATACATAAAATAATAATTATAAATATTAATAACACTTATCACTTTGCTTGCGTTCCCATGATCACGCTTGGCAAGACAATCCACTAATAAGAACATAAAATATACAACAGCCAATAGCGAAGCGAAGAAAAAAAAAACAAATAGATTCGAAAACAGAACATTTTCGTTCCCAATGTAGCCGTTATAGATGTCATACGTAATATTGGTAATATTAACGTATCAGGCACAGCGAATGTATGCAAGATCAGCATGTTATGATGTATTTACAAATATGTGAGCGATCATTATTGTCAAGATAAAATTAACAGGCATAACACATCTTAATTTACAGACATTATTAAAAAAAATGAATTACAAAAAAATAACATTAAATGAACGAAATATTCTGTATTATACAATATGTATGATATATTGTTTGAATCGGATATATGTAGTCATAGGATATATGCCATAATTTGATATCGTTTCATAAAAATAATGTTTATGTCATATTTCGATAGATAAGCACCTCTAACACATAAGCGTGTTGCGCACATCAAAAGCAATTGTCAGTTTGCAAAAATATCAAACGAATATATTTGAATGAGAAACCATTTAGTTAGTTATATGGACTGCTATAGAACATTTTTATTAGCATTTATCACATACCCAGACAAACAAAGCTAGAAGGTACTAGATGTATCTGTATCTCTTTAAAATAAATAAATATATTAATAAATAGAAATTGTTATTTGGACAATATCTTCAGTTCAGATGATTGCACACTTTTGGATCATAGAATACTGACATTATAGTTACGTACGAACGTAAATGTGAATGCTTCGACGTTGGTATAGCTTCGATTACGAATTATGTATATATTCATTTATTCGTTCTGAAAAACAAATAAATTTCTTAATTCGACTATTTTTTTTATTTTTTATACGATATTACCGCGGGTTTTCGACCGATTGGCGTGATTGTTTATTTAGGAAATAGTTTTCATTTGGTGGTATTTTAGAATGCTACTTCCCCCACAGTGACGTCGATGCCCTTTTTTCGTAGAAAAAAAAATATATTCTATATCCAAAATGAACCTATAAGTGAAACACTACTGCGTTTTAGTGCTGCTTATTGTGGTGCTGTGTGTCACCGATCTAGAAAACTACGATATTGCGAAACTGATTGTCTATTTATTAATGCATTCCGATATGCAAGGTGATGAGTTGACATCCATAATGTTTAAACCTCTCAAATATTATATGAATTACAATTTGATTATTTTTGCAGTCTGAACATACTGACTTTTTTTTAATCAAATTGCTAACGAAACGAATGATTTGAAATCTGCTCTAATCAATTCGGTACTTAATAAGTAACTTCACGAAATGTATATCTGTAATTCTTCATCACCTCCTAAAAATGATTATATATAAGAATATTTATATACACAGAGAATCCATAGTAAAGACCTAGATATATTTTAACACTATTCAATCCGAAAAATACACTTGCATTGGAAAACCTTCCAAATCATCTTCAAACCTCAAGTATCGCGCACCGAGTCGCTATTCATACGACAGATGTCATGCATAAGGGATGTGTGAGGGATAAGGAAGGGAGATTTACCGTTGAGCGAAGCGAGCCCGTCGTCGTGACCGGCCTGCTCCTCTGTGGTATACTGCGACTCGCGGAATGAGCTGCACGAGGACAGCAAGCTGTGTTGAATAAGCAAATTTTAGTATGACTCGATACTAATATTTTAAAGAGGTTATATTTATGTTGTGTCCACTGGAACAGTCTAGAACCCTAGAATGGATCGACCCTTATATCCAATTGAAGTTAGTACAATACTATATCACTGACAATGCCATGACCGTCTGTACGTAACATGATAAAATATCAGAACATTTTCTTTGCTCTGGAACGTTCTGGAACGCAACCTGGTTCGCTTTGGATGCGTAGGCGTCTGTTTCCCGTACTGGTTGATGCGATAAAACAGCATACACACTAATCTATGTGTTTGTGTATGTGTGTACGGGTTTCAATTTTGACTAAAATATGTCTACACGACTACACATATACACAAACAAAAAAAACTTATATTTGTGTGAAACAACATTGTTTCAAAAGCGTAGTTGAGATGAAGTTCCAAGAGTATTCTGGAAGGAACAGGCGGCAAACTTCTAGAACGTTCTCGAACGCTACCTGGTCCGCTTGGGCGGCGTCGGCGCCTGCTTGCCGCGCCGGTTGGTCGGGCGGCGCATCTGCACGCCGCGCTCCACCGCGCCGCCGACGCTGGCCGCCTTCTTCAGCGACATCTGCGGCGTGCCCGTGCAGCCCTCCTGCAGCTGCTTCTCGACTTCTGGAAGGCGGCGCGATATCATGTAGACGCGTGTATTGAATCGCGGTTTATGCGTTAAAAATATCTTATTAAGCGTTAATAATATCTCAGTAGTTTTATACTTTAAGATATCGAGATATGAGAGCACACAATACAGTACAGCATTCGTTAAAGTAAATAACAGTTTTGCTTACGTTTTAAATGATCTATAAGTCAATAGGTAATAAAGTAGACATTCATCAGCAAAAATTATGCAACGAATTTATGTGGAAAATATAAGTATATAAGTATAAGAAAATGAGCAATTATACTAAGTATAAATTTAATTTCGATAAATCTTTCACAGTCATTATTGTACGTAATCCCTGAGAGCTATAGGCTGTACATGAACCATGAGCGAAGCCAGGCCAGTTGAACATTCTATCAACTTACACAGAATTACGGACTAAACAAATATTCTTTACTGCAAAAATAACCTTAAAGAATTGTGTCGGGGAGCATAATTCTTAAGTTTCAGTCTACTACACAACCAGGTCGAAAATTCTTACCAATAATAACCCTACCTTCAGTTATGGAATTATCCTGAAACATGTGCTCCAGAGCGTGATGGATCTCCCTGAAGGTTGGGCGATCTGAGGTGTTCCACTGCCAGCAGCCGCGCATCAGCTCGTAAACCGCCGCCGGACACCCGGGGGGACACTCCATGCGGTAGCCCTGGGGTGAAACATACCGTTAACGACATCCTGAATGGAGTTAATGAAAAAGAAGTTATGAGATAACTGTAATCTTAAAACTAATGTGTGAATCGTGGGACTGTGGAATCGTGGACAACATATAAAAATCAAATAAAACAGCTACAATTTTTCTCCTCAAAACCACAAAATGAAAGGTAGATAATTTATTTAATAAACGTTTCAGAATCTCTTCATAATAAGGTGGTACTGATCAAGTAAGCGAAGAGAATATACAATATACAAATGCCAAAGTAAATCAGTCTTTCTGCCTCTTAAGCAAATAAACAACTGAAACGACTTGGGATAGGTTTTACCTCGGAAATTGCAAGGGATCGGGAAAGAAACTGTGCTGGTAAAAGCATGACTATATTGGCAAGCTAAGCTAAGCGTGGAATGCAATTAACAACAATTATCATATGAATATAAAATCCATGTTTTTCGTTGTTTCTGTGAATAAAATATTTATTCACTAAGAGCGAGGAGTTCGCCTCTACACATTAAGCCTCCTAAAATAATACTACAACGCCATCAATTATGAGAATAATACACTATCAGAGTATACACTATGTATATGAATTTAATTCTTGCATTATTAAGCTGCAAACTTAATTTATCAGATTCAGAGTATGAGATATTTCAATCACCATAGAGTAAACATAATAATCATTGTTAATGTTGAGGCAAATCAGTAGTATACAAATCGACGCGGGCGCATACTTTCAATGCAAAAACAATAATATTTTGTATACAAATTACACATAGATTACTGTACAAGATGACAAATATACAACTTGCGTGTAATAAATACAATGATATACATGCAGTTCATTTTTAAATCGATATATATATTGATAATATAAATTTTCATTTAATAATATCAAATTACAAATAGCGGGATTACTATGTCCTTGCAATTTACTGATACCATAACTTATTTGATTATAAGGCACTAAGCCAGGCATAAATCAGTCTCATGTTTAATTAAATCACTCCAATGCTAACGGATACGCTCATAAAATATTAACTAGGAAATAGATAACGCACCCGATCTATCCACATTGTTATGGACAGTTATTATAAACTACGGCATTATGTAATCCAACTCTCATTTAAACATACATGGAAAAATGCATTAAAATACACCATGTACGAGAGCCTGTGAACTGGCGTCATCGTATGACAGAATATAAACCGCACGCAACGTGTTTCGTAAATCATTCACGGAGCAGAGCTGAACGCATACACACCGAGGCCAGAATAGCGGAGTATTAAAATGTCGATTTTAAGGAACTCGATCATTTACTTTCTTCTCTTCACGATAGCTGTGAATGGTGAGTGATTTTATTGTTTTATAGATGTTTTCCGTTTTAAAGCAATGTTCTGTGTCGGTTTTATCGTAATGACATTGGACATATTTCGTTTCAGGCAAACATAAAAAGGCGAAACCGAAAAAGTTTGTATCGCCGACCGCTAAAGGCATCCAGTGCTACAATTGCCTCTCCTTCGATCATCCCGGTTGCTGGGATCCGGACCACCCCGACTATGCAAACATTACTGTGAGTAAACATTGCACTATTTCTGTAACTACAAAGCTATTAGTAACTGCGAGCATTAATTTTAGGCATTACTACGTTAACGCTCCTTCCTTAAAATAAATCGAAGTAATCAAACGGTTCATACAACAAAGCGATTTGCGTATTTACATGCAAAGAATTGCGCGAAAAATTATTAAATGACGATTAATCGTTCAAAGGTTCCAAACATCGACTGTTACATCCCAGGGATGGCGTTCCTGTGTATCGTCATCACGTCGGAGTCAGCTAAATTAGGTAAAAAATATATTTTGTCTCACGAAAAGCAACATTTCTGAAATATTGTTTACAGTATAGTGTAACTTATCTTTAGTCCTATACACCAAATCACAACGAAGAAATAAAACAAAATTTTGTCCAATATTGCTTACAAACAGTTGTAAGATGTTAAAAATATCCATAAACTAGTGACGAAGGTGCTCTCAAATGCATTCATAACGTAAATATATTTCCAGTCGAGACTGGTCAAGAAATCGGGCCGGTTCGGGCGCGCACTTGCGTCCCCGCCAAGGACTTCTCAAAGAAATCCGTCTCCTACTCCATGTGCAGTAAGCTAAGCAAGGAACTATCCGCCTCAGAGATATTCTCACGCATTGCAGTCAGCAGACCTCAATGCTCGTTGTGCAAAAAACATCTTTGCACCGACTCCTCGCACTGTTAATACGTTCTACCTGTTTTAATTCACAAGAATAACGCCCCACCCCAAGATACTTAGCAAATTTTCTGTTAACATTGAAATAAATTGTACGCTTCTAGTGATTCATTAAAAATAATATCCAAAACATTGGCTATATTAATTTCATACTGTTTGCATATTCTAAATACACATTACAACAAAAGCAATTTGTTAATATTCGTCATAATGTTTGACAAAATGAAATGAGCATAGGTGTATAGTGGGCACAGGACGTGTTTGTGTTTTAGCCCGCTTGGAAATTTTGTTATCGCTATAGTTTTGTAACACGTTATAGTTTGCTCTTGCATCATTGCCTTGTTTAATAAACTACGAAGTTAATTTTCACACGAAATGCAAAAAGTCGAACTTGTTGTTTTGAAACCGGAGCCATGTTGAGTGCGCTTTCTCGCGTGAACCGTTTTTGGTTTGTTTTTATATTTCGGTTTATTATATCGTTAATAAACGTTGATGTCTAATGATTGTTTTATTTCACATATTCTCACAGATTAAACACATGAAACTTTTGTACTGACACTTTGATTAAATCTTGATAATCTGTGAAAAACATTATTCGCGGAAATTTGTTATGTATTTATGGATTTTAAATATTATCCCACATCAATAATAATACGCCATCATCCAACCGAAACATTTCCAAGATAGTTTGATCTGCTGTATTATCGATAGAAACAGAAATTACGGATAAATTTTGATTTGAGATAGTTTACTGCTCCGGTATAATTCGGGTAGAGAAATAGTCTTTATCCGAATTCGAAACTTTCCGATATTTTATTTTAAATGCACAATTGGTCTTCAGGTGGTTGTTTAATTAATTGTAATAAATTAAGTACGACGTTAGGAAAAATCAATTTCTCCTTTATGAAGATACCATAAGATTCTCATAAGATATAGAAAAAACCGTAATTGATCATTGTATAGCTAAATCTTTGGGGTTGTTAAATGATAGACTTGTGTATACTATTTTGATATTTTCTTCAGTGATAGAAAAATAATAAAAATTAAACGTTTTCCATATCTTTATTCGATATTAAATTATCATTTTAACATAAACTAAAATTAGCTATATAAGATATAGTAGCTTATTTAATTATATTTAGTTCATACGATTCACAATCCTACTTCTATATGTAAATTATTACGTTATTTAGTTCTAAATTTGTAAATTGAAGAGTTATATACAAATAATATAGCAGTAAGTGGATAATTATACTTGTATCGCTTCCTGATATTTTCTATTTAGCTTTTTTAATGGCAGAGCAAGCCGTGGAGTAGGCGGGCATCTGATTATAAGTGGTTATTTTAACAAAAACTGTCCCATAATTAGCAGAAAAAAGAACAATTTTTACACTTCACTTAACATTGTCTCAATCCTGCTAATATTATAAATGCGAAAGTTTGTAAGGATGTGTGTTTGTGTCTGTTGTTCTTTCACGCAAAATCTACTGAACCGATTGCAATGAAATTTGGTAAGTAGACAGCTGGACAACTGGAATAACATATAGGCAACTTATTATCCCGATATTCCTACGGGATACGAACTTACGCGGGTGAAACCGTGGGGCGCAGCTAATATATTTATAAACTCCTATTTTTTTAAAGGTGAGAAATTCTTCCCGATGCAACTTTAAACGCGTACGCGTAACGCTTAACTACAAGCGAATGTGCACATTCAAATAATATACACTGTGTTTTGGAGACATTACACAATCTGTTTTTTGATCCATGCTTTTCGCCTTTTATGTATCCTAATGTCAACGAACCAGTCGATATCTCTTCAATCTATTTCATCGCATTATACACACATTGACAATTCACATAAAACAGGTTACATCCAAATGTAAGCGGGCAATATTGTGCTTGATAAACATAACGTAATTTCCCATATACAATACCATCAAATTCAAATTCATATTCAAATTCAAATTCAATTCTTCATAATGGAATGGTCAAAAACATCTTTTTTTAAGTTCGATGCACTTCCAAAAGGTAACTCGCCTAGCAAAACGTTTTTCAGAGACATTCATAATACCAAAATCTTAGGAACTTGGGGCAGGTTTATATCGCATACATGATTATTACTAATTAGACTATTTTACTGTTACTTATAAGTTTTGTATCATTTCATAAATTCATGTTAACGGTTGTGTACAAGTTGTGATCACATATAACTGGTTATGCAAACGTCAACTTCTATTTATAAAACTGATGTATAGCTTAAGTACACCTTTTGCGATCCTAAATAAAAAATAACATAAAATATATACACACAAAACACTTACGTGTGCTCACATTCAACCCAAGTATAATCAAATTAATCCAATTTGGCTTCTAAGGAGAAAAGCGCCACCCACCACCTTTCCCTTCTTTCAACCCACTTTCTCCAAGAAGACTCCGAGATGCCGAAGGGTAAGAAAATATGCCGTTAAATTGCCCTTTGGCAACTAACCCATAGCAGTATCCCGAGTGCAGAGTACCAAACATCCACACGCCTCTCCTACTCTATCCTACTTCAAGTGATTTGTATGTGGGAGTCGAGCAGGTGTCGGCACGAATTGAGCCATGCTACTGTGTTCCGTACGATGAGCGGGGGAGCCGGAGGCCCGTTCCCTTTTCCTCGTTCTTCCCAATCCATTCGTTCTTTCCTGTGATGATGATAAGGTAACTAGGGAAAGGATTCCCTAGTTACCTTATTGACCCTTGACATACACGTCGACTTCCCAACTTACACAGTCTCCATCCATTGCGGCAACATTCCCGTATATAATACTACTACTACTTATACGTACTAATACCCATATTACTTGTAAACGCCGCGACCCACCTTCTCCAGCATGTGATAGACGTCCGCCAGATCCACGCCCGGGTAGGGCGACATCCCGTAGGTGGCGATCTCCCACAGCAGTATACCGAACGCCCAGACGTCGCTCTTGGTGCTGAACGTGTTGTAGGCGAGCCCCTCGGGCGCGGTCCACTTGATCGGGAACTTGGCGCCGGCGTGCGCCGTGTACGTGTCGTCGCGCATCAGCCGCGCGAGCCCAAAGTCCGCCACCTTCACCAGGTGGTTCTCGCCGACGAGACAGTTGCGCGCCGCCAGGTCCCTGCAATGTGCGCGGACGGTGTTTCCATCAATTTGTATAGTATTCCAGTGGCATTTCGCAACTTTTGCGAGTGGACACTTTGTGTGTTTTTAATTAATTTAAGCGATGCACTGTGCACTATATACATATAGGGTGTATATCCACACTATATCTTACATAGTGATATCACTTCGCTAGTAGCTTGAAATAGACGGATTTTTGCTTAGTTACACAAAAATTTTGTTGTACTAACTGAATACAGAATAAACGCCTAAAGGATAATAACAAAAATGAAAAGAGATCTTATAAATTGAAATATATCGTCTATGGATACTCCAGCACTTTCTTTTAGGGTTTACAAAATGACTGTCAAACGCTGCTTTCTACTTCTGCTCTTTCGCAGACCAAATCAAATGTACAAATACCATTCTACACTAAGCAGAAAATCTGTGTTTTTTTTAGATAGTTATATTCTTTTATTAATAATACAACAACTGCCATTTTGGGATGGACCTATTTAAATGTGAGTATATATAATATGTCAGCAATTATAAACGACACGTAACAACGATAAATTATAACGCAATATACGCTGAAATTGATTAAACGGCCGTGCATCAAATTCGTGTTAAGCGACTTGTAATTATATTAATGGACGTCATAATTTCGAAATGCGCTCTATCAAAATGAAGCATAAAATTTAACATCATTCGCATAGCTCGCAGAGTAATTACACACAAATATGTTTACAGCATCGAAATGAGGACAGATTTTACATGCGCCCAGCACCTTTCAACTCTTCGAGTAAACACTTCAATTGCCACAATAAACAGAATATTTTCTTGTTACGCTATTTGATACGATCCGCGGTGCCAATATTCCAGCAAACAACATACCTGTGTATAAACGAGCGGCTCTCCAAGTAGCTCATGCCGGACGCGATCTGGGTGGCCATGTACATGAGTACCACGGCGTCAATATGGTCTCTGTTCCCAGTGCGGAGGTACTCCAGGAGATTCCCGCGGCTCATGAACTCGGTTATGATGTAGAATGGCGGCTCGCGTGTGCAGACCCCGAGCAACTGCACGAGGTTCGGGTGCCGCATCTCCTTCATGATGGCCGCTTCTTCGAGGAAGTCCTTTAGGGCCATGGTGTCGTCCTTGAGGGTTTTCACAGCAACCTGCAGGCAAATGTGCAGTGATACACTTCAACTTTATGAACTTCCTTTAAATCCTCGATGACGCGTACATCCACTTCGATATAAATAGGAAGTTAATCCGTATATGATAGGCAAAGCAATTCCATAGACAAGACAAAGAATAAAGTTGAAAGATTAGAACTATACTATGTACCGTGCAAGAACTTCTTTAGTAATCGAAAACAGTGAAATGCCACATCCTTGTTTAAAATGTGGAAGTTCTATAGTGTGGAAAATTGGGAGATAATTTCATTTAGTATCAGCAAGTGAAAATCCTTATTGAAAAGGTTATAATACTCATCTCTACTAGCGGCACTTCGAAAATAACACACACTTACAACTTCATCACGACAACAAGTTATTTAGCCCAACCATCATTACTTACAGTCATATTGCATCTCATCCAGGCGGCTTCATACACGTCGCCGTACTGTCCCCCTCCCAGTTTGTGTTTCATTACAATGTCGGTCCGGTCTATCTCCCACTCGTCGGGCGGGGCCAGTGGGAACACCGTGGGTTTGTTACGTTTGGGTGCTGGGTAAAGCAGCTGGGTTATGAGCCCGTCACCCAATACTGAATGGTGGTGTACCAGTTCGGCTAGCGTGCCGAATTTAGATTCCGACGTTACGTACACCTGCGGTGGCAATATAATAAATTTAGCAATGTATAAAATCGCCTGATAAAAATAAGTGGACACGCAGTTGGTATCAATCCTACTAATGCGAAATCAAATTAAATGCGATTGAACAGAAATGATGGAAAGAAAAATATCTAATTTAAGTCTATAAATTTCCTAAATCAAAAAACACCAACAACATCATCATGTTTTTCGAAAGGGCTAACTAACGACAGCGAATTATTATGAATTACCTTATATTTATACTAAACAACTATTTTATATATTTCTTTTATAAAATAATCGCAAATATCAACATAAACATTTTATGTAGGAATCGAACATCTACCGCATCAATCCGTCTGTCCTCTACAATTACATTCAATTCATTCGTCATTATAGACACTTCCTAGTTAATTTGCAATCAAATGAAAGCCCCGGTACGAAGCGGGCGCAACGCTTGATATAAAATATTGCAAATATATTTGATAAATTGGCATGTTTCGCATTGAATTCGTTATAAAGGGCCTATAAAATCCAAAAGGGCGTTATAAAATCCAGGGCAGGTTCGCAAACAGATTTCCAGGTAGAGCTTAGTTTGGCCGTGTGGTTCAATTAGCTGATATGCGGCTACAATTTCATGCATCAAACTGATGCTTCTGGCTTGAATAGTACACTGATTGCACTATTAATTTGTAATACAGTTTGTAGGATATAGCTATTACGTTTGGGTATGCTTAATCGAATTCAATCAAAGCCCAAGAAACGCGAGACATGTCTGAGAGTTTCGTGTTACATTCCAAGCCTCCGGTATCGACGTGGGTTTAACTTTATTAAACAGAAAAGAAAATTACACGACTTTTTTATTGCTAGTTGAAGAGAAATATTATTAGCCATAAGAAGGTTGGGAAATAAAAACACCCTTAAGATATTTGTGAGTTGAGTGCTTTCCAATTAGGAACAAACAACAATTCCTCCGAACAAACAGTGCTCGGCAAAATATCAGAGTAATTAGCGATACATTAGTCTCCGTCGCTCGGAGGGACAAATACAATTGTTGCAAAGTTTCAACTAATTGCAATCATCGTATTACCTTGTTAGAAGACGAGACGGCCCGTAGGCGAAATGAAAGTCGAGATTCAACTACATAAAGTTGCAATAAACAGAACATCTTTCTTTTATTAATAAATCCTTTTAAAAACTTTATTCGTTACGTCGACATTTTGTGCCCCATTATAAAGAGATATAGAAAGTCCATGTGTCACTGTGCAGTGTGCAAATAATATATTATATCTCATACATGTTTTATTTTATATTGTAGCATATGAATAGAATACCTGGAATTTTTAAGCACGTTTGCTCTGTACAAAGGTTTCAAATGGTAAAGAGAAAGAACATCCGCCAGAAGCTAAACAACTGAATTTATAATTTGCGAGCGAATCAAACAGTAGTTATTTGAGTTTAATTATATAAAATACCAATTTTTTGCAACATATTAAAATATTGCTACTGATTGATAAGGAACAGACTTTAATGTCATAAAATTATTTCGCGTATATATCACTAGCTGCACGCCCCGGCTCCGCCAGGACAGTAATAGCAATTGAAATATAATAAACTATCCTATTTTTTAAGTTGGATGAAACTGCACATGATGTACAAATTTTATTAAAATAGGTTGAGTACTTTTCCATCGCGGGCAAACAATGTGACACGTAATTTATTATATACATTAGCATATACATTACGTGTATAGCTAGTCGAAACCTCATCAGGGCAATCTATACGGTCCCTTACACGTCCCCTAAGCATTGAATTCGATTTAATCCTATGTCATGATACGCAACATATGAGTTAAGCCTCCACTGCGCTAGGATCGTATGAACGGATAACAAAAGCTATACGAATAGCGTTTGAAGAATAAAAATAAGGGTATAAAAGTTAAAAAACAGCACAGCTATAGAATAGAAGAAGCCAATACAATAAAAGTCATAAATATTGCATTTATTTTTCTATGTACAACAATTCATATTCTTTGATCCATATTTATCTGTAATGCTATAAAAATGTCTAGTATATAACAGAGGTTTGAAAGGCTGGAATGTTAGGTATTTATTACTGCATCGATGTTTTATAAAATAGAACACAAATTCTGCAATATTACAGTCTATGATGGTTGATTTGGAATCTCTGAATATATGAAACAAAATCGTTTTATGAATTACTGAGGTAAATATTTTCAAATATGAATCTTTAAAGTACGACTTATTTAAAATTATTCAATACTTTTTCGATTAGTGTAACTAAAAGCTATTTATAGTCTGCTCTTAAAGGAAGCAATTAAACCATTAAAGTTTCTTTTAACGCATTTTATTATTCAGATGTTTCGTCTAGATAGAGTTCAGTGACTTCGTATTAAAAAGTATAAAAATTACTGCGGAAAATATTCATTTACTAGTCAAGAGGTTTTACGGTTTTTCAAAATTGTCAGCGCAATAACTCGAAAAACCCAATTTTTTGTCAAGTTGAGTACATGCTCTTGTAAACTACATTTAATTCAATTTTATTACTTTCGTTTCGTGGATGTTCGTTGTTTCGTTTATTCGAGGACTGTTTTATTAAAACAACTCGCTACCTATAATGCAGGTAAATATAAAATCGTTATACAATGCCCCTTGGTACGATTGGGAACAAAACACGCACAATATCTATTTAAAATAATTGAACATGACTATAGTCACTGCATATAACATTTAAGCAGTAGCATGCCGTCGGTATCTATTGAATAATGAACAATACCGGTAATAGCTGATGGGCAACGTCCAACGAGCTTAAATTCGTGATTTGCTACGAATATTCCTCGTGAAACCTGACACTCGTCAATACAGAACAATGCTAATTAATTAATTTTAGCGAGAACCTAGATACGCTCGTATTCTATTACATCTGGAGTAAAACTAAAGCTTTTCATTATGGCGCATTTCGTGGTACATATAATTTACCTAACACAAACTTTTCAAATGTCATCTCGTCTTTACAAAGATCCTCCTAGTGTATTATTCAAAACTCCAGCTAGGCACGACGACGCACCATTAACGGAACTTTTGCATATTTAGGTGACACGATATTTGCCTTTTATATTACTCTCCCAACCGTCTCTTTACGACCGATGTGCAGTGAACCAAAATAATGATCCTAGGAATATATTCCTCTACACCGCGAGAGCTGCGCTTACAAAATCTAGTCTCCGTTGTACCGTGAAACACCTAGTATACCTAGCGGAAGCTAATTTGCAGTGCTGACGCATTGTTTCTGTCACGTTGCACTCCCGGTGCACGCCCGTCGCACTGCCACTCTGCTGTCCAATACACTACTGTTAACCATTCACTCTGAAGCCTTGGTTACGTATTTCTATTGCTATTGAAGACAAAGTGCTGTCGCCTCTTACATCTACAGACGTATTTAACGTCATCACGTTCAATTATTTATTACTTTGAGAAATTAACTAATTAACAAAAAGAATCTAAAAACGGTGTGTGACACGAAATTAAGCACGAGACGCCAATTCCACGCAATTTGGAGAACATTTCAACTGTCGTCTCTAAGAACAAATACAAACAAAACGTTATTTCTAAATACGGTCGAACTAACAACGGGTTAGCAAACAACGTCAAACAAAACCTTACATGTACGTAATTTAATAATATATATAATTAAATGACGACACAAAGCCAGTGAGCGTAGGATTAGGGAACAAGAGCATTGTGAAAATTCATTCAATTCCTGTTCAATTCCAATAGTGAAGATGACATAAAGACTTAACTCGCTTCATTAGATACGCGATTGTCTCGCGTGAACTCACACTAGTTTGATCTTTAAGTAACGATTATTTCCCAGATTTCATTTTTCAATTCGCCTCCAAGCGCAAACCTTTATCTCTGGCAATTTTATATAAACTAACAAATAGCCTGAAATTGTAATGTTGTATTAACTCGAAACCAGTGTCAGTTAACAAAATCTGTAAAAGAGCGACAGAAAAATCATGTCACATTTCAAAGTTTCGTTTCATTTTGTTGTTTTGTTTCATATGAAAACGGTTTTTATATATATCCATATCAATTAAACAATAAACATTTTCCCTTGATCTATACAAATATTATTAAGAGGAACGATTTGTATGTAAGTATGTGAAATGTTTGTTATGTTGTTATGTTTAAAACAAATAAGATACAAAAACTACTAGAGCAATTTCAACAATTCTTTCACCGCTAGAAAGCTGCAAACTCACTGTGTAACATACACTATATACACGTATGCACCACGAGCGAAGCCGTGGCGAACAGCTAGTTTTTAACTGATATATTATATTTGCTAAAGTAAAAAAAAATCCCGTTTTATATTTTGATAAATAAACAAAGTACATATTCTAATTATTCACCTCAAAAATTCAAACAAATAATCTGATATAACGATGCCCTATTTCCTTCTAGCCCTTGCCAGTCCATTCCCTGTTTCCAGTCATCAATCTTTCCTTGTCCCTTCTCCCTTAAAAGCGGGCAGCGCATTCTCAGAAGTCTGAGCCTCTGCGAATGTTCATGGGCGGTGGTGATCGTTTACCATCAGGCGAACCACCAGCTCAGTCAAAAAAACGAAACATTAATTTGAGCCTTTAAATCGTCATAATACGTTGATATTGCATCGCTACTAAAGCAGAAGAGCCGACAAGAAACTCTGCAGTGACTCTAACCTAATCATTTAACTCCATTAAAAAACGCACACTTAATTTAATCATGAAGTGATTACATATATTGAAATCTGGACATCTGTAATTTTACCTTTCCATCTGAGTCTTCGTTGATCCTGTAGTGGTACACTCGACCTTCGTATCTCAGGGAAATGCTCCGTTGTCCGGGGCTGGATTCCGACTCTCTGACCTGCAAGCATTTATGTTTTTCAGTAAAATATAATGCAATAAATGAAATTAAATGATATGAATTTAAATGTCAGAATTGTGGTTACAAAGCTTTTTAAAAATTTATTTCACGTCCGCACATTTCGCTAACAAATTGGCATACAAATGTTTAAAGATACGGTTTTCAATTTGACTACAGCTTAAACAAATTCTAAGTTAAATTTTTACATTATTTAAATTATTTAAAACATAATAAACAATAACATCTGCTTATAAAACTATACGTAGCAAAATATCATTAAATTATGTACAAGGAATTTATGATATTGAAATTTTGCTAGGAAAAGATTTAATAATGTCGGAGAAGATTCACAATATTAGACGTTATTATATTTTATTCTAGTGAACTGGTGATAATATTAGCAAGAAAGGGTTTTACATAATATAATACGTACACTCTTGCTAAAACCTAATATAACAATACCTCAGACTACCATATCAAGCACACATAACTAATAGAATTGATTGTACTTTATCTATATGATGAAGACGTATTGAGTTATCGCTAAAACACACAATTAAAAATACTCTTCAGAAATTATTAGCAAGAAATGCTTTGCGAATCCTTATTGATCTCACCCTAATTATCTACAATTTCGATGTCATTACATACATGTTCCTTTAAATGTTACTAAAATTCAAACAGAATTAGACTCATCGACAATACACACGTAATCACTAAACTAAATCCTAAAGCCCCGTCGGTTTAGAGTTAGCATCACGGGCTCACGTTTTTTTTTTTTTTTTTTTTTTT
>NC_052122.1:3506586-3558952 GCF_012273895.1 Zerene cesonia | reverse complement strand
TAATGCTCCTCTCTTTCAGGAAGCTGGCAACCCAATCGCATAACCTCTCAGGAAGTCCGAATGATGGTAATTTCGACAAGAGTGCTTTGTGCCAAACCCGATCGAAGGCTTTCGCTACATCCAAACTTACAGCCAATGCCTCCCCCTTACTCTCAACCGCCTCCGCCCATCTGTGAGTAAGGTAGACTAAAAGATCACCAGTTGAACGGCCGCTACGGAAACCGTATTGCCGGTCGTTAATCAACTGATGCTCCTCTAGGTACCTCATGAGCTGGCAGTTAATAATGGACACCAATTATCCTTCTTCAATTACTTGCAATCCTTTAATTACATTTAAGCATCTTTGACGGCAGTTGTTATCTTTACTTTTCTTTTAAATACCTACCGTCAGACAGAATTATATTTGTATCCGGATAAATGTTGCGTTATTACAAATGACCGGAGCGGAAAGTGCGCAGAAACCATCGATTTGTGTACATTATTTACGCATATTAAATAGGTGGTTTTTCAATGAAATCCAACGTATCTCAGTTTACGCTTTGTTAGAGCGGCTCGTGTCGGAGAATATTCATATTTATACCTTTCTATGAAAAATCTGTTCAGAGTTATTTGTTTCAAACCACACGTTCAGGAATTTCATTTCTACAGTTCAATTATTTCTTCAATGCCGGTTCAATATAAATGCCGAAGCTATTTCATTGCAATTTTTAATTCACGCATATTTCTACTCTTTTAAAACGTCTGGCTCAGTCATTATATCTTGGATGTTATCAGTGACAAAATGGGAATGTTAATTACAAATGAGACTGAATCGTCGCCGTAACCGCCGAAACGTTCAACGAAGTACACAAATAAATCACCACGATACGATTTCCAGCCATCTTCAAAACGTAAATTTTTCTATGTATATAGGTACACAGAATGGAAAGGAAAATGAACTTAATTTGTTGGTGGATAAGGTAAAGTTCCGGACAAGACATTGCGCAACCTTTCACTAGGGCTCACGTAAGTAATTAAAACAGGATGATCCAGGATTCGCCCACTTGAACTTTGCATAGCTCTCCACTGTGTCCTGGCTAGGGCGGATGCATATCGACCAAGTTTGATGATATTGTGAAGAAGATTTGGTTATAACTGTTCCGAATATTTTTCACATCATTAGGCATAGTACGACATATTTCTTCTCCAATATATGAGCTTTACCGTTAAGTAGGTATAAATGTAATGCAAAATGAATTCTATACGATTCTGAAGAATGAAATAAGTTCGAACTATAATCCAATCACAATAGCGTGAGCTTTCCGCTTTAAAAGCACCTAACTTTATTAAGTCGAGCATAGACACAAACACCGGTCCTGCGTTGGAAATCATAACAATGCACCGGGCGAAGTTAGACACGGAGTTTTTAAAACATATATAAGTTGGACGCGGATCGATAGTGTGCACTCATACTCGAACCCGCATTTCGTAACGTGAATCAGTCATTTTATTACTTACGATAATTAAAATACGTACACGACCGCTATGAAAATGTGCTAGCTTTTGTGTAAATAAAAACTTTCATGATCTTTATGCTTTAATATAATATGCAAAAATAAAAATAATAATACGGGGCAAAATGTTGTTCAACAATTCCGAGTATTCGGGTGAAATAATTGGATATAGTATATGCTTTTGCACGGGTACTAAATACCGTAACCCTTAACAAGAAAATCTTTTGATTATAACATAACTCACTTATTTTTCTTATTTCCCCTTAAATAGATGGGAGTTACAAAGCGTGAATGAATATCATAAAACTACATAGTTTAGCTTCATTTATATTCGTAGTTTTTAGTGTACACAGTGCCAACCCAGACTCTTTACATTGCGGAAACATCTCTTGTTAAATAATGCAACATTTATTCTGCAGATTTTGTTTCACGTGTTGACTCACTTTAATTGCGCTTGTTGCATAATAGAGCTTTAATATGAACGCTTTTTGTGTATTATACAAGTATGTAGGTACTTAGACAGAAAATATATGCACTTACTGCATTAAATTAAATTTTTATTTATTATAAAACGCAAATGTGCCAGACTTTTTTTGTTATATCAGAACTACCTATGCGAATTGCGAATGCGCTGCCCGCCTGCTTCAGGAGGTAAGTGATAATAAAAAACTGACTGGATAAAAGGAATGGACTGGGAAGGATGAGGAAAAGGGAATGGGCCTCTGGCTCACCCATACACTGTACGAAACACAGTAGCATGCTACTCTTTGTACTATATCACGCCGGTTTTCTGTGGGGAAGTGATGACCCAATTTATGCCGAAGCGTACTCGACTCCCAGACTAACTGATCTATCAACACACAGTACAAACTACTGGACCGATCGGGATGAAATTTGGGAAGCAAATAGCCACTATGATGTAGGTATCCGCTAAGAAACAATTTTGACAAATTCTACCCCAAAAGGATAAAATAGGGGGTGAATTTTTTTTTTGATACTCGAGCGAAGCTGCGGTTTAGATTAATTAATTTTATACATCACCAATAATTATAACGTTATATCGATATATAAAGGGTCAACCAAAAAATATTAGAAGTGGGATATGTTGAAATTGCAAAAGGTAAAATTATTAATTTAAAGTTCAAAAGGCTCAACGTCTTAATAATGACTTAAATTAAAGTAACCATTACTGCGCTCGGTACTATTTACTAATATGGGGCATATTTTTCGTTCTACCAAAGAAGAGATGTAACAATAACGTGTACGTTAAATCAGCTTTTAAATCTGAAATTACTCAAGTGCAACAAACATCTAGATTAAGTCATAAACAAGCACAACACATCCAGGTTGTCGACGGGCGACAGCAAGCCAACAACTCCACGTCTATTCAGTACTGAAATAACACTAGAATATAAAAAAACCGAAACACAATTAATTTCTTGTTTAAATGAAATCTATTGCTTTTACAATATTAGCGCAGTTGCGTAGTATTCGTTAATGCGATGCAGTGCCACTCAACGGAGATCGATATAGTTCGAGATGCTCTCGAAAGAGTTCACGAGTATCGTGTTATATTATTGGAAAATGCGATAGAACAGTTCTAAAGGTAATTTATAATTATCTACAGAAGTAATAGCATTCTTTTGATCTTTATTTTGTATGTGTAAATTGTTTTATTGTAAACTTCCCTTAAAGAATGAAATACACACTACCACCATAACATTACGCATATTCGCAGTATTCAAATGCAATCAAAATAAAACGAAATGATAGTAAAACCCTAGTTTTATGACCTGTTATAAAAGAAAAAGGTCACAACGAAACAATATTAAATCACGTTAAACAATAATCGAACAAAATGGTTCCATTGCGGTGTTACGTGATTTCATTAACACGCGTGTAATTCGGTAAAAAAGTCGCCACACGCCCGTATGTCACCCTATTCGAACGCAACGCAAAGTGGCAAAACCACGCAAAAACCTGTCCAATAACGACGTGGGGGCGAAATTCAAAAGAGCCCACCTTTGCGTTGCGCTCAAACAAAGTGCACAAAGAACTACGTGAAAATGGTACTGACAGGACCTTTGCAACGATGCATTGGAAAGGACAGCTGACATAACTCGCACTTTTAATTCCGGCTTTAGGTTTATTGGAAAAATAGAATTTTTCCATTTCAGCCGCCCCAAATCTGACCGTCCGCTTCGTTTAGGGATTTAAATAACAAATGTTATCAATAAGGTTTCCCGGATCTGACGATCTGCCAGCCAGCCAGCTGCTACGAAAATAGATCCTGAGTATCCTGACTGACCTGACCTCCTGACATAATTATCTTCACTATATATCCAGTATCGTACCCAGGTCTCTTAAACACCTATGTATGAACCACTAGTCCGAAGGGACTGCGATCAACTTACGTTGAATAACTTTCTTTTATTTGAACACATGAACGATAACTATAAGGCGAAACATCCATCAATACGTAGACAGGTATTTTAATAAATCTCGGTAGGAAGACAAACGAGTCCCATAAATTTCCGTAACACATATCGGACAAACGTGTTCATCATTGTATAGGAAATTAGATCCGGAAGGTTTTGTGGGAACGATAGGAAGAAGAAAGAATTAAACACGTAACCCCCTCCTCCACACAACAGGGATACAGCTGTGTTATTTCTTTTGCCAAATCGCAAATTAGAAATATGACGATAAAATAACGATAAAAAGATACATACTTCAATGAGGAATTACGATTTGAATCAATTGAATCTGGTATTCCTTGCAAATAGTTCTAGAACACTATAACACTCGTTGATCGACATCGTATTTAGAGTTGTTTAGAATTGGGTGACATACTACAATTGAATGATACCTTGGATTTGCATCTCACTGTATAGGCCCACTTTCATTCATATCATCTCAAAGTTTAAGACATAATTATAGTAAAAATGCGTGCAAAGATTTATAAGGTGGCTGATCCACGATACGGCTGACCCAATTCAAATATTGCCATTTGAAAATCTAGTATTTTTCGAATCGAAAATATTTCTACACGAAAATTTTACTATTTTCCTGTTTGTATAAAACCTCTCATGCAATCCAAAGACTATTGAACCAGCTCTAGACGAAAATGAATAAAACGTTAATAAAAAGACTACATTATATTTGTTTGAATCAACTCTACCTCATAGAAAAGCTAGAAATAGCTCTTTTTATTTATTTCCATGGCATTTATATGCTTTTATAAACATTTTCGGAACGACATTTGTTTTGAAATACACTTTTCATGAAATTGATCTTTGTCCGCTATATAGGTAGTTGCTACATCTATAACATCGATAGATTCACAATTTAATCTCTTAATAGCACATAGTTGATAGATTAGATTATGTAATACCACACGTAGCCCATACATGAATATACCATCCAACCGTCAACGCCTTCAGATCCCCGGTAAGCCGCTGCATCAACGCCGAGTGCGCTCCACGTAACGTCAATACAAACACGATACATGCATTGAATACCACGTCACAGACCGCTCCAATACTTAGCTCACTGCTTCAATTAATACAGGAACATTAGAAGTTTTCAGCGAAATACCACGTTTACAGTTAACCGCTAACTAACGTCGTGTTATCACGTGACAGTCGTGTATATTTCCTCGTCCTCATTTCAGTTCGGACCAATTGTATTTATTGACGATGTGCCCATTAAATACATCAGAGATAGTATTTGTACAAAGTTTCACCAGAAACATTTATTCATTAATCATAAAAAATGAAAAATTCGTTACTTTAGCTGAAAAACGTATAGAAAAAAAAAACAAACAGAGCAAGTTTTCCATTTATAAAATTAAAAGAGATTCGCGAAAACGCCATTGGCGTTCGAGTTAAAACCTCTGAACACACAACAAGTTGACGAGGCAGCGGGATTTGCGAACGCAACGTCGATTACATCTCGGCGATTTCTGAAAACGTGGTCATTGTATGCAAATTGTTTTTAATATTGTACGCCGATGCAAAACACGCTATGCGAAATAAAACCAGCACGAATGCTGTGTGTTGATGTTAGGAATCTATTTTGATTTGTACGCTTGTATTGCAGTTTACTTGTTGACGGTGACACTATGGTTATATACGCCGCGATGTGGAAGGAAGGCGAGTAAGTTACCTGCGGATATGTCGGTGATGTAGGAAATTGTTATCTATACGTTATAGCAGGATGCGGTAGGGTTTGAGTTAGAAATATTATTCACACACCGAATGAAGGATCGTTACGTTGACTATTATAAAATTCTTAGAGATATTCATGATGTAAAGAAAGAAATAAATTTAAGTCTTTAATTTTGAAGTTTGTTTAAATGATATCGAAAACCTGCATACCTAACTTTGGCATCTACAAATAGAAAATGTAAAAAGAATATACCTTATACTAATGCTATGCGAATCTACACTTCGATTGTTATTTCCCAAAGCTAATCTTCTTTAGAAAGCTTAGTACTTCGCAGAAGCGAGCCGGCCAATTTAATTTCACCACAGATACAGACTACGCCTTCCCACTCATATTAAATATATAATTCCAAATCCTTCAACAGTATTCCGCAGTCAGTATTCTTCAAGAAAACCGTGATAAACTCGAGCGTATCATTCGCAAACCTAACCGCAATAGCATAATCCATTAGTCCAGGAACGATTCACGTTGTTTGAAACTTTTTAAATTTCCCGTATCGCACGTCCTTCTTCTCATAACCTATATATAATCTATTCCTTTAAAAACTCAAACAGACATTCCACATTCTACGCACACCATCGCCCAACATTCGGAAATGTCTAGCCACAGTATGCAATCGCCTCGCCCAGCCAGCTGTAATCTACGTTCTACAGTACTCACAAGGAAACTGCCGTTGATCCCCGAGGACAGCAGGTACTCGGCTGCGTTGCGTGATATCGGGCCGTGGTACCACGAGTGCTTCTCCAGCGAGTTGACAGGCGTCACGTAGTTGCTCGGCACCCAGCCCACGCCGCCGGCCAGCGTGTGCGCCTCGCACCACTCGCCGCTCTTGTTATAGCTCATTATTCGCACCTGTTCCCCTGCACACACCAACGATACCTTGTATACTACTATATAATAAATCGTATAAGATATTAATTTTGCGTCTTACATAATTATAATATCTTACAATACACAAATATAAATAATAAAGTCCCAATTCGATTGCAAATGCTCAACGCTTATTTAAAGTTAAACGTCCAATCACATTGGTACATTGTTTCTGCTATTTAATTGAGTGTATGTTGTACTCGATGAATGACTGTAAATGGTGGAACATTGTGCGCAATTTCAGCAAATTATGTGAACAATATGCTACCGTTATTAATATTCGATATCAATTATCTATTTTGCGAGCGCAGCGTAGGACATAATGAAATATTTGTATAAGCCTTATGAGCTTATAGGAGCGACATTTAACACATGACCGAAATTTTAATTAACGCATAAATTTACCTATATTTAATGGAGCTTGTTATATATATTTATCCCACCAGCAATGTGAGCCATTTCGAATAAAGATTCTCAATTGTTTTTTTTGGCTATTTGAAAATAATTTTATGCCTCATTTAGGAACTAAAAAAAGGCAACTGCAAATAACGAGATCCCTTAATATCCTTAAACAACCGCAATCTTTATGTACACGCATTAATTAAACAGAACACATAGACCTACAGCAGTCCCTCTTAACCTAGAAAACCTAGAAAAAAGAAAACGTACTATATACAATTATCATTAACGTTATATCCACTCCAGACCTAATTCCGATTGAAATAGCAAAACGATGAAGACAAGTACCACCTGTATCTACGAGATTTCCCACGAGGCGGCGCGCAGCAATTCTAGAAAATGCCAAGCCCGTTTTAAATGGACTTAAACACTCTGATATTTATTAGTCTAGTTTTAAACATTTTTCCTCTAAATTGACCCCATAAAAGTGTGCATAATAGTGATAAACGTTGAAAACCGTAAAACGGACTGGAAATGTTACTCCAATATACATTTTAGAAGGTTTACGCAGCTTATGCATTTGAAATAAAAAGCGTTCAAATAATAATCCGCGTGGCGGAGCTTTTTGTCGTTGCGACATTGGCTGCGGATTTACTATACGTACGATTTAAAAACATTTTTGCAACAACAACCGAGTGTATTTATCGGGTTTTGTGAAAAAGAAATGTGTATGTCAGTTTCCAAATGCATCGTCTTTTTGTGCGCCCGCAGAGAGCTTTTCACAAAACTCAACATTATTAAATATTTGTTAAGGAATAAAAATGTATGGAGTATTTAGTTACGATTTTATATTTTTCGTCCCCAAGACGTCTTATTTAATGCAAGCTACCCGCCCCGGCTTCGCCCGTGCTACAAATAGCCTATAGCAATCAGGGATTCAGTGCATATCCAACGGTGAAAGAATTTTTTAAAATTGGCCCTATAAGTTTTGTGGCTAGAGCACACAAACAATATTTTGAGCTTTATATAGTACGATGTATGCATATTCCATTTCAATGCTTAAAATATAATCGATTTGCTCAAAAATAGTGATACGACATACGACAAACAAATACGAAACCTATAAGTTTAATATGATCAAAGCCACCCACAATAACAACCTACATGTACGGCTGAACTTTAAAACCCATTACATAATAGCGGAGATGACACAAACAATGCCCATCTTAATGTAAGAACATATCACGTATGAAATGTAAATGGTTATCTGCTCCCCGACATATTGAATAGACAAAGGCTCCACCGCACATAATGGATCTTGGTAAAATCCATTATCAATGTCCCCATTCATTATAGTCCGATGCAAGCCGGCTGAGCGCTAATTGCATTGTTACCTTGGATGTACTGGGTTAATTTAAAAATAGGTGCCTTCAGCGTGCTACGTCTCACCACCACGCTGAAACACCTTTGTTCTGCGGCTCTTTGTAAACCGTGATACATTTTCTAAAGCATTATATTAGCAATGTTTTCATGTCAGACTTGTTAGGTGATGTTAGAGCTGTGTTTAATGGCTTTTCGTGCTATATTTTTATTCTGTATTGTAAGACGTAAAAGCTTATAAAAGCTTCCTAGAACATGACAAACTATTTGTTTCTTTAAAATATGTATTGTATTAATAACAAAAAAAAACCACCAGACGATTACTTGGAACACCTTTTACCTTGATGAAATAGCCTATATCACAATTCGGTGAATATATTTTTTTCATCAATGTGTGTTTAGATTTAATTTTTTGCCCTAACACATCTCAATATACCGAGAACGTTAATAAACATTTCGATTTAGTTTAATTTTATTCAGCACACCATTATCTCTCCTCCAAACTGACTAATTGCCAAATTAGCGATGAAAGCCAATACCGATTCAATCTCCGCGTAAATGAGTATCAAAAACGCATCATGCAAAACTGAACCATTGTGTAAATAAACCTTTGAAAGATCCGATTAGAATTTAATTAATTAGTCTTCTAACTACATTTCCTTTGAATCCCGCACGAAGTTGCGCCTCACATTCAATGTTACGTAGCTGATGTGGAACAGAGCCTCGTGGGGTGTTATGAGGATGTGCAGTCACATCCGGAGTCGCAGCTAATTACCAAGACTCGAGTACACCATCAAAGAGATTCAACATTTCATGTCCACAAGTTAATTAAAAACTATGCACGACGCCATGTAACTAAGTCAAGACGTCAATAATCTAATGTAAAATAATATGCGCAAGAAATTGATATGTTGTTGGATAAAATTATTATTATGAGGTTATGCAAAATTGAAGCAATATTAACTGTTTATTTCATAGCGGATAATATATTGCAAAAATACGGGGGGCTTTCCGCGATGTACTAATTTCAGTGTGGGAAAAAGACAGAGCTGTATAGGTCATTTAACACCATCACTTTCTTCGCCACCAGTGTGTGAAACTATTTCTTTTAACAAAGTTCTAAGTTTGACAGTTGAAAAATTTTGTTTCAGAAAGTAGATTAACATAAGCTTTAGCATTATATATGTAGTAATAGATATAGAGACGATGAGCATTTTGAACCAAAGCAGTATTAGTGGTATGTACAGTTCATTGAATTTTAAATATCATCATACGATATTCCTTCCGCAACCTAGAATTGTGAGGTACAAAACGAAACCTACAAATAAGTGAATACAGTGAGGAGTAGCAAATAAATAATTAAAGATCTAATCAGTTTAAAAGGTAACTTTTGCACGTGAAGCGATCGTGCAACAAAATACTAAAGACTTTTGTGCGAAAATTCACGGAAGCGCTACCTACAGCCGATGGAAATGTCTACGCATTTTCGAGTCTTTATTTCTCCAAAGCTCCACCTTTGCTCTAAATAATACAACTACGTGCTACTTTAGCCGGAAATAAATAGTTTTGGATTCATTTGCTTTAGTACTCTCCTACATATTAAGACTTCTATGGAGTGCAGTCAAAAACTTTTAGTTGCGAAGTTAATATCGCTTCTACTGTTTGATCGCGCGAATCTCACTAATGAAATTGCTTCTTCAGCTTAACTCTAACGTCTGCAGGAGACATAATATCATGTGACATAAACGCAAGTGAAGCCCTCGCAGCAAAGCTACCCATTTGCACGATTTTCCAGCTACCTGTCACCGTTGTTTATACGACCTAATGCCTGCACAAACACGATGCCCACAAAGTTGGTAAAGCAGTGTATCGGCCATTAGCAATTCAATTATCTTAGAACGGCTACACGTATATTTTTAACTATGATACATTTTCAGGGGAGAAACAATCAATTCGAAATTAATTACTTTCTGGAGACATTTTCAAGAATTGAGTGCACCAAGGCGTGCACTCAATTCGTTCGTGTGAAGCTAACAATTCACTGTGTTTTCCTTACGTGTCGCAAATGTAGAAACATTATAAATACGCTCGTCAGAACTGCTTCTAGCGGGACATTGTAATAGAGCCGGTAGCCGCCACCGTATAGCTACGATATGCATAATACAACTGCATTTCATGTGTGCTTGTAATTTTTTTAATGCACTTTACACCCACAACTTAACGTCGAGTTTTTTAGTGTCGTGTATTTTAATGGTTACAGGTGTGGTCGTTTAATGTGATATTGAAGTTATGTTAACACTGCATAATTAACGTCGTAACTAGAAAATATATTGTAATAATAGTTGTTGTAATCGATACTAAATTCCTAACGTAATGTAAATAACTGACTTACGTTCTTTTAAGACAAATCATTCTTCGTAGTATTAGACACGTATATTGATTTCGAACTACGCATAAAATTCGCATTTGATCATTGGAAATATAAATATATTTTTACTAGGCACTACAATACCTTTCTTAAGGCTCAGTTGATTTTCCCCACCCGCCTGAAAATCGTACAAAGCAACAAACAACTGAGGGTCGTCTTCTTCATGGTGCGCCAAAAGGTTCTCCTTGGAGGTCCATCTGTCGTGCAAAAAAAAATAAGATTGTGAGTTGCGTAATGAGAAGGGGCACTGAACTATGGTTTTAACAATAAGCTCGATGAGATTACATGCAGCTCTATTTTTACACGCTTTTTATTAGCTTCACCTGTATGTTTGTTTGTTTGTATGTTTGTTTGTTTGTAACTGACTTCTTTGGGCGCGATTTTGACCCACTTTAAACGGCCAGATTTCGTTCAAACTTTGTAGATTTATTGAGGACCGATGACAATACACTAATTTGATAAAATTATTCTAGTTTTCAATTTGCAAAATATGATTTTTGTTAAAGCGTGTTTTATAGTTTTTTTAAACTATTATATTTTATTAATCAAAAAAGTCGACTACTCGTACTTTTTTTTCAGTTGCCGCGTGAAAGTTTCTCCGAGTGAAACTCTCTGTAAATTCTGCAGTTTCGTAGTTTTTGAGGTAACATACTGATACGACGTTTTCATGAATAAAATATTGCCTAAGTAACATGGAAAAAACTCAATTAACATTCATTTCTTATTAGGCTTTACGGCAATTAACGATTCTGATCGACGTTGACATTCCCACTCTTGATATTAACAAGCCTTGGGGATATTGTAGCACTGTATTGATTCCGCATAACGCTAAAACGAACACTTCGACGGCAAATTCAAATTCTAATCATTCATTGTGATTGTGATGTTACATCCTGGGCCAGTACTTGATTCATGAAAATATCGTATCAGCATGTTACCTCCAAATCTTAGAAACTGTATGTTTTACAGAGTTCCATGCGGAAAAACTTTCACACGTGGCTGTCTGTGTCTACGCGTCCATTTAGGGAATTATTATTCGGTTCATTTTCTATACTTTCCACTTCCGTTCATCCGTATGTTAAAGAAACCTAAAATTTATATACTCTATCTCATAAGTACGAGTAGAAGGTTCTCTCTTCTGATAAACTGGCGAAATTACAAAAGCCAAAATTCAGTAATATTCAAAAGTGTACGTCAAAAACGACAGACTGAAAATTGCATCGCGATACGGTAATACGAGGCAATTCCAGCTATTATCAGTGACGCCGGCCACAAATCGATTTCGGCTCCCCTCACTCGGCCATAGATATAGGAAGTTACAAAGTAGCCTGTGTCCGCTACCAAAACCTATTTACCGTGTACATAACCAAAAGATTTTTCATTATGTTGCGTGATTGTGTTGCCATCAGCCATCCGCCAATTTATATCGCAAACTATTATCGCATATGCTGGGAACAATCTACCACCATGTGGTAGCCCGACCGGGTGAATGGATGCTGTTCAGTGAAGCTATGCGTTAACGATACGGGCTTTATGCACAACAATTTGTCATTTTAAAAATGCGAATATTGAAGGTAGTTTCAGTTATCTTCAGTGAACATTATCTAAATGGAGCACGAGCAATTTTTGTCTATGAGGGGAATATTAATTATATACCTACTTGCATGATAAAGTATTTACTTCATAAAGCAATCAATTTTCTAAGCCAAATTAATTAAAATCAATCAGTCGGTCAAGCGTTGTAAGTATATAAAATCGGGATGATAATGTTTAAAACGATGAAACCTACCTGTTAGCGGAATCGAGGGGTAGCGGTACAGCCGGCGCAGTGGCCTCTCCATCTGGTAGGTCTGGGATGTGCGGCAGGGGACGACTCTGCAGGAGGGCTTCTGCAAAAATTCCCATACAACATTGCATAATTTACCCGTCACTTTTGAGATCAACTAGCTAGTTATTCTAATAATTTTGTTGTTCGATATATCATGCGTGAGACCGTAATGAATCCGCACTCATACTATAAATGCGAAAGTTATTATGTCTGTCTGTCTCTTATTCACGCCTAAACAACTGAAACGATTTTGAAGTAATCTGATACAGACATAAGAGACCCGAAATAGGATAGGATAAATGTATCTCGAAAATCCCACGGGAACAGGTACTATTCGGGGAAAAGCCCGTAATTGACTATCTTTTCCTTTCCATACGCGAGTGAAGCCGCAGGCGAAACACTTTTAATCGCTTGAAATAAAATAAAGCATTTTGCCCCTTTCGAAGTTGCATAAATGCAGATTTCCAGCTCGACCTGCGAGGATAGAATTTCAACGTGAAATTCAAAATGTACGCCCTGTCCATAAGGTAATTATTGGCGTGCTCCTCACACAATGTACCTTTGCTAATCCTTATATGACAGTAGAAAAGGTAACTCGATTAATTTCATATTTATTTTATCACCGAACAGTACTTTACAATTTGTATATAAGAATAATAACAGCTGCGTAGATAAAAAATTTTAATAACCAATACTGCTTCAGTGGACTGCTTGAAAAATTATAGTCAGAATTATCGTATTTCGAAATGTAGGTGGTACGTAACGTTTTACATATATAAAGTGTAAAAGGAATTTTATTTTCTAACATTGACATTCGCATTGCATTATCGGCTCGACGCGAGCTGGCTTCCATAGTCGCTGCATTTTAATTCGTTTCGTGGTATTGAGATGTGTTATGACGCAAAGGAAAATACGAAGTATACTAGCTATAGCTATGTAGGTAGCTACGATAATATGTAAATGTGTTACATTTCATTATTCATATAATCTAGGGGTTGAGAGTTATCAATGTGTTGGAGACAACGCCCTATGTACTTACTACCTGTTTTGAATACATTGTTCGAAATTTAATCAGCAAAATGTAACCGCTCCCTCGCAAAGATTAAAAAAAAAAGCTTTAGTGACATTATAGGAAACTCCGGCGCAGATTTCAAAGAGTATTTATATTTAACAAATGTTACTGTCCAACTAATGCGAGTGCGACCGTATTCTACGTAGCATGATAACAATAATTGTATTTCGACAAGATGTTAATTGCATCTAGTAATTGCCAGATTGGAGATGAACAGACAATATGACGTTAATGGAATTCAATAATCCGTTTCACCTAGATTTTGATACATACTAATCTCCTGAAATTCTATTGGCAGTACTATTAATATTTGATTACTGATCTTCGTATTTACCTGTAATCCGACACCTTATACGTATATGTGTATATGTCTTTAAGTGTATATATTGGAGAATATGCAAACTTATACTCTATTAATCTATCTGTAAGTGTTACAATAATAAAAATTTATTATAGCTATGAAAAATGCAGAAAGTGTTAAATTTGTCAATGCTTTCGACCTGTTTCCAAAGTAACTTAAATTTGCTATATATATTTATAGCTCTTTACAATAATAACTGTTTCTGTTCTCATCATCATCATCATCATCTTTCCATATATGTAGACTACAAGATACGGGCCTCCTATCAGGGTTTTGCCCATAATCTACTACGCTAGCAAAGTACCTGCGGGTTGGTAGATGTCACACATCGTCGATTTTTTTTATTCTTGGACATGCCGCCTTCCTCACGATATATTAGAACAGTAATGGTAGGGATGATGCGCGGATATAAATTTAAAATTTTATACGAATGAAGTCCGAAGTTCTCACCATAACTGAATTATATCTATTCTATTGAAATGTATTTCATATAAACCTTTTGAACGGTTATCGTTCCTAATTTAGTTCGAATGAACGTCTTCCTAGCTCCGGATGCATTACAAAAATCTTGTAACACTGTTAATCACAATCCCTATGACGTTTAAAACTAAACGTTACTACGCCAAGCCACCAGCAACATTTTCCAGCCGACCGCTCGAATCGCGTGTCTCTGAATGGCCGACGTCTGTCGACGATCATTAAAAGTAATTTAAAAGTCGTAGTTTAAAGGTCTCTCAAGGAAACCTTCGAAGCATGTAGAAGTTTGCATAAAGTGATTACTTGAAAACCGTTTGCGCTCTGCTTACACAGTCTAGATCCAGACAGGATGAAAGGCGATTACACTAGGCTGTCACCAATAGCGTTAAGTCTTCGGGGATTATCCTTTAATCGCTTGAAACGAGATCAATACACCTGTGATGCTATTGTGTCCTTTTGCGTTTAATTTTTTGAACTTATGTATTTTATAACGAACAGTGTTTGAAAATTCGTTATTATGTGTTGGAAACTTCCATTACCAACATGGTGTACAAACTAAGAGTAGGAATATGAAAATAGTTATAGATAGACTGCTCAATGCTTCAATACCTTTTGTATCATATTATTTATTTTTAACTGACGGATTAATTGTATAACGATCATGCAAAAACAAAGTGGAGAAAACACTTATGCGTGCGTTTCGGAAAAAGGTTAATTACATTTGCGCCAATTATGAAATTAAATTATTTTACCAAAGTTGCCAATTATTAAAATTATCGATTTCCCCAAACTTATTTATATTGTCCTCTAACACGTTCCTTTTTTGAGATCCATTTCCAAAACATACGGCATCCGATCACGATCACAGCTCGTGACTGAAAACCTACATTAAATATTTAATTAAATTGAGTTGGATAAAGACTATCTTACAAAAGGGAAATAAAGAGCAAGATATTTAAAAGCCCGGCTTGTATATCGAAGTTATAATGTCCCCAGACTCGTCGTTGATGTGCAAGCTATAAATCGCCGTAACACAATATCGACATAATAAGAACTCTTTTCCTCACGTAGAAACTTCAATACAAAATTCCTTTGACTGTTGCCTTCATATCAAAAAATCTTATATTTCCAAGTCGTCAATAGCTTTTCGAAGTAACTGAATCGCGGCAAAGGGAAATTTTTCAGCTTCCAGCCATCCGTGCAGCTCACGTACCTATAATACACATAGGCAGTCTAGACCTTTCGTTCGCGTTACATTATAAATACAAAGGTACATTTGATATTTTCATATTATGCTGCAATTTTATGATGTATACGAATGAAATCATATTTTGTAGTTTTTAAGTGATTGTTATATAGAACCACAACTACCTAATTTATATAACTGAGATCTTAACAATGAATTGCTTTAGAAATTGCATTTGCGTGTCTTTTGACAGGTAAATAAAAACATTTAATAAAAAATCCCCGTCCCTTTTTACACTTAATCAAGTAATCATATTTCAAAAAATACCTTACATCACTTTGGAATGGAGCCGATAGTATTGAACTAAAAAAATAAGAAATTACATATAACCACCGCGCCAATACTGCTATCAAATGAACTCACTCTCTTAGATCACTGTTTGAGAACTATGCCAAACACATACACACACACACACACGCGCGCGCACGCGCACGCACACACACACACACACACAGACACACACACACACAAATATCAACAACGACAAACTTACAACACCCTTCTTATTGTGACAGGGGTTAAAAATCTTACTACTCACTTCCACATGCTTCTAACTTATCTCATTCCACTTGTAAATGAAACCAATTCTAATGTATTAACGCTCGAGCTATATATTAGCGCAAGAGCGATATTCTAAAGGCTTCATGTATTATTAAAAGATATATTTATTGCACTGCTAGTGACGCGTAATTTATTCCAAAACTTATCATTTATTTTAAAACTCTTTACCTAAATAATACAGATGATTTGTATAACCGAGTTTGACTAATTAATACAAACTGAACAAACCACAATGCACTTACAACCCAAAAGCCGCTGATTTATAATCCACTATCATAATTAATTAAATAAGTCGCTCAATACCCATAAACGTGAATTGATTTGCCAGAGAGAAACTAACACGTAATATATATTTATACATTAAAAGCATGTTTATTAGACCGAACCACAGTCTAGTAATACAAAAAGTAGTTCAACGAAGACGTTTAGGCAGTTCAAGTGTGGGGGGCAAGAGACGGGAGGAAAGAGCCCGAGCTGCGTATGTAGCTACATACGCAAGGTTGTTCGCAGCTCGGGACACTATTTAGGGGCTGCCGGGCGCATGTTTTAATGTCGTTTTCATCGCTACACTTAACATTATACTATTATTTTGTCATTATATCATATGCATTCAGATTGAGTTATGTCAACGGCGACACTATCCATGCCATGTTCGGCGTTGTACTACTTTGTGTGCTGATGTATACACTGTGACAGAACGGAGAAATCAAATCATATATCCAATCATCAGGTACCTTTACTTATATTACTAATGCGAAAGTAAGTATGTCTCGCTGTATTAGATAGACTGAGACCCGAGAAAAGACAGGATAGTTGTTAACCCAGTAATCCCATGGGAGCGATCTATGCCAATATAAAACAGTCACCGTATATATAAAACAGCTCAAACGATGTTGCGTATTATTTATTTATTTATTTTTTTTTTATATTTGGCAAGCCTAAAAATCAATCGTAAACTTTAAATTATATATTAAGTGAAAACGGATTCCCGGTGTTCGATAGGTCGCCCAGTATCTTTATATGACTTGCTAGTTTGTTGCCACAACTACAGTTGTAAGAAATTTGCGGCATTCAAGGTGCAATTGTACATACGGTACTCCCCGTAATCCAGTTGCAGCCATTTATAATAATACTGTAACGGGTCTGCATACGTGCCATTCAATGTTCTTAAGGTATCCGAGACATCAAAAAGTCAAGATGTTATTGCGAATTAAACTTGCTGCGTGTTTTCAATATTCCGGTTTCGAATTTTAATGGACATACTCCATGATATTTTTGTTTTAATATTTTACCTGCTGGAACAATAAAATTTTTCGTGCTTTAGTTAATTAAAAAAAGTTAGTTTTAGTTATAGTTTAAAAATAAACGCACTGTTTTCGAACTTAGTTAACTAAATCTATTAGAATTAAAATTTTTGTCCAAGATGTTTGAACAATAACAAAAGACATATGGAAGTTCAAAATCCTCTCACCAATAAACTATAAAATCATAATATTTTAATGGTTGCATATACATAAAGGGTCAGAAAGGAGAACATTAAGAAAAAGCTGTTCTAGCGTTCACGTCTCAAAATATAGGCATATACTGAGCGGAATGCATATTGTAAACATCAATTAAATATTTACATTCACCAATACTATATCATAACGCTATAAACGCAGGCAGTCGCATCTAGTAGCAAAAATAAAACCGTTCAACGCAATCAAGTTTCCCATTTCGAAATTCGCTCACAACAAACGAGTGCTCAACTAAACGATATATCAGGTTCCAGGCTCACATTTAGGATAAGTAAAGAGTGGTTTAATTAAAATCAAGTCACACACGTTGCGGAGCCCCGCCAGTCACCGCATATGGCCAGTGGGCCGGTGAGTCACGTGACGCCGCGATACTTATCCGAATTGAACCGACAATTATCAACGTCTAATAATATCCGAAACTGACTATAAAAACGCAGAGAGCTCGGGACTTACTATCGCTACTTATTTAGCTAGCTGACGCACGCGACTGAACATTCATACGCGTAGCATATAGGTAGTGGATATATACTATAGTGCCGATAGCGCACAGACTGTGTTTTATCTTTTAATTGCTTAATAATAGAACTTCATTTTTATAGTTATACTTATGAAATTAAGCAAACTCATTTTATATATCTAAGAATTCAATTTATTTACGTTACAACTTAAAACAAAACTAAAAACTTTGTATCAATATACCTAATTACTAAGAGTGCTACCCACTCATCTCCGTGAAGTGGGTGCGAGCCAAGCCAAGTAGATAGTAGATAGGTATATATTTAGGTGCTACCTACTACTTTGATTCTATAGTGTGCTATGTAAAGTTCTTATCAACAGTAACTATGGATAAAGTAAATACTGATGAGTATTTAACCACTACATTATATTATTTATATGTAGCACAACGATAATTAATTATTTATAAATTGTTATTTTGATACATAAATGAATAAGTGAAACAGTTACTTTTTTCACTAAGAAAATAAATAAATTCAATCTTGACTACAATATAATAAGTTATAAACAAACAAAACCACGTTTATATATAATTAATTTTTTACGATATTCAAGCGTCGTTTGTGAATTGACAATTTTATTTATTCTCGTGTATTGTATTTCATATTATACATGAACCAATTCGGCGAATTGAGTAAATAATGGCCGCTTATACAAACTGCCAGAACGCTTCATTACCCTCATGTTAACCAAAAATATATTATTATGAAATACGATGTATTGAAATTCATTGGAACAAAAATATTTGAAGCTGAGCGTTTATTTGTGTGTGTGTGTGTATGTATTTAGTAGAAACCTATATCAATTATACAAATATAAACATTAAAAACCACAACGAATATGTTATTAATTATAATCAAACGACTAAAAGATTATTTAAACCTTATCTTTTATCGCCGTATGTTTCTCCCCGTAGTTGGTTTATAATAGACTTGCAATTAAAAATCTGGTTTAATATTGATACAAAATAAAGGTCTCTTTTATGTACCTACTCAAAAACGGTTTGTTAATAATGATTTTCTATTCACACGTCTCATAGATCCCATAAATTAAACGTAAAATCGCGTCCTCACGAAAAAAAAAACTCGTAGGCAACAATTAATAAACGATAAGTTTGTCTTGAACTCTAAAAATAATTGCGTAAGAATACACATTTGGAAATACGAGGCAAGCTCAAAGTCGCCTTTATACGGGCTCGGTGATCAAAGAGTGCTTCCCGGAAGTGAGGCGACGTACCTACCCCACTGGTGGGTCATTAAAATCTCACAATCGGTGTACGATTATTTTTCAATACGCGCTGGCTTTGAATTGCGAGTTGGTAACGATATTTGCTGGGTTATGAAGCTGTAATACAGTTTTATGTAGTTATAATATAGTTTTTACTTTAAACACATACGTGCTTTTATAATCCCAAAATCAATCTGACTTGTTAATAATTATTTTAGTGCCAATCAATTAAAACAGGATAAAATAATTTGTGAGATTGATTTAATTTTCAGTATCAACATCAAATTCTTAGCAAAGTTCAGATTATAAATATTTAAATTTTAAAATTTAAAATTAGAATATGATCGACCCTGGACCTCATTTTACTATAAATGATACTGAATAATATAAAAGTGAAGAGTTTGTTATAATGCGCTATTATCAGGCATACACTAGTGGACCGATTTCATTTAAAAATTCTTTCTGCGTTCGATATGTAACCTACATCCTTGAATGCTATAGGTTATATACGAAACCAGGGCGCACCGGTAGTAAATAATATTATAGCCAATCAAAAATTAAAGTCATCTAAAACTAATTTCTTTAATCCACACCGTTTATAACCACGATCGTTAGGTAAACAAAGGAACCATTAGATGCTCCCAAATCCAGCAAGAGGTACAGGCCACATTAATTATTGCAAACCATTCATCATCTCTCCCAGGACGTACCAAAAATTACATCGAGCATACACAACACACGTACGAAACACATTTAGATGATTTGACGGTGTGACCTACTTTACAAAAACTAAATATGGACATCGCGTCTACTCATTGTGGGATGTTATTTTCATCGTTGGATTTTAGTGAGCGTTTAATTAATTATCTAAGATATCAATCTGGCGGAGGCGAGGGCTGATTTCATATACAAATCGCATGATACCTATATGATGCCTCAACATCGTCTGTGGATTCACCTGAAATATATACTCCCTACTTAGGAACTATTTATTTATTTATTTATTTATATAGTAACAAGTAATTTACATACAACTAGTTACGTCAATTAAGATAGGCAGTAATAGACCAGGGCCGATGCCTTTAAAAATGGTAAAAAATGAAAAAAAAATACAGTAGAATGAAACCCATTGGAAAAGGGGAATGTGATCAAAATGAAAGGAAAAATAAATTACGGTCGATCCGAGTTCGGGAGTTGGGAGGGGATGATGTTTTAAGGGGAAAAATGGTTTATCTTGATTTCCGGCTAAACTACACGTCCTATGCAAAAAAGTTAAATGGCAAAATTGTAGGTAATAAAAAGATCTACAACTTTTGTATTTACTATTTGTTCACATAACCTCAAAATTTGGGTGATAATTTCAAAAAAACGATGTTTTTGGTTTTTTATTTATATCTTTTTCAAAAAAAAATTTTTTTTACAAAATTTTGTAAAAACTTACCTTATTATGTCCCAAATACACTGTAATTTATTTGATTAAAAATATTTATTTTTTCACCTTATTTTCACTTAATATCAAAAAAGCACCCTAATTTTCAATCGAAAATTCTAACGTCAAAATATCAGCTTTTTTTCAAAAAGTTTGGGGCTTTTTGTTCGTTGAAATATCTACTTTCTGATGGTGTAAAAAAAAATATACGTTACTATAAGAAATGTTCTCAGAAAATGCAAAAAATTGAAAAAAACCCATATTCGAAAAATTTTCTATCATTATGTACAATTTTGAGGTATTTATTAAAATTTACACTTTAATTACGACTGGAAAGAAGGAATGGACTGGGACGGGTGAGGAAAAGGAAACGGGCCTCCGGCTCCCCCACTCACCGTACGAAACACAGTGGCATGCCACTATTTCACGCCGGTTTTTTGTGGGAGTGTAGTTCTTCCCCGGTGCGAGCTGGCCCAATTCGTGCCGAGGCGTGCTCGACTCCCACAGTAAAATAATTATAAATTAAACACTTTTAGTAGAATAATAAAACTCGTTAGGTATATTCGATGAATAAACTTTAATCTCTTAATGTTCGTACGTATACCTACGGCATGGGATATAAAGTACTACTTATTGGTTACATAACAGCGGAGTAATCTCGAGATTCATCCAGTAAAGTAGTGTTTTTTTTTAAGGCAAATTACGCACAAAAAACAATACACGATCAATCTGATTAAGGGTCTACAATATTGATATTTTAAAGTCGGTTTCAGTCAATGCCAGCAGATCGAAAGATCTGGTTCACTTGGGATTTTAAATCGTACCGCTTCGTCATCATGCACCAAAATTCCTCGAACCGATTTTGTTGAGTAAGTGTTCGGGCGATATTTAAAACAATCCTGTAAAGTTTATTTATAGCTAGCAAAACAATCTTAATAACAATCAAGTCTAATACATATACATAAATTAATAGGAAACATATTGAATGTGAGGCAATAACACCCATTCCCCATTCGATTTATCCATATACCTATAAAAGATCTATTATAATAAAAAAGAAAATTATTGTAAATTTAAAAATAAACATATATCAAAATAATTTAGTCAACATCGGTTGAATGAAATCAGCGCGTAAACATCAGGAAATTTCATTTTAATAAATTGCAACTAGCCAACCAACGAGGGTATTTTAATATAACGATACTAGGTGTTCGATGACGGTAAATCGATAAATCTCGTCACGAACGAATAAACTTAAATCATTGCTGTTATAACAGAGTTTGGACTCTTTAATTTAAATCATTGGATTTTAATTGAACTGGCTGAAATATGGGCATCACTTTTTTTATTGAGAGCATGTGTAACAGACGTGTTTTGAACATACGCAAACATTCAATTAAGAATATGTTGATTTAAAGCAATTTATTTTTTATTTTTTTTATGTTACAGTCGGCAATGGAGCTGGTGGGACGCCTAATGGTAAGCGCTACCATCGCCCATGAACATTTGAAGAGGCATAAGACCATTGCAGACCTTACGCCTCTACAAATGGATTGCCGACTTTTTGGGAAGGGATTAAGAAAGGATTGGCGATAGGAATAAAGGAAAGGACTGGGAAGGGTAAGGAAAAGGATATGGGCCTCCGGCTCCCCCACTCACCGAACGAAACACAGCAGAATGCTATTTCACGCCGGTCTTCTGTGGGGGTGTGGTACTTCCCCGGTGCGAGCTGGCCCAATTCGTGCCGAAGCGTGCTCGACTACCACATAATAAATTTATAACCAATAGTAATAAATGACATCTATTAGCATAGGCTTCTGTGAAATTTACATGTAATACCTACTTGGAATCATTTGCGCGATTGCTTCTAAACATTCACGTTTCACATCTTTATAAGTTACACAAATTAGACTTCACCATTGCAATTCAATTATAATAATACTCATAACTCAAACAAATACCTGCTGCTTCTTTACTTAACACAATGACATATTCCGCCAATTACCTACCGACTGCACTCATTTATTTTCCGACGGACACTCCCCGTACGTTGGGAGTAAATACCATAAAGCCGTTATCCACACAAAGTGTAATTAAAAATAGAGCTACGTCGACTCATATCATAAGATAAATAAAAATGGCCTTACAATACAGAAAAATTAATCCTTGTTTATACTTTCCAACAATATCGCATGTTTAACAGAGAATTAAAATCGAGTTCACGAGATACGGCATTACAAAAAGTGCACTACCTTGATCTAGATAAAATGACAAAAGTGACCGTACCGTTGCGTGTACGCATTTCATCGATTCAAAGATACCCTTTTGTATGATTATCATAATTGTTTATAAGTTTATATCTCGAGACATCTCGATGACGTGGAGAGTACTTAATTATTAGTCTGCAGGAAAGAAAGTGGTTGTAACGTCCGCGTGGGAACACAGAACCGGTTCCGACGACCGCTCGTGCCTTCCTTCCACCAGCGCATTCAGAATTCCATGATACCGTTCAAATAACTCATTCATTTAAACTTAGAAAACAGTTTCGGGACTCTGAATAACGATACAGTGAAAGGGAAGCGGGCGCGTCGATCGTAAGATGAGTGGAATCACGACGCGTTGCTTTTATATATCGCATACCTTTTATGCCTGTAGAGTAATTTTAAAGGAAACTTAAATCCTTTCAGTACATCTAGCTATTTCCCCCGCTCATATTCCAGTGCATAAAGGAAGATTTCGCGTTGAGTAAATAAGTCAATTACAACAGCGCAGGCAACAAAAGGAGAGCAATCTAACGTTATTAAATAATTACAAAAAAAGTTAAGTTTAAATGTAAGGCCGTAATTTCAATTCGTATTAATAAAAGTGAAAGTATAATGTATAAATATGCATTTTATACATTTTAAACACTTTATATGTATTCGCACCGCCGATATTGAATATTAACCCAAGTAATTAAAACGCAGTGAAACTTTAAATTAATAACAGGACGAAAACTGTGTTCTACGTTATTAGCTTATTCAATTATCTCTTAATGCCTTAGAAATCCTCACTTAATGCCACCGCTTTACAGATAATGCGCGGAGTTAGGGAAGAGAATAAAAATCAAGGATTTAATCTGCTAGCGAACTCAACAGCGGCTAAGCTAGATTTCCCTACAAAGTAGTGTGCCTTGATTTAATTATCGGACCCGGTTTCAGAGTTCTAGTAAATTAAAAATGAAAAAGAAATCCTTTCAATTCTATTTACCGCTTCTTGCTAATTAAAAGGTGGTCTATGCAAAATGAAAAACCGAATGAAGCGAGTTTAATTTTAGTGGCATAGAAATTTATACTAGCGCGGACGTGTCACGTCTTCGTATATTATGAACATGACTTTGCTACTATATTAATATATATGTAAATAATAATTGCAGACGTTAATAAAATATACATTACTTAACTCGTTCATGGCTAAACACGATAGAACTGTAGCAAACTATTGAAGTATTAAAACCATTGTCACCGACATATGCAATATCACCTACATATATTTAATTAGTTACTATTAGCTATAAGCACCTTTATCGTATTGTGTCAAATCATAAAACAATAAGTTAATTCAGACTGTTTAATACTCACTTATATAGAAAGAAAACAAATAGAAATTATGGCACACGATGACGCTTACAGACGGCAGTCGGCTTCCATTGTTATGTTATAATAGGGTTACCAGATTTTCTTAATTAATATTTAACCATGTCAGAGAATTATCTTCATGGTTTGCATAACTTACTCATAAACTAAAAGTTACGTCTATATCCGTAATATAAGTAATCGAAAAAATAACAGATATGTAAGCTATATTTTGAAGCTCGTGGATTTCATAGAACGTACAGTTCTGAAGTACGAATTTCGAAGAATTTAAGAGCGTTTACCAATTATTAAAGCAAACCTATCGTTTCGTAACTGAACTCCTTAACCAAACTTTTACATTAACTTAAACTCAATATGTACAATGTATTACGCTAAGAAAAGTTTCATATACGAATGCTAGTGCATATTTATACATGCACAATATGCAGCTAGCGGTAATAGTGTATATATAACGAGAGGCAACCCTAGTTCCTGTGCCTATATGCGCGTTCAAGGCCGTAATGAGTTCTTGCTGATATGCATTAAGGTCGACGTGTATAAATCGCGACTAGCCAATACAATGCATTACATGCGATATAAAGATACGTAAAACATATTTTATTTCTTTCGAACCGACGCGTCAATGTTGTTAAATTTTAGGCTAATTTAATATCACAAATTTAAATGCAATATTTTCGGAATAACCAATTCTTAAAGAATATATTTTAACATGTTGTACCGAAAAGTTATAGTAATTTTAGTATTGTAATAGTAGGTTGTAAGCAGATCAAGGAATGCAATTGTGTGCTAATGCATTCGAGAGAACTTCCGCCCCTGTCTGTTCTACGAGAACTAACATGTAACTAGGCGTTTGAACAAAGAAAAACGATGATCTTGAATGTGTTTTGCATATTAACCTTAATACTAATGAATTAGAGAGTAAATCTGTTGTCAAATGAACAGATATCTGTTTTTTGATTCTTGTTTAGACTAATAACACTTGTGTTTTCTACAGAGGAAGGTGGGATGGATTTGTATGATTTCTTCTTCTTTTTCTTATTGTACATAAATTTCAAATTACAGTTAAATAACAGGGTAAATATTTAATCATATTGTTCTTGTAAATCAGTGTTCGCATGACCGAAATCGCATGTAGCAACTACAAAAAAATTAATATTGAAAGTTCCGTTCCTAGCTCCAGCATAGATCATACCGCGTCTTATAAATCTGAAAGTACTGTATGGGTGTTTACTGCTTTTCAAACAATAGATGAACACATCCATCTAAGTCAAAGCTATATATAAAAAAACTAAGTGCTACCCTGACAACTGAACGAAATTTCAAAAGATAAAATTCTACCTTAACGATGACGAATGACGCCGCGAATAGTAAAACCAAACGAAATAATGCATGTAACTGTAACTCGAGAATTGTGTCGCCCTCATTCACATTGTCTTATCAGTGTTATCAAGGAAATGCTCCGGTGTAGGTATCTGATACTGGTCTTAATAAATTGACGGCTAATCGATTTTTGTGTATCCAGGGATCATCGTGACAATTGCGGGACTTGTAATGAATTTTCGTGAGCGACAATGTTTAATTGATGTGTGATTGCGGTATTATAACAATTACAATAAAATATGTCATAACGTAGCTATTTCGCTTCAGTTATATGTTTTTTTTTTTTTTTCTTTTTTTTTTTTATGTCATAGCGGGCAACTGAGCTGGTGGTTCGCCTGATGGTAAGCGATCACCACCGCCCGTGAACATTCGCAAAGGTTGGGCCTCTGCGAATGCGCTGCCCGCTTTTTTGGGATAAGAGAAAAGGAATGGATTAACGACTGGAAAGAAGGAATGGACTGGTACGGGTGAGGAAAAGGAAACGGGCCTCCGGCTCCCCCACTCACCGTACGAAACACAGTGGCATGCCACTATTTCACGCCGGTTTTCTGTGGGGGTGTGGTACTTCCCCGGTGCGAGCTGGCCCAATTCGTGCCGAAGCGTGCTCGACTCCCACAATAAATGTTTGTTGTAATCGTAAGTTCAAATAGTACCTAATAACGGGTATAACCAATATTTTTTTCCTGGATGATGTATGGACTAACACATTATGTCATCAGCAAAGATTGGTTTATGATCATGAAGAAAAAACATTTTAAGATTAATTTATTAAGGGGATTAAACGATTTACACATTTTATGGTTTCATAATACATTGGAACAAAGGAGATGAAAATGAAGTATGCATAGTTTTGACGCCTAAAAAAAACATTATAAATTTTCGTTGTGTTGTTTATTACCAATCACATAAACACGTAAATAGACAGTCGCTTTGCAGTTATAACAGTAGCAGAGCAATGAAAATACACTTATCACAGTCTACTGATTAGAACTATCTGAAAAATCGCAAGCAAGTATAAATATATATAAAGAATAGTTGATCAGAATTTCAGTTTTTCATTCTTATTACTTTAAATAGGAAGTGATTCTGAAACCATTTTGGATTTCAGAGTTGGGACAAAAGATGCACTTCTTATATGTATTCAGTGATTGGAATAACAGTAGTGCATATCATTATTTTGCAGACTTTTTCATAATCCAAGTTATTAAGTGATAGACAGTTTTCAACATGTTTTTAGATAAGCATTCTAAATATTGCTGATATTGAAAATTTCATAAACAGAAATGACTACTTAGGCAATACATTTGTAAACTAACTTCTGATGTTGATTGAATAAATATATATGTACATTTTTGTTATATAGAAATACGTTTTTAGCTATTGTTCTAATAATATATATGTACCAAGATTATGTTTACCACAAATTTCTGTATTATATTTTCACCTCTTATTTTTTGAACAATAAAATCCATTCTAAAGCTTTGAATCTCTTTTATGATTATGGCTTCTAATACAAATCTTTGTTTTTCTTGGTATTCCTGAACAATAAAATGATTTGTATTTGGCTTCAGAAGTGGGACTTTCAGAAAGGTTATAAGAAAATACAAGATTAAATAAACAATTGGCACACAATATTTAGTATTGTATAATTATAATAATATATTTTGATTCATTTATATGTATTTAACTTTTCTTTGCATTATTTTTACGCAAATAAAATACACAATAGATAATGTGTATTTGCAGTATTACGAAAATGAAAAATAACTAGAGTATTATTGTTTTGCTCAAATCTCTTAAGCAGAGTGGGAATAATGAGACAATTTCAACAAACATATGATTGAATTGTGATGCACAGCATAACACATGGGTGACATAAGAATGTTTGTGATGTACAGCATAACAAAGACATTTGGACATAATGCAAACTCTCTGATAGATAAGGAGATTATTTTTCTATTTGTTAAAGTGATCATATGCTTCCCTTTAGTCTCCTTTGATAGTATGTATGGGTTACTTACTTTTGTTGTTCAACTTATTTACATCAAAAGTAACCATGAAAAATCAGTTAATAAAATTTTTATTTTTCCTTTTCCTGTTGCATGCAAAATTACAATAGAATGTTATACAAAACAAACATTGTACATGTGTTAAGCAATTATTATTTGAGGAAAATGTAGGATATGATTTTAAAATAAATGTTTATGGTAGAGTAGCAGTTACAAGTTTGAAATTATGCAATTTCAATCAAAACAACCAAGAATTTAAGGTTTATTTGTTGCTTGATAACAATTAATTCTCACAATTCTCATTTCTTTAAATATCCCAGTAACCGATACAACAAAGCATCTTTTTCATTTATTTAATAATTTTTTAAATGAGTACAACTTAATTTTCAACTTAAATAAACTACTGTATTTTGTTTCTTTCATGGTATTTTGATTTGGAAGCAAAGTAGTGAGTAATTACCTATACATTGCTTAAAACAGAACAAAATAGGTAAAGAAATATGTTATTTTAGCCTTGTTTTGTGTTACAAAAATCTTTCTATATTAGGTACTGCGCTATAAGAAGGGTACATTTTTAATGAACTTATAACAAAACTTCTTATTAGACAATGATCTTTAAGGACTAAACAAAATATGAACTTTATTAGGTAGTAATAGATACTGTACTATTCATTTAATATTAGGTAGGCATATCCAATCCTCAAAGTATGAGGTTAAACTTAATTCAAAATGAATTAACAGTAGAAACATTTCATTTAGAATAAAATAAGTAAAAAGCATCCAACTTTTTGGATTTTTACATGTTGTTTATAACTTCATGGCAGAATAATAAACGGTTCTATAATTCTCTCCAAAATTGTTATTTCGCCATTAAAATTATTTAGCAAAGGGCTTTCTACTCCTTTTTTTGTAAATCCTCTTTCCTGAAAAATGGACCGGTTCGGTCTAAAAACTATTGAGTGACTCACCACTATGTTCTGTGAATATATTCGAACCAAGCATGCGGGGGTCTTTCGGTACCCGCGGCTTGTTTCGAGTCGAACGAATAGAAGCCCCGCTCGCAGTTCCACGCTCCTTCGCCTGCTGGGCCCCCATCCTGAAGTCAGAGAACCGCCACCCTCACGGCCCCGATGCCGGTACGCGACCTATCGTCTTGTCACTCTAATTCAATAAGTCCAATAATAGCACGATGTATTTTTCTCCCATTATAAATAATAAGTTCTTTTTTATTTAAAAACTAAACACAATAGTTCATATAAATGAAACATAAAATCAAATTAAAAGACGACCACGCGTCCGAGTCCGAACATATTTGAAAAAACATTACCGGAATTAATCACTCATACAAAAAACACAACCTCCGCCATTATGTGCAACTGACATGTTTGGATTGACGTCGATTTTTGTCTCAGCATAATGTCACTAGGGGCAGCACTGTGGCCATTTCTTTCTTTGTCTATGCAATGTAGCACAGATGTTAAACGACAACACAAAGATGTCGCGCGACAAGGAGTAACTAGTTTTTAATCTGTGCGCTCGACCCTGACTTAATTTCTTCAGTTATTAATATCTAACCAATCCAAAATATTTAATTAAACCAGTATCTATCAGCCTCTATTTATAAAAAAGTATTAAAAAGAAACAAGTTACAACTGTATTTTATTATAATAACTAATTAAAATATATCCCCAAACATATTCTTATGTCATCAGAATGCTCTCCATATACATCACATGTTATCACTCTCTCTCTATTGAAAGATATAATATAATACAAAAATTCAACAAAATATATATTACATGGTTTCCTTGTAAGGATCATAATATTATGTAAATTTTTAGAAAATGTAAGTATATTATATCGCTATAAAATTAGAAGAACCGTTATATTTATAATTTAACTCGTGAGATCACAATCTGTTGAAAATTGTTATCCGTAATATTTTGCAAAGCATTATTTTTCGGTAGTTTAAAATCTATTTAATTAAATAAGTCAAACGGTTAACCGTTTAATTTGAAAGTGATTATCGAGCATTCTACATTACGAATTAACCTGTTCGCACGGGTAAAGGTACAGAAGATACCAATAAAATAAAATAAAATAAATACCAATTAAAGTCGGCAATCCGTTTGTAAAGGCGGAAGGGCCTAAATAAGATTTGCTAACGAATTTACACCTTGGCAAATGATCATGATTCTTGGTCGACGATGGCCTAGAAAAATTGGTATCCTAAAGTATTTTTAATTTCATGATTATGTATTATACCATTTCGCTTAATTTTTTTTTAATACCTACATAAAAAAGGACACATATAATGAAAGAAGAAAGATAAGCTGCTATGAAAATAAATAAGGCTGGTTATTTGACACCAATTTATTAACAGATTTGTGAAGATAACATTGAATTAATACATAGACACATAAAATATTATTATGAATATTTTTGATAGGTACTTACATAATTATATGAGGTACCTAAGTGCCTAATGAAAATGTAAATGGCAACCTCAGACAACTTGATGGAAAAAAGTCAAAATACTGTCAAAGTCAAATATGGTATTTATTTTTCCATATGTGTATTATTTTAGTACTGCCATTCATAAAATAGAATTGAATTGAATTTTTTATTTTAGTACTATAATGTATGTATTTACGCGAATTCGAGGTAAAGAATAAAGATTTATAATTTTGACGCATAATTTTAATTTTAAAATTTATAAACTCAATACTCTTGGCCAGATATGTAGAAGTAACTACTAGCTATCAGCTAGATATTAAAATATAAAACAATCTAGATTTAAATTACCGCACATACAGAGTTTTTGTCGTCGTGCAGTAAGTTATTTATTGTTTAGAGGATTCATATGTGTTTTCAAGTAGGTAGCCATTTACTTACATCAACACTTGATAAGAAAGTTACATTTATAGAATACTCATTACACAGATTACCTAAAATCTTAAGGAAACCATATATTCTACTTACACTTCTGTCTCATATCATAATCACATTAAAATTGTGACATCATAAAATATTAAACAATGTAAAAATCTGTAAAATCAGCAAATTGTTGTTCCGTGTTTTCCTTAAAAAAAGAAACAACTGAAATTAATTGCAAGACAAAACAATGTAGATATTACCAATATTCAACAAATTAGTTTTATACTAACGTTAAAGTCATTTTAAAATTCAACAAAAAATGCAACAAATAAAATTATCAACTGTCCTTAAATTACATAATTGAAACAATCCTATATTATGATCACCTAAGTCACGAAAGCCCTGTAGTGAGCATTTTATGCTTATTAGTTATATTATAGTACCTACATGTATTCCATAAATACAGTTAAAATTATATATTTTTAGCTTTGAAAACAAGAAATGGTTAACACAATTTAAATTTAATTACCCCTTACTTTGGTTAAATCAGGGGTTGTATTATAGGTTAATTACTTATTAATTGTTTATTTAAGCCAGCTATTCTAGAACAAACAGTTTAAGGTTATTATCATTAAAACATTGTGAATTTTAATTCTACAAAATTATAAGTATGAAGTAAGAAATTCTATAACATTTGTCATCTAATAATTGAGTGATATAATTGACTCAGATATGTTAAATATGAATACTAAAGTTATCTCTCACATTTTTATCACTAGAAGTAACAACTCACAATAAGATATCATCATCTCTTCTTGGCCCCGCATCTTATAAACACATAATTTAATGTTGTGATGTAATGGTGAACAAACCATTCAAATAGTAAAGAAATAGTTAATATACTTGTATTAATAGTTTTATTATATGAATCATTAAAGTATTTAGAATACTCAATAGAAACATTCTTCTATGAAGGATTACTTATTCTTATAATATGTTTTTATCTTCTTTTCATATAATATTTATGTATAATCATTAACACATATTTTTTTTGTATTCATATAATAATTTATTACTATAATATTACAATTGTTAGAGTTCTATCACTTGCTGATAAAGTCACTGATAGCCAATTTAACACTTGGATGTGCATTTTATTACACATTATATATATGTTATTTTAACTATGTAAATGATAAGCCAAACAGAACTTATCCAGATGTTTTCAAACTGGCTATAAGTATAGCTTAAATACAATGTCAGAAATGTGACCTACTGCCTACACTATTTCTGAATAAGACAAAGAATCAAGTAACAAATCCGGAATGTATTCCATATCATAACAATATTTATACCTGAGGTATGAAGTCCATAATAATTAATGACAATGTGAAATAAGTAATTTAATTAAGTACTGCACAAAACGTTAAAAATCTGCATAAAACAGTGAAATTTCAGTGTGTCCGTATTACATTAAATGTGTATTAATCAAAACAGTATTAAATTTGAATCCGATAAAATACTAGAAGCAATATAGGATCAGTGAACTTACACAAATAATACTATCACTTTAATACTGCATTTTTAATTAAATTGTCCATTTTTCTGTTCCCCAAATTAATGTTGCAAATAACACAATTGAATAATTTATATTCTATAAAATTAAAATATCTTTGGCACCTACACTTTGGCTCTTATTTTTAGAGCTAAAAATAAATATATTTTGTTAAATAAGTACATAAATTAAATAATTTGCAACATAACATAACATGTTGTGTATAAGAAATAGTTTCTTACCAATATGCTGTCTAATTACAATATAATTATAACATACAGATAAGTAGGAATTACATTAACTACTCATAAATTACATGTTTAGAGTTAATCTAACAATCATGAATGTAGAATTAATAATAAAACATGCCAACACCAATTTCTCTAACACATATTACCTACACTTAAATATTATATAGCTAAGTACATCAACAAACAAAAATTTGATCATAAATCGAGTTTGAGCAAAGCTACACTTCCCAGAGACAGTTTTCTTTTCGGTACTAATTATTTGGATGTTACAGTAATAAATAGGCAAAAAGTAGGATATATATTAAACAATTTGAAGCATAATTCACAAGTGACATATAGCCACAGAAAATGGCGAATCAACAATGAAAATACTACTTTATCTCTAACCTTGAATATATCCTACTCCAATAACATGGCACAAAGACTTACACGTGATTGTTTATAGGGATCCAACTGTGAAATGTGATTTTCCGTTATTCCAGATGGAAAACACCTATGCTGTTTCAGACTTCAGGAGTGATGTAGTGGAATCACTGCTGAGGAGTACCCACTATCCTGGCAGAGGAGCCTCCTCGTAGAAATCGGGCTCGTCATCTTGCTCGATGTCCTTTTGTGCTCCGTCCAACTGGAAAATGTGTGAGACATTTAATCATAACGTAAATTTTAAACTCATCCATTCAATACTATAATTCGATCCTGAAGAAATCAGTATCAGTAATCAGTCAACAGCTGGATCGATTTGTTTTTTATTTACTGTGTTTGTTTTTGTCAGGAGGAAAGTCGAAGAAATTTCTGTTAAAGTACTGAAAAATCTTTACCGCTCGCAACTGCAACGGCGTAAACACATAAACCAGAGACATCCTCAATGGAACCATCATCACCAAGAAGAATGGCAGTGCGAGAGAGAATCGAGATGACTTCACGGCGTACAGAATGCAAATACCGGCGATTTGGATGATCGTGTACAGGTGCATCTTCAGCGTTGGTACCTGGATAGATAAAAGTACGATTAAAATGTAAATATGCCTAGAAATATGCCATATGTAGTCAAATGCTATGACTGATAATAATATTAATTCCGTATATTACTATTGTAAACTTTATTTCTACAGATTTAGTTAAAATATCGTATAAATAAATTGATAGAAAGCTTGACAGCATATCATGTTCACCGTGTCAGAACGTCTACTACTGTAACTTCTGTTTACAAATCACTTACCCGTCTAACATACGGTATTTGCGGATGGTGTTTAACCGGCTTTAGAAGCAGGATGCACCTGTCCCAGAACTGTATACCGCCGAGAGCTGATATACCCATGTACAAGAATACCCCAAAGAGCACGGCCATTGGGACCATTCGGAGCCAGCTTGAGGCCAGCACAGACACTCCCACCAGAATGGCGACTAGAAGACCGGTCAGACGTTGTTCTGGACCAAAAAAAGTCAAAATCAATGATTTATTTCTTCAATTAGACTTCGTTGAGCGCTTTTGAATCGTCGACATATAAAAATAAATTATTTATTAATGATTTGGAAACATCGGTCTAGCGTAGTTTGAATTAAAGCAAAACATTAAAATTCTTCTTCTTTTTCAAATCCCACTCGCACAGTACATTCTTAAATCTGCCAGAGAACCACAAAAATTAAAAATTTTAAGTTTCCTTCCTTGTACAATTTTGTTGAAGAGTAATTAAATATAATAAACAAATGAAGCACACCGAAGCCTTTGCCAACTCACCCTTGACCTCCACAATGTGCGGCTTGTCACCGGGCGCATGCGTGGTGGACATGACGGTGAGCGCGGACACGTGGCTCACGGAGCGCACGGTCGCGACGCACTGCCACGGCGCGCCGAACATCCCGCACACGGCGTTCACCAGAGACATCACCACTATGTCCATGTGGAACCCGCTGCCCTTCTTGAGCCGGCGCTCCGGCTTGTCGATGATCAGCCTGCGGACACGTGTTTTGTCTAGACGCGCTCGTGAATCACGCTCGGATCGAGCTGATGATGCACTTTCATCAAATCGAGCTGATTCCGTTGAATTTCATTTTGATAGGAATAGGCTTCAATATATCTACGCGTACGCAGGTTACATCCATGTAATGTTCAGATATATACACTACTATATTGTAAATAGCTAGCATATTGTTTGACAAAGTGAGGACATGAAAATTGCAAACTATATGTGTCATACATCCTTAAAAGTATCGTGACAAAACAATGGTTGCTTATATATTGCCGGGCATATAAAATCGCGTTGCATTTGCGTTCGCAGAGCAGTGAAAACCTACACCATGAGTACTCATGACAATGGGTAAATAGTTCTTACTCAGCAATGTGGGTTTCCATGAAGACAATGATGTAGACCATGAGGGCCGGTAGGGCCATAGCGAAAGCGGCCCACACCGGTATAGTCTCCAGTCCAGGGTTGAGGGGAACTAGCCAAGAGCGATTTGCGGTTGGGCTCAGGCCGTCTGGGACCTGCAGCTTCTCAGTCCAAACCGGCACGAAGGCTGACACTCCCACCATGAATACAATGGCAATTGGTACGCCGAAGTCGCCGAGAGCACGACGAGCCTAAAACAATATTAATGTTGATGATATTATTTTTACCCAACTATATGTTTATTAGGTGAGTATTTACTTTAAGTAAAAAGTAGTAAAGTACAGGTAAAAATAATCAAACTGCAACTCACGCTGCGGCCCAAGAATTTTCCGTTACGGAAGATACGAAGGTAATAGGCAATGATGAAGGTGCTAAGTGTTAGCATGGTGCAAAATAGCGCGGTGTTCGGTTGCGGCGGCATACCGGTTGGCACTGGAGCTGGTACCGCTGTCACATTGCTGGTCATGTTACCTGCAATTAGTTATATAATAAAGTAGCTGGATTTTTCTTAAGTTGAAGATTTGTATAAAGTTTTTGGTAGGAGAGATTAATCATATTTTCCCTAAAGGTAGATGCAAAAATTTCAAAGAAAGAAACAATTTTGGGAAGGTAAGTTAAATTTTTGAGGTAAGACTTTTATTTGAAGACGAGACTTAGTAGATCGAGACCTTGAAAAAATTTAATCACAACTCATCAACTAAATATTTGAAATAATTTCAGTTCAAAAAATAATAATCATTCATACAAAAATTCTAGTACCACCAATATGATATCTCACCCGTTAATGTTCCATTCAGAAGAGGCGGCGCGGTGGTAATGTTGTTCTTGTGGCAATAGTCGTAGCCGAGCGGATGCATACGGTACAAGTTGATCAGGTTCGTGATCGGCTCAGATATGAAAATCAACGATATGAGGAACGCGAAGATGTCCTCCGTGAACCTGTTGGTGTGTTATAGTTAGAACGCAGAAGCTAAGTTATAGTTAGAATGTAAGGTGTGTTCTGAGTTATCGCTACTAGATGGCGTCGTTATTAATTTTCATATAGTTTAGTCTCTCTCAATATAAACTTTGATATTGTTTAACAATATCGATTCTAGATGGCGTTGATGGTAACAGAATTGAATGTCTTATGAACAATATTTTTGAAAAGATTTCAAGAGTTTTAACTCCAATTTTTCACTAGCCAGTTAATAGTATCTTTTAGCGAATATTACTATGGGCAAATGTACGTTACTATGGTAAAATATATAAAAACTGTAATACAATTTGCCATTTCACTCGTGCATAATTAGAAGGAACTGATGTAAATTAACACAATTGTATAAATTTATATTCGATATCAAATCCATTTATCAACTAACATTTATAATTATGTTTTAAAAATTAAAAATACTTTGAACAAAACCGATCAACTGCGTTCATTTTAAGCGATCATCACTTTTTAAAATTTTAACATTGAGGATAACTAGAGTAATCTGATATTGGGGACCCGTTTGCTGATAAATAATTTAACACAAGTTGACGTAAATTATAAAATATTTTAGTCATATTAACTGACATAAATAATTAATCTAAACAAAACTTATCAGGAAACTGTGAAAGCGGCACATAATCAAAATGAACCATAAAAAACCTGACTCACCGGCTAATTTTCTTAACCGCCACGCTGCCCTCAAGAGAAGCAACGAGCAGAGCAATCACGATCATCCACAAGCCGCAGTACATCCTTGCGGCTAAGAAGTCGAACCCGTACGAGTGACAGAAACTAGCCAGCGATTCGTCGAGAAGGAGCAGAGGCCCGGTGGCTCCAGTTATCATCATTGGCTGACCCGCCACAAGGGCGAAGAACACGCCACCGACGCTCGTGAATACCTAATTTTGGGCATTTTTGTCAGACCTCTGAAGAAAGCTCTTATGAGACTTTTATGTTAAAGTATGTGTCGTTTTTTCTTTAACATTAAGTTTGGGCGATTTTACTAGCTCACTCTGATATTAGAGTTAAAAATAACAGTGACTTGAAATGCTTTAAGGCCTCGTATTCATGGTAAATATTTGTTGAACAATAGTTGATTTCCCAACAAATTTTTTTCAACACTTTTTCTTTAGTGGTAATTCCTGATCCTACTGTGGACGGATTTTGCTTTTCTAGGCGTTTCTAGGTTGAAAGCATTTCAACATGCGTTGTCATTTTTGCAATACGAAATGTTGCCAGCAACACGCATACATTTTTTGCAAAAGTAATGTAAACCATTAAAAAACAGGTAAACGCTAAACGGGTTTGTTTGGAAAAAAATGCTAATGTTTACCATGAATGTGGGTCTTTATTAAACGTACAATATAATTTTTTTTAACTTTATTTTGTCTGCTGTATAACTTTATTGTCATATTGTTCTAGAACCTATTTACATATTTATTAAAAAAAAACAAATAATCGATATTTTGAATCAAATGCAACTAAGATGACAATTAGCCATTTATCATAATCAAAAAAACGAATTTATATAGTTTTGGTTGTAATACATAAGTGGTAACTATTATTTCATTAAAAAATGAAATTGACTGATAGCCGATAATAAAATTTTAATATCAAATTGAAGTGTGATATCCAACCAATCTTCATCAAGCGAAAACTGTATAACTTAGCATTTTCCATACATTATCTTATCTAAGAAATCGATGAAGTAAACATTATGTAATTGATATCATATTATTTTACACTTGTAACGTACCAATGTCTCGGAAATTCCAATTGTCCTGTAAGTCTTTTCAGCAAGTAATCCTCCAAAAGTAATAGCCGATGATAAAGCAGCGAAATACATGAAAATCGTAGCCGCTGCACATTGGCCGTTCAGAGCATCCCGGAAATCCGAAAGATAATGAGGATATCGTCTCTTCATGTCTCTGATTACACCTAGAAGTTAACAATACAGGTCAATAAACATTGAACAAGGAGACTTTTAAGATAAGACTGTGCTGTCCCCACAAATGATGAATGCAAGCAACTTACCTCCGAATAGACGGCCAGTTTTTGAAAGCGGATCGTCTGGCTCTTTCTCCGGTGGGCCACCGATTTCAGCGACTAGAAGCGCCTTTTTCTCATCCATAACAGGTGTCGCGTCTTTAGTCGCTGCGCGTTTTCGCTCCAAAGCATCCCGTTTGCGGCGGCGAATCATCTCGCTCTTGGCGCGCAATTCCTCAAATGGCAATAAGGCTTGTCGTTCCCAGTCTCCCGGAGGAAGCACTATTGAATCGTCCAAGAACTCATTGATGGCGGACAGCAGCTCGCGCCGGTCGTCAGCCTTGTATGCGATGGAATGGAACGACGGGTTGGACATGAGAGTGGAAATGGAACGACCCACTTCATGGTAATCGAGATCAGCCGTTGTGGGCCCAAGGAGGATGAACATAAAGCGAACTGGAATTGGGACCTCTGTGATTGAGGGCATTTGAATCCCTTGTGCGAGTCGGACGAAGGCTATGGTGGGCTGGTCGAGGAAGCCTACAGCGCCGACGAGTACGGTTGTTGCTTCAGCGCCATCTGGTATCCTTTTCATGATGGAATCGTTGTGTGTGCGACGCAGTTCATCTTGTGAGCCAACAGTGCCTGTGGCGAGGTACTCCACTTCACGGGCGTCAAGGCCAGCGGCCGACGACTTCTTGCGTGCATCTGTTCGGTCAGCTGGTATAACGTGAGAGCTCTGACGACGTTTTTGATCAGCAAGGTTCTGTAATCAGTTTAGTTGTTGTAAGTCACGAATGAGTTCCTCGTGATGACGAAAAAAACCAATCCCTATTTCCTTATAACCATTGCAGATGAGACCTACAATGGTTATAACTTAATTTTTGTTTTTTTTCACACTAATTATGAAACAAGCACAAAATCTAATAAAATGAAAAAAATATATAATGACGTCAAAAGCAAACACATTCCAATACATCGGCGTATGTATTGATCATTCCTCATGATCTTTACATTTCATGATAAATCTTATTAGATACTTATGTTTGTGTGCATTCAAAATCACAAGTATGGAAATAATCTCGAAGCAACTACATGATTGATGTTAGGTCATTCATTTCACACGGGAACGTATTTGCGACTCGTCAAAAAGACAAGTTTATTTTTACAAAGAATGAACAGTGAGATACAAAAAAAAATCAAATTCGATGAGCTGCTCTAATGGACGATAAAAAACAACAAATTTTGGCACTCTACCGTTGGCGCGCGTTAACTAAAAACCATTAAGACAAAAAATCGAATATCTATAAATCGGCGTGTGTATAAAGAAGACATGTGGTAAAAATCGTTGACGTACAATTGATGCATAAACGACTATTACAGATCCGCTTTCACACATTTAATGAACGCACGCCAGCGTGAAATGAAACAGGCTGATCGGCTGTTTGTGATGAGTACTAAGACTGGATACGGGTACAAAGGGAGGCGCACAGGGGTGTTCCGTACGAGAAGGTGGGCGCTGTGCCGTCTGCAGGAGCCGGTGGCGGAGCAGAGCGAGCACCGAATGCGATGCCCGCCCGGCCCGGGCGCCGCGTCGTCTAGCCACAGCGACTGAATACCATTTTGACGTGAGCATTCATTTTATTATGGTAGTGTGGTCTATCGTCTGGGTTGTATGTGTTGGATGTTTCGTATTTTAAACCATTTTGATGTGAGCTTTTCTTTTCATGTCGTATCTACGTATTGTGGTCTCTTGTCAATGTCACATGTGATAGTCGTTTCAGATTTGAAACCGTGTATAAAAACTGTTTTGACATGAGCTATGCATGTTGGGCTGGGTTCAGTTATGAATAACGTGACCATCGATTTTACTAGAGCGGGCCATATGCCGTTTTATATAAACCTTTTTATTTTTTTGCAACTTGCAATTATAACTTAAAATTATAGTATAACGTTATGATTAAATATAAGGAAGGCTCTCAATAAATGAAGCCTAGTAGTAGCATCGCTTCTATGTCATACTTTTGTAACTATCTGCTGAGTGCTTTACAACTGCACTATCCCGCCCAAAGTGGGACGTATGGCCACGTTAGTTTATGAACCGTTTTGACTAGAGCTTTTTATGTTGCAGTTTTGATGTTGCCTTTGCGTCATATTTTTACTATTGCTACGTACTATGAAAACTAAAGTAAAGGTCTTATTGATCTGGATTTCATCATATGCATTTCTCAAGAACAAGGTGTAGGTACTTTCCTGGATTATTTAGAAATGATATCATTAGAAATAGCAAAATCTAGTTTTTACCAGTTGTTGGGTAGTAGCGGTTAGTATTAACCTTGAAATTGATAATTCTTGATCAATAACAAAACTGAATACTACTTTTTAAATAAATAGAATCCTGCATAATACGCATGTCGTGTGTAAAGTTGAAATACAAAATAAAAAAATAAAGATATTAAATTAACTGATGATGATTTCTAAATGGAAACGATAGCTTATAAGGAAACCAACGGTTTAAGGTGATAAACAACAAACTACAAAATAAGGGCTTCCTATGATAACCTTGAAACATTGTTTCTACAAAAAACAGTACACGCCAAGCGCAGATAGTACTGTAATCTTTGATATCGTAAACTTGTCAAAAACATCGATAACGTCGATAATTTATCATTATTTTTCACACACCTTGTAAATAGTATTATTTTGCCGAATAAAACATAAAATTACGATGTTTTATCGCATTTAATGTGCAAAAGTACGATGATAACAATACACCATGGTTATCACTTCACCGCAGAGTGGATTACCATTAAGTTCCCTGAATACAGACAACATTTTAACGCAATAATTTAGCTATCGTGCATCATTTATATTCATAACTTCCTTTCATGAAGTACTGTATATTGGGTTATAAAATCGAGCCGATAGATCGCCTGATGGTAAGCGACCACCTACGTGAACACTCGCAGAGTTCAAGTCATATTCAATTACTTATAGATTGAAAGCTTAGTAAACAGTTTTTATCAGTGTTATTACCTGTAAGCTGGTGTACGAGGACTGCTTGCGAGCACTTATGGAGAACCTGAACCTTTCGTCGTGAACATGCTTGTGACGTAGCAGTAGAGAGCGCATCACCACTGGCTTGTCGTCTTCTTCTATCAGACCTTCCGTTACCATGCTCTCAACCACCCTGAGTAAAAATTTAAATATATAAATTTCAACGTTCTCTGGTCTATAATCTGGAGTAAGAAGTTACTTATTCAGAAAAAGTTTTTCAATAAGATTGCTTTAGTCAAATTTTAAGACTAAAAATTTTCAACGTTACATACAATTAGTTTGGAATCTTGGATGTATCTTGTTATTCTTACATACCTGTAAGCGACTCCGGGTAGATCTTTCTCCTCCAGGTCCAGGAGGACCACTCCCGTCTCCAAACATCGCCGCAGGTTCAGCAGAGAGTGGAATGATAGCGACGCTACGTGGGGCTTGCCCCAGCGGGCCGAACCCTCCTCCACGTCCTCCTCGTACTTGATCCATCGAGCTGTCTCCTTCCACTCAGCGTCACCATCCTCAGTCGCCAACAACTCATCGAGTTGTACGAACACCTGCATAACAGACATATCGAACCGTACTGCCAAATTACTTCCTCAAATACCTTTTATAAAACGGCACATATCTCGTGATTTTAAAAATTTATCACTATCGCTACCTGTTGATACGGCAAGAATGTTCAGCCTATCGAATTCACAATGTTAGATAATACGACGTAACTGATGAGAATGATTTCCTTATTCCTTACCGCGTGCGGGCTGTGGTCGTACATTTTCTTGTAAGCAGAGTCGGCCAGGAACGCATGGACCTTGTCGCCACCATCTCTTCTGCTGAGGTGCACTGTCGTAGGCTGTCGAAGAAATTATTTCATTCTATGACGGTCTGAATTGAATTTGGTCTGAAGTACAGTAATATTTGCAAAACATTACAATCTCTCGTGTACGTGGATAGATTCATGCAGAGAAGTTTAAATTTGCCTCGACCTGGCCTTAGTGTTGTGAATAAATATCTAGATGCTACACAAACTATGATATGAATAAATCTCGATACCCAGTCCGTAACTATATTCTTTATAATAGAAAAATATGAAGTAAAATTTAATAATATCATTACATAAATATATACTAAATTTAACATATAATAATATCTACCATAAGAAATAATGTTCTGAAAGCATTAAGTATTTGCCCGTTTGACACCACTCACCCTGGGTAATACTTTGTGACGTCGCATGCCCCTGGGGTCATCACTGCGATGGCTCCGCAAGTCATCTTGGTCAGCCTCCGGCAATGTCTCCTCAGTGGGTACGATAGACACCCGCCGCTCTCCAGTCGGAAAGCCCAGCAAGGGCACACCACCCCTTCCCCCCTCTTGCAAAGAGAATTTGCGCGATTTGTGCGGGTGTAAGTGACGGCTGTGAGAAAACAATAGATAGCATGAAATAAAATGAGTTTTATTAAGAAGAATTTTAAGCAACGATATGCTCGAAAAGGTGGTATAGAAAAAGGGTGGTCGATGCTAAAAGTGACACTAGGATAAAACGTATGTAACGTTCTTTATATTATGTTAACGAAGCTATATCTACTACTTTCTTCATGCAATACCAAGCAATTGCATAAATAATCAAAATGGTCAATATTTCAATGTTTTCGTCATTAGCAGCACTAAGTCTATTTTTATACAAAACATATATATAAAGGTAATTCCAGTCCAAGGCTATAATATCCTCCAGCTGAGAGTTAATGGATATCGCCCACGGGAGCTGATACGGAAATCGCAATTGTTTACTTCATTAACTAAATGAAATAGTATTCTGGAATGTTCTTAAAAATTCAACGTTCTTTTGCTTGCTTGTTTAATTTGCTTCGCTTAAGAAACAGAGTTTGTAATTTACTTTCAATACAATCGCCGTACACTCTCGGCGATAAAATGAGAAATACTTTTTCACTATTATAAATATTATAAAAAATAAAAAGTGATCGTAAATCGAATGTGTTACAAATCGAGAACATTATACATTGAAATAATCCGCTCAATACTTTAGGCGATAGGTACAATGTTGAATGATTAGTAACGCATGTCTGTTAAACAAAAAATATTTATTTACAAAATGTTTGGAATGTGAATAAAAACGCTAAGTTTTAACAAACCACTTACTTGTGTTAGAAAAAAGGTATCCACGACGAAACTGGTTATTTTTTATACCGAGTATAATTTTTTTTCATACAGCTATAAACATCGTCATTTTCATTTCGTGTTTTGTGAAAAATATGATTTACTTAGAAGTCCTTTTTTGGAATTCAATAATTGTTTCATTTATTTTAGCTGACTGTTACAAGAAATTTAAATGCAAAAGTTATTTAATTCGTTTGAATGAATAAAAAAAAGTAATTCGAATTTATTGTATAAATATAGATCGATAAAGATGCCGTTACATCAGTGTAGGTACTTAAGTATTTTATATAAAAATCAGAATATTTAACAATTATATTCATGTTCCGGGAATCATTTACTGGCAAGTACTCACTTTTACGTATTTTTTTTATATGAATCTAGCTAGTTCGATTTATCGCCTTTGAAACTCCTACATACTAATTTCCATGAAAAAGCTCTCGCAGTTCACGAGCTATCGAACGAAAAAGAGGATCAAAGCAGTAATGGAAATTCGGAGAAATCCTATCTGAAAGCAAATTATTTCATGTCTTACATGATGACATAGGACTTGCAGCTCCAGACGCACTGGTTATTAGTTCACTGACGTTTTAAAAATGCTTATCATTTGTGGTAGAATCAAAACAATATCTTAAGAGGTGCGCAAAGGGAGCTCAGAGATTTTCTTTTTAATTTATTGACGGAGAAAATTTTTTGACTATTATTTTGAATGCTCATTTTAAATAATTTTAGAAGTAGAACCGAGTTTATGCGCAAAGCTATAGAAGCTTGGATTGCTGATCTGAATCAGGCGGCAGAGTACAACCTAAATATTTTCAAACTTCGCTGATGGTTTGGATTGTTGAGGTGTTAGCTATCGAGGAGAGACAGCCACATTTTTGTGAAGAAGTTGTGAAATATTGGCACAAGTATATGAAGAAACAATTCTTGAAATGGCTAAGTCTCCTAACAAAACTATGTCCCATTACCAAGGACGGTCCTCTAAAATACAAGAATAGCTGAATAGATTTAGCTAATTGTGACTTTGATATATTTACGGAATTTAAGGATCGATTTAGACGCTAAGAAAAATCAATAATATGTAAAAAAAAAACTTTCGCATCACTTACACTTTGTGAAAAATACTTTTCACAAATTTATGTAAGTGATGCGAAGTTCGAAGAGATTTTGTAAAAACATAAAGTTTAAACAATCGTTGCCGACGCAAGCGCATGACAAGTGAAAACATTTTTGGCTCTTCTTTTTGGCGCTTAATCAAAATCTGTTATGTTTTTTAGTCAATACGAAAAATGTGAAGGACTTAATATAAATAATTTACTGATCAACTAGTTATCATTAGAGGGAAAAACAGGTCATTGAGGTTTTTTCTCAGACGCGACCATTCGAAACGGTTTTAAAAGTATCCAGTAACTTTTAAAGCTCTTGGTCAAAAAATCTTTCATACCATAACATTTGGCAAAGCGAGCGTTACGGGTAATCAGTAAATTAGTTTTAAAACATCACACATTTTTATTTTTACGTACATATTTTAATTAATGACGATCAACACATAAATTTCTAAAGCACATATTTCATTTCCACCCAATAAATATTTCCATCTAATTTCTGAATCGGGATTTGTAAAATTTGTAGTATCGAACCGTGAACTTGAACGTGACCGAGATTGTGGCAAGCTTCGGGGAATTTGGGGCGCTCGTTCATCCACAAGTGGTCGCGCCACAGATTATTATATTGCGCTTATTATTAAGATGTTTTTATTAGGTATTCAGTTTCAGGCATTTGTAAATAATCTGTATTATTATAGAGCTTGATTTTCGTACGTTTGAAAAGTGGTCGCGGACATACTAATACGTTCAGTGTTAACTATTCATTAAATTCCTATATGTATAGTAGAGTAGAAAGTCACTAAAAATACTATTCTCGGGTATATCTTCTTATTATTTTATACTCAATGTTTATTTTCATTACACTCATAAACTTAACTGGGTGTAGAGCAGATATTTTAACGATAGGTTAGGTAGGTAGGACGCGTATTTCTCTGAATTTTAATCTAATTATAAAGAGCTATTTTGTAGGTTTACCTATAATAATGAACGTGATCTGATCTGTAATAATAAATATTCCAATGTTTTGAAACTGGTAGTTTTAGTAATTGAATTAAGCATGTTTTCTGTATTCATATTGACTTCTCAGACACCGTCGCATACACAAATACTAAGACTTTTAGTAAAGCAAATCAATAATGATATTTATTGTTTTCGTACCGGTTCTCAAAAATAACGGAACAAAACTACCTATTTAGAATTTAGATATTACAAGAGTATATCGACTTCGTTTCCTATTGATCCATTTATAATTCATGCAGGTAATTGCAATTCCCTTTAACTTTTAATATGCACGTCTATCCATTTCTTCTTCAGTTATTAATAAACGTAAAAGATATGTGAAATGAAAACATATTTATTTGATATTGACCATTATTGTTACGTATGCTCTCACGTAGATCTTCAATAAAGGTCGTTTTAAAATATTACACCGAGTTAATTGAAACCGTTTTGGTGCAAACACGTGCTTGAAATCCTCACAAATTTGGCGTACGATAATAATTTTATCGATATAACTATAAAGTTGATTCACGTTTAAAATTTATCAACTCACAGATAATCTTAATATATGAAATGAAACGATATCTTATTCTTTATCAGTACAGAGGGCTTAGTGACGCAATATGCGTAGTCTGGTTATAACAGTATGCTGTCGATTAAAGAAATGTTGATATGAATACAAGTTAACATTTAGTATCTATCATGATCTCGAAGGTTCCTATAAAATGAAAACGTCTTGACCCAGTATCCCCCTGCAAGGGCAGATGCAATAACCACGAAGTGTTATCATGGTAGGTGGCCGGAACGCTGGCAGTCCAATATTCAGTGATGCATAACATTCTATTTACCATGGCATAGTTGATTAATATTTTAACTGTATCAAATCTTATTGTTTCGTCTATTGTTTCGTTGATTTTAGGTACCTATCTACTCGTATAGATAAGCTTGTTGCTGTGTTTAACAAAATTTCGATTTGTTTGGCTGATTTTGATGAATAATCTGTTTTAAATCAAGTTACAGTACATATGGCAAAAAATTATACTGCTAGTAAAAAATCGCTTAATTGCATCATTCCCAGTCAGTCCGCATCGTCAGTTGTCCCATACGATACTATCTAGCCTCATACTATGATACGAACTAACTCATGCATGACTCTATTTATAAAAAAACTGTTCTATCTAATTTTCATTCATTCCATGATGGCGTACCTACATCGTGCGGTGCACTCACCGCTTATGCGTTACCTCCGAAGCGCGGCTGTATGTCACTGGCATATCTCAAAAACCACTGAAATATCTCGTTTCGTGAATATTCAAGGGCACAGCACATCTCCCAAATGTTACGACGGACAAAAAAAAACGTTTGACACTATTTGAACAGACTCGGGACAATGCCAATATCACGAGTCTCTGTTTCACTCTATTTTCGTCCCACCACTGCTGTTCTCAGGTGACTTCCGTATCGACGATTTTAACGATAACTTTGCCAACTTTTACACGTAATTATTTTGTCATAAACTCGTATAGAATGTATAAGCGCACATGTCTTTAATATAATACGATATTATAAAGTACATTCGAATAGGATAAAATTGTATCAACCCTAATTATAAATGCAATCTTATTTTCATCTTAAAACACACGAATCTTATCGGTTTAAAATTCTAACAAGTTGAAAATAGGCTACAAATAAAGTCTAATACAAAAAAACCGGTTATATTTCAGTTTGAATCCAATTTGGCCGGTAATAGCTATAACAATATTCTTAAAGTAAACACAAATATACTATAAGCCATGCCTTGGTGAAATAAACTTCCTTAATTAACGTACACATAATCTTGAACGAAACAAACACTCGTTGCTATTTATTTTGCAAGATAAAGTAATTACAATATATATCGTTTTCGCATTGACACATTAACACCATTTTGGGTCTGCTATCTGTACATTATAAAACTTTTCCATTGCTTGTTATTAATCGTCGTACTTACTGGTGTCTCTGAGCCCGTCGCTCCTCGCTAGCGTCGTCCAGGGGTTCGGCCTCCTCTTGGTCTCCGTCGAACTGGACGTGACGGTCGTCGTCCCTGTGACGGTCGTCGATGACCGAGCCCGACCCTGACAGTGCTCCAGACATCTGGGTAGAGAAAGAGACTCTAGATTATTCGGGTATTCTCCAGTCATATATATATCACTAAGTAAGCTAAATAAAAATGAATTTGTGAGAAAAAAATAACGAAAATAAAACCTACCTACCAAAATTCAAACACAAATGTATTTCTTTCTTTCATTCACAATTATTAATATAATTAATATTTACACATCCGTGAGCATTCATATATATGAAAAAGTGTTTTCATTACAATTCAAATGAATTGCGACACCTACTGAAAAACACAATGAATATTTCGACCACATCCAATTATTTATCTTATGGATCACTAGTTTATATCATGAAAATTGTTGTACGTAAAGTTCTTTTGTAAATTTGTTTGTACTAATTGACAATTAAAATTAATTATCAAACAATGGATATTTAAATAAAGAAATCAAATAGATCTCATCACCATCTAACTTTTTCGAATAGCTTATGCGATTTAGTGCTTTCTACTGATCAGTTATGTGGATGCCGCGCATTTTTTATAGATCTGCTGACAGACGCAACGTAACTAATATTTCTGTGGCTACCGAGTCGTTCAATTCGGAGACAGGCACAGAACAACTAAAGCACGGTTGATATAAAAGCATACTGTCCTTGAGTTAGTGCTCGATCGATAGGACTAGCATGCTTGTTGGTGTACATACCAACAAAGATGTCCTTTAATTTCATGCTCATACAAACTTCAGTGTTTTGACGGCTGGGCGTAAATACCTGTTGCCAATTGGATGGAGCTGTTAGCCGTGTGCGTGGTGTTGGTTAAGGGTGTTCATTTTTTGATTTAAATTTAGTAATTGCATCATATTTAATTTTTAACCTTTTGCTCAAAATGTCTAAATTTACAGACGTTCTAAATATTTGTTATTTGTGTGTTTGTTTTTAAATTTTCACTTGGCAAATGTTATTTAAAAAAATCCTTAAATATAGTAAAATATAAATAGCAGAAAGCTAGCTTTGCACTTGCGGTTTCTCCTGCGTAATTGTAGAAAATTATAGTACATGTTTCACCCGCTCCGTTGGATTTTCGAGATAAAAACTATCCTATGTCCTTTGTTGGATCTCAAACTATATTTGTACCGAACTTCATCCCAATCAATTGAGTGTACGGATTACCAATATTATTCACTAGACGCTCGTCCGGGCTCCGTCCGGATATAAAAATTCCTGTTTTATCCCAAGGGATCATTTAATTGGAATAAAAAGTATCCTATCACTCAAATCAGCTGTCTTTATACCAAATTACATGAAAATCCTTTCAGTAGTTTCAGCGTGATTGACGGAAAAATATCAAAACAAAGAAACTTTCACTTTTATAATATTATAGTGTGATAGTCACTGTTTCTAAGATTGTGTCTATAAATGAACAGATCAAAATTATATGAATTTTTAATTGCATACACTAACGCATTATTTTAGTTAATCCTATACGTGTAATAAGCCGTAGAAGAGTTCAACACAAGCCGAAAAAAAATCTTTATTTGTCTGTCTGTATGTTATCCGGCTTTCACACATAAACTACTAAATGGATTTTAATGAAACTTTTTTTGTTATGTAGCTATGAGTCTTCGATAATATACATTATACAGGCTATAATTTATATCGAATTTGAATCTATGAGCGCGTAATCGAAGTCGCGAGAATTGTGAATTTATAATTTAAAAACATTACCACAGGTTTACAGTCACACGCTATTATATCCCCTATTGTTTTATTACCACCAACCTAACCTTTAAAACTCTCTAAAATTTTCTCTTTAAAATTTAACTTTTCTGATCAGAACTGATCAGAGTTCAAGTTTAACACAATACACCATGTAGCTTCTGAGTTATAGAATCATCAAGTTATAGAAACTCGACAATGCACAATTTATCAATGAGATTATATCTACGCAATATGTCCTATTTGTATTAAAATTATTTTATTTTTGTGTAGTGTTTGTCAGAAACTTGAAGAGTGATTAACTTATATGATTTTTTTTTATAAAACGTAGTACTACATACATGCAAAAAAGCAGTGGTGGCTCAGTGGTGAGAACCTCGGACTTCAAAATCGATAGGTCGGGGTTCGAGACCGGGCGGAGAGTGCAGGAAATAAATTGATTTTTCAATTTATCTGCACATGTGAATAACATCACCACTGCTTAAAACGGTGAAGGAAAAACATCGTGAGGAAACCGGCATGTCCAAGAATCAAAAGTTCGACGACATGTGACATCTGCCAACCCACACTTGGCCAGCGTGGTGGATTATGGCCTGAACCCTCATAGGAGGCCTGTGTCCCAGCAGTGGGAACATATATGGGCTGATGATGATGAGTACTACACATCGTACAAAATTATCAGAATCCATAAAGGGCGAGTAACGTTTATTCAAATCCTGATAATACCGTTGTTATCTATTAGTAACATCCCTACCAAATTTCAAGTTTGTAACAAAAAATTCCAGCCATACTGGCTCAACAAAATCCGTTCAACGGACGTCTAGTAAGTACAAACTTTGTGGAAAATGAAACTTTCCACAAAGTTCTTATGGCGGTTTTTATATCGCATAGATTCGTAGTTTAATGTTTTCAATGTTTTTCTGCGCCGAACTAAATCAAACTAAACAACAGTTGCGTTGCGTTGATATAATATTATCAGTGTCGCTTAACGTCAAGGTGAAAGACTTGTTAAATTGTTTTATGTTTAAACTTCGTTTGATCGAATGCTTTTACCAGTGATGATTGAAATAGGAATCGTGAGCTCTCTTGTTGATATGTTTTTTTTTGTATATTGTATTCAGTCATTTAGATTTCATTTTCGTTATACTCGCATATATATACCTAATGCTTTAATGCGAAATTGTAATTGTTTGATTTTTGTTATATACTTTTTATGAGTTTGTGATATAATTTTTGTTTCTGAAGATAGAAAGGTAGAAAAAAGTACAGTCCTGGTGTAGTAAATAAAATACATACCTATATTATATTTCTTTTTTCATGATAAGTTACGTAAGTATGTATTCTGTGTGGTAATTTAGCTTATCAAATTGTGTTAACTTAAAAGCAAATCGTATGTACACGATATTTAGGTTAAAATAAAAATAATAATAAAATAAAAAAAAAGGTTGCCTGTAAAGTCGGTTTTACGGGCGAAGATTTTACGTGACAACGTCTTTTTCTCGGTAGAATATTTATTTATATGAATATTACGCCAAGAACGCTCGAGAAAGACAGAGACAGAGACACAAGCACGCGCCGATTTAATGCGCCTAATTCTCTAGTGCTGCGCGCGCGGCGGACCGATCATAGTTCGGTGACTCATCGTAACGTTACCGGGCGTTACACTTTTTCAAGAGTGTCTCCGAGCCGCAACCTAATTTAAGACGTTGTCACGTCAATAAAAATTAAATTTTTTCTTACAAAATCCATAATAACAACGAACTATCACAACGTAATATTAATTGAAAAACATTTAAACACGATACAATAGCATCTTATAAACTTGTAAATGCGTAAGCAAAACTTTCCTCTAAGCGTATTTCCCCTTAGCGCAAGTCGCTGCATTTTCGCGTTTTGTGTTACGTTCTTTTTGGCGCGCACGAAATAAAATATTACAGATTTAGGTACAAAGACCTGACCTGACCTGCACTAGGCAATAATGCAATAACACAATTAACTCCACTTAACGGGATCAATATGATCGCGTAGAGCGCTCTTATATTGAGTTATATTTAATTACTGAATTTTAATTTTACGTTATGAATCGCCTTATGAAACGCTTTCTAACTAGAACTGTTATTTATCATCATCATCAGCCCATATATGTTTCCACTACTGGGACACAGGCCTCCTATGAGGCTTCAGGCCATAATCCACCAAGCTGGCCAAGTGCGGGTTGGCAGATGTCACATGTCGTCGAACTTTCTGATTCTTGGACATGCCGGTTTCCTCACGGTGGTTTCCTTCACCGTTTTAAGCAGTGGTGATGTAATCCTCATGTGCAGATAAATTGAAAAATCAATTTATTTCCTACACGCTCACTCCGTCTCGAACCCTGACTTATCGATTTTGAAGTCCGTGGTTCTTTCCACTGAGCCACCACTGCTTTTCTGAACTGTTATTTGGTACAGATTTAATTGGCTTCTTATATTATGATACAGAGGCTTCGTTAGCACGTACTATAAATTAGTGTTACACTTATGTAGGATAACGTTGTACAAAACTTACGAAATATTATCACTTTCATTATTTACCATTCTAATTGAAGTATTTCAAATACAACTTTCTATTTATTTATAAATTTAAATTTCATATAAGCCAGCACAAGTCGACAGCACAAGAAATACTCAAAACGGCTTCTAGAAATTTCTTGATATTTTAATACAGGTTTGTGTAAAGTCGGAATACTAACGTGAGCTTCGGATCCGCTGAGGTGCTGGGCGCTCATTGGAGACAACTCTGAACTGCTGATCACGTCTGCAACAAAAAAGGCCGCTTAGATACTATGTAGTAGACAGAAAAAAAGAAAAATAGCATTTAGATATCTATGAAACAAACTAACATTACAATATGAGTTTCTCTCAATTCACCGCTCTCCTGTTACTATTAATATCTAATATTTTATTCGAGAGCAATGTTATTTACTTACTAATCCTACTAATATTATAAATGCGAATGATTGTAAGGATGTGTGTGTGTTTGTTGCTCTTTCACGCAAAAACTACCGAATCGATTGCAATGAATTTTGTACGTAGACAGCTGGACAACTGGAATAACATATAGGCAACTTTTTATCCCGATATTCCTACGGGATACGGA
>NC_052122.1:3489123-3505586 GCF_012273895.1 Zerene cesonia | reverse complement strand
ACAGATTCGAAATTCAAATGTAATATTTTTTTATAATTAAGTGTAACAGTATTTATGGCCAGACTAAGTATACACGAAAGATTGTAAGAATCAATGGGTGTATGTTTCTTACTCATTTACGTAATACTAATTCATGGGATCTGGATGAAATTTGGTAGAGATAGATTATATTTTAGTAATATATTGTAAATCAATATGATATAATTTGGGTAATTCTGAATCTATAAAAGATTAATCCACTTCCCTCAAGAGACTACGCTTGCGCCTCAAGTAACCATTATTCTAGTAGATAAAAAAGCTCCTATTTTAGCACTACAATAATAAATTACAGTGATATAGAAAAATATGATTTCCGACAAAGGACCACAGAATAACATGCTTTTTGAGACATTGAGATTGCACGGATACCGCCACCTTTATGATTATGCCATTGAATAAGAAAAGTTTAGAGAACTGAAAAGTATTTATCACGAGGCGAGATTAGAACTCGGATTCGAACACTCGAAACTCGAACAATATGTCAAACCGTAGGAACGCCTAGCTTCTCGGTCACCCTTGATCTGTCTGGGCAATCAAAGCATTTTTTCTATTCTTTTAAAATGTCTCACAACACATTAATGCGATAAAAAAATAATAATATCCTGTCTATTCAAAAAAATGCAAAAATTTTTTCATATAAGCTTCAATTTTAAAATACACTAAGCCACTGCAATTACAATACAATAGATACGTACGTTGTTCGCTACAAAGTGTGTGTCTAGTGGTGGCAACCGTCAAATCGATCACAATGCGCCATGTGGTATAAATGCTCCGATCATTAAAAACAACTACTTAGATACACAATGTAAATTATGAGCAGTGGTGGCTCAGTGGTGAAGACCTCGAACTTAAAAACGATTAGTCGGGAGTTCGAGACCAGGGGAGAGTGCAGGAAATAAATTGATTTTTAAATTTATCTGCTCATTTGGGTATTACCACTCCTCGAAACGGTGAAGGAAAACATCGGGAGGAAACCGGCATTTCTGAGAATTAAAACTTCGATGACATGTGACTTCTGTTAACCCGCACTTCGCCAACGTGGTGGATTATGGCCTGAACCCTCATAGGAGGACTCTGACCCAGCAGTGGGACCATAATATAACACAATCCTATGGAAATACTAACAAAAAATAAAACTCAATCTTATTAACATTACTTGCCTAATTCTGCTTTATTAAGTGCAATAAGCAAAAAAAGAAAAATTATTAGCCTAAGCTAGCTAAACTAAATAAATAAACCTTATTAGCATGATTTCAAGTCGGATTAATAAATAATGCACCTTAACTAGAGGTTGTGAAATAATAACTACCAATAACTCTGGACTGTTTTTTAGCCGACTGCTATCTATAATAGAATATTAGAGTTATTAAGTACGTTAAGATAAGTAAATACATAAAAAAAACTATGCATGAGTGACAATAGTCGTTGCGCTTGTTGCAATAGAGAGGGGTGTAATGAGGCTCAAGACAAAAGCATAGGCAAAGGACCCAAGAGCTTCGCTCATCGCCGCGGAGTGGCAAGTTTATCGGTTGTTTATCGAATACACTTTGTGGGCGCCATTTCCGCCATCCCCTCTTTCCATGCGTTATCGAGGCGCAAATATTCTATTTACTGGTATATGGTACAATCCTATAAATCTTCAAACTTACACTGAAGATGTGCCTCCTAAGGAAGCGTTCTCCATGTAAAGCTACGACCTAGTTTACTGTGAGATATAATAGTGGCCGAGCAAACAAAGAAACTGAAACAAAAAATCAATCTGCGTTGTGATATGAACTTAAGATGTAAAGAGAATAACAGTACATGCATGTCTTCTTGGTTTCCAACATGAAAATGGAAATTGGAGCAAATAGATCAATTCAAATTTAAATCTAATTACCAAAAAAAAAAGCGGTGATTTGACAGATATTACCAAGGGCGTTTTGATCTCGTCCGAAACGAATACTAGATACAAATAAATACATACTAAACAAATATAATATTTAGACAAACAAGTGGTCCGTACGATATTTATAGTTTTACGATGTAAATTATTTTAATTCATATTGCAATTGAAACAGTTTCGTAAATACAAAAAGCTTTCTTTGAATATACCAAAAATATAAAAAAAATTACACGGATGAAAAACAGTTTAAGCAAAATTTCTTTAATTAATTTCAAAATTTCGTATAGTTCCGATCAGCTGTTCATGCGTTAAAAAGTAACAAAAATATCCATTAATTCTTTCAAACATAACCAGCCCTGAATGTAATAAAAAATAATAACGCGGGAACTCTCGAATCCCTACTATTATTTTTATTGCAACAGATTTTTCACTAATCATGGCACCTATGGCTTGGCATTCATATTTGTCTCCATGCTTTAGTAAAACCCAACGCGCAGCTGAAATGCCAATATTTACATAACATATAATCACTACATAGTATAAAACAAAGTCGCTTTCTCTGTCTCTATGTCCCTATGTATGCTTAAATATTTAAAACTACGCAAAGGATTTTGATGGATTTCGTTTAATAGATAGAGTGATTCAAGAGGAAGGTTTATATGTACATATAATAATAGCCGCGGGCAAAAGCTAGCCTATAAATTGAAGAGTTAAAAATTCTTCAAATACTGTGAAACTAACGAAGCAGCTAGTACTATCATTTACCTCGGTTAGGTTATTACAATATAACAAGCGTCGTTACAACCCTCACATCAGCGAGCGCCAATTTATGATAGAATATCATTCTGCACAACAATTAGTGTCTATCAATCGACTATTGTAATAAGACATCAGATACGTTCGTTCAATCAATATGGTTCGAAGTTATAATGAATGCATCATTAGGTACATCGGAAATAGAACTTGAAAACCGGATAACTTTAACAGAAGCTTTGTTTAATTGCATACATTTATGAGTAACATTTAAAATTCAATAACGCCGCAAATGCACAATTAGAGTCTATGAAAATTTGTAATGTTTCGAATGTTCGTGTTCGTACAAAATGAGTAAACAACAACTCAAAATTTTAAGCTACTTATTCCCTTGTTTTAATAGATACTAGAGCAAAAATCGGTATTTTTTACTTTCTCAAAATATTTACGTTTTCATTCATATTAAAAATCATCTCCTTCTAGAATTAAGAGATGGAATTCATACGGAGTCTGAATCCAATTTTCATGTACCTTAACAAGTACGACTGGCATTAACAAAATAAAATATGATAATTTAAATATGTCACTTGTATCAGTAGTAATTCAAAGCTTTGTAAATATTCTCATAATATATCCCAAGTATTTTCGAGTACCTTTAGTTATATTATATACTGTTATATGTTTTTACAACACGTAATGAGATTATAATGAACTAAACGTTACATTACTGTAAATATCATAGTAATCGAGATGCAGAATTTTTTTTGTACCATGTCAAAAATTTTTCAAAAATAAAAATTTGGCAAGAGCTAATTTTATTTCACCGTTTGTTCATACAATTTATTAACTTATATTGTTCTTAACTTATATTGACGTCATCGTCAACACATCATTTTTCGTTTAAATTTATTTTCTCTCAAAATATGCGATAAAAAATGAAAAAAAAGATTTCTATGGTATAATATAACTAATTAATAATGTAGTCTTGGGATTCTTAAAATAAAAATCAATTTAAATTTCATTTAAGAATATCAAATGGCTGTTATTATTGATCACTACTCAAGTGTTGCCAATATAGTAAAGTATAATAATATCTTTTTGCAGCTATTCTCACAAGTATTGACTGTCCTTTTATGATAGAAAATTCCTAACAGGAAGTCATCTTGTAGTTGACAGAAGAGGTCTTGTGTATTTGCAGAGACTTTGCAGCGAGCTGTATTATATTGAGCTTTAAACACCGTTAAAGCGCTCAATCAAATAAATTGAAAATATAAATACTTTGTAATAGAAACGTCTTATTTATCAATCTAAATTTTCGTGATCGATTTTTTCATTAAAATGACCAAAAACTATTTCTACTTTCATATTCGACAATAAAAACATCGATCCGACACAAACAAATTTCATGTGAATGAAATTTAAATCAGTAGTTATCAGTTTATACTTTTATGGCTTTGTAAAACATATTATCGCTGAAACTGTGCATTCTAACTTTTACTGTTGACACGGCATATAAACCGTGTGTAAGTCCAGATGCAGTCTATCCATAATAAAATTCCCCATGCACACTGCCATACCGCGGCTCACGGTGTAATTAATGCAAATCAATAATATACAGCCACTGTGAAATCTGTTTTCATTATTTTAATAAAATGTATGACATGAGGACGGAACACGGCTTTTGTGTTTGGCTTTAAATGCGAAATTATTTCCATGAATTTCAATGTATTCATTCCCAAGAACATCGTCCACCTCATGTTTTAATAACAGCCCTTTTATGATAAGTAAATTAAATTTATAACTATGTAATTTTATATTAATTTATCGATACGTAAAGCAAGTAAATATAATCTATCGTTTTTTAATTTGGTACTACCTACTGTTAAATTTAATAGGATATTTCAAGTAAACATGATTTCAATTCAATACTGCCAGCGACAACAACAACTTGTTGATCGAATTCTCCAACGGAGATGAAAAATAACATTTATTAACTTATATTGTTCTATAGCACAAGAGTTAGCAACAAAAAGAAATACCCTTAACAGAATAAACATGAAATGAAACAGATAGAGCTATCTAAAATTAATAATAGATAATTGCGGCAATTTTTTTTATACGAAACCTGTCACTAATCTATTGTTATATCCCTCAGCATTCATTTAAAATTAATATCAACGAAAAGAAAAGCTACATGCAGAATCAAGAAGTGGGATCTTGTCTACTTGATCAACAATAAAGCCTCATGGTAAACATTTGTTAAGCAACAGCTGATCAACATTGTAGACGAGTGGCCGAAGTTTTCACCCCATAGACTCCCCATGTCTGAATACAAGCGAATAGTTTATAATTAAAAATAGTATCGACATAACATACTGATAGATTCTTCGAAGCTTAAAAGCGAAATGACACTGTGTATAATGAATTTGAAATAATATTCCGCTACCTTTATTAAATCAAAGCGCTCTTTGTGCGTTCATTATTACTTTTTGAACTCGCTTTATAGTAGCATTCCATTAATTGCAGACAATTGAAAGATATTAATACGTTGTTTGTAAATGTTATTTTGAGAACAGATAAATAATTCGACAGGTAAACGCGCACAGTTTTATGTAATATCGGTCGTATTTGTTTGTCAATGTTTTGTTTGATGTATTTAAACTGGTATTTCAAGAGTTTTGTAGCGGATACAAAATAATAGGTAGGTAGTGCTTAGATGTGGATGGACACTCAGGATGTGTATCAGGTATCAGTGAAAGTATCATCAAAATTGTTAGTTAAAATTAAATTACAAACAGACAGACGGTGAAACACTGTAACTATTAAAAAGTGTGAAATATTCATAAATGTATTTAATTTTACCAACAAAAAGTAGCACAAAATTGTGAGATGTTGACTATATATATATATATACACGTTTGTTCCTTAATATATTCCCAAATTTATATATTTTTGCCACTACTATTACTTCCAGAAGGCGCGATTCATTTTGCCTTCTACGAATTTTCGTAGCGGGTTCTTGGATCGTGAATTTATATTTAACAGGTGAATTGATAAGAAAAGTTCTTTATGATGTTATTTTCCCGGAAATTTTCCTCAATATAATAGTTTAAAAACAAAACAAAACACTTGGTGTACGTTGGAGAATAAAACCCTACGTCGATTTCATAAAATAGTTATCTTTTTCATATTTATTCATGATATCGTTACCTATTAAAAGGTACCTGTAAATTTGAGCAGCGGAATGTAAGGCTATAGAGGATAAAACTGAATATACTGTAACTTGTGAGCTTCTCCCATTGAAAGACAGTCAGCACGTCCTTATATAATCTATACATATGATATATAACGTTATTCAATGGTTCCGTTTTACACGGCTCGGTTTGAGGTGGTCTAACCAATAATACTATAGAATTGAATTTCGCTAGCATTTCCACGCACGTCACCTCACACGTTCTATAAAGACAGCCAATATTATATTAATACTATTCAAAAATTTAGAATGGACAGTCCGATTAAATTAGACTAATAAAATATTATTAGTGGCATTTACTTTTTATTCAAATATCTATGAAAATTGTTTAAATGTTTTTTCCTGAAGTTATAACTATTCAAAATGTTGGAAGAGTTCTAAAATCGTCATAATATGCAAGCGTGGTTTACCAGGGTAGCACTTACATTTTATTCAAAATTATCTAAGCTACATGTTTTGTATGGCACTTTTTACACAAAACTCATTTCATGTAAAACTTCATAAAGTCGTTTTAGTTCAAAATTTCCGTGTGACTGAAAACAGCGAAACGCAGTTTTTTCTGAACCCGAATAAGTTTTTTCCAGGAATCGAATAGATGAAAATTTATTTTCAAATTTTATTTACGACGGTGATGAACAATCATAATAACTTTCAGGTGGGTGCGATTAAATGCTCCTCCTATACATAAATTGAAGCAGAATCTAACATGATTCAACATTAGACCAATAATAACTGAGGTACCTTTGAAATATCATAATTCTACACTCAAAATCGAACCGATTCATAGCTCAATAGCATAAAAATACGTGTTGTTGTAAAACTGTTAAACTAATATATACGAAAAATATGATTGTTAACTCACTCATCAATGTATATTTAACAATCATAACAAGTAATTTTTAATTGTTAGATATCCATCCTAATACGGGATACCGATACATTTCAGTGTTCAGATTTTGTGTCTTCCTACATACCTATTTACACTATTTTTTTTTATGTTACGGTCGGCAATGGAGCTGGTGGGACGCCTGATGGTAAGCGCTACCACCGCCCATGAGCATTTGGAGATGCATAAGGTCCATTGCAGACCGTACGCCTCTACAAATGGATTGCCGGCTTTTTGGGAAGGGATTTAGAATGGATTAGCGATAGGAATAAAGGAAAGGAATGGGAAGGGTAAGGAAAGGATATGGGCCTCCGGCTCCCCCACTCACCGAACGAAACACAGTAGAATGCGATTTAACGCCGGTCTTCTGTAAAACTACTATATAATTATAAGAATAAATACGAACTCCAAGACTGATAAAAGGATAAAAGTCATATATTAAACAGACTTCAAGTGAAGTTGTATAAATAATACATACTCCACGTATCTCTTCGTATGTTTTGAATGGGCTGTGTAATGAGGTAGTTTTGTGTTTACGTATCATTCCAGTAAATTTTACTTGGGAGTTTGAAAAATAGATTCGAAAGATGTTAGTGTGTCAGTCACGGACAAGGGCGGATATGCATGCAGTTTTAAATTGATTTAAAATATATCACGCCGTTGCCATTTATCAAATTTCTTAAGCAGTTGTTAGTTGTTACCTGTACATTTCTTTTTTTGTCCTTATAGAGCAATGTAAGATTCGCAGCTTTTTAATAGTGATAGTGCTACCGATATTATAAACGCAAAAGTTTTTAAGAATGTATGGGCGTGATTTTATTACTTTTTATGGGCTGGTTAAACCAGGCTTCTGTTTTAAGTCAGGTTGTTAAATTTGTGTTGATAAATTTATTTTTATTTATTTAAAAATAAGAAGAAATACTTCAAGTTTCCCTTCTTAGTTTCGTTTAATCGGAGCCAGCTTTATTTCTAAGATAGTAAGCTAGTTTATAACCCAGGGTAAATATTTAAAGGTTGGTGTAATATTTTTTTAGCTGGTACCGTCTCTCATCAATCATCTTAGTGTGGTGGCTTGTGCACTAGCTTCATGTATCCCTCGAAACTAGTTTTTACTGGACTAGTATATGGAGACCGTATGTATTGATAATTTTTATTGTCATTCATTAAATAAATAATCAATTCTCTTAATTATTTTTCTTAACAAAGGATAACACGTCTAAAGGTATTATTATCCTTTCAAACACATTTTTGCGAAGGTATTAATTTCATAGAAGTGAAGAAAGATATCTTATATATATTTGAAAAGTATTTTGGATATATTGCGTATTAAAAAAGCTGTATTTTTTGTTGGAAATGCATGCAAGTAAAATATTTATGTTCGTGTTGTTCGTGTATTGTTGTTCGTGTAGTGCAAATTGCCAGTGTCTCCGAAGAAGCATTTTCAGTCGAATAATATTTTATTCGGAAGGATTCCGGATGCAGTTTATTGTGGTTGTTGGGTCCCTACAGTTTCTGCCAGAGTACTATGTTGCTGTATTAACTTCAAGCACTGGCCTTATTTGTTCCTGCTTCAATCACACTCTTTTTTTAAAACACGTCTATTATACCATAAATAACGATGCAATGTCGACAGACATGTAATAGCTGTACTCACTAATGTTTTGACATAAACTTGTTCATTAACAACATTCAAATAATCTCTTCAAAGGCTTGCTGAATATTCTGAATATTAAGTGTAGCAAGCAGTAGAAGCAGCGGTACTTAACACAAAACATTTATTTAACCATGAATACCTACGTCTCACGTACGAAAAAAAAAATATGGCACAATCATGAAGAAAATCTTTATCGAGAGATCCATCTTAGTATAGTTTTAAGGAAATTACCTTGCGTGTACGGCGGTGGGGCGGCAACGTCGCGTACCGCTTCTCCCGTCGCCTGGAACCGCGGTGGCTGACTCTCGCTCCACACTACGCGGTCCATCTCATCGTCCAACCGCAACTCGTCCTCCGAAGGGCTCTGCACAAGACGACAAATTGTCCATGACATCAACATATTGATATTCCCTTCTGGGCACTTGCACGGGGAAACAAAACTGCAGAACACTGCACAGTTTATGTGGCTTCCATGGAACCACCACGAGCCTGGGATTTATCACTGATCGAAATTGTCTGTTCAGTTAAAATAAGAATATATGCGATATGAAAATTAGACCGATTTGACCACCCATGAGGCACGGGAGCGGTCAGTTCGTCGGTTAAACTCATAAGGCTGCGTTTCAAGTTCAACTGCGATTCAGCACGCGCTGACGCATGCGCGGTGCCTCACCTGTGGGATGTGGGAATTCTAGGTATATTATATGCGACGAGTCCTATGAAATGCCCACGCAATGATATTTGATTTATTTGTTATGATTTCATTGCAACCAGTACATCAAAAGAGCATATTTACTTTGAACAAACATAAATGTCGAAATGTACACGTGTGACATTGGTTTACGGAAACACGTTTGTGATAAACTCTGGCATGATTGTTCCTAGAAATTCGGCTATTTTAAGCATCTGCTACATTCGAACAGAATTTAATATTTGAGTTACCTTTGACATTTGTATAGTTTATTAAATAATTCCAATGAAAAATAATTTACTTGATAATTTGCCTATAGGAATAAATTCAAAAAGAATGTACCTAAGTATCCTAATCAAACTTCGTTATTACATTACGTTTTAAAACATTTAATTTTTTTTTCAATTTATTGTGTTAATAAAAATGTCTGGCTCCGTATATGACACGTGACGAGTATACGTGCCTACGTTTTTCCTAGATTGTTCTTAAATATTGCCTATTATCGAATGGGTTCTAACCTAATCTATAACATTTTTATATAATCAAACTAACAAATTAATATTCCAAATGAGAAAGTTTGTTTTGATGTTCGTCCATCACCCGAAAACTACTTGGATTCTCATTAAATTTGGTATACTCACAGAGCATGAACTGACTTGGGTGATAGGATACTTTTTTTCCCGATTAAAAGCCCCCTTGGGATGAAATAGGAATCTTGATAACCGGGCGGAGCCGGGACGAGCACCTAGTATTTAATAATGAACACTGTGTACAGTGTACATGCAGCAAATTTTATTAAAAAAACATAATATTACAAATATTAATTTATTGAGTTAAAACTTTGAATTTAAACAATTATACCATATAAGCAATTAATGTATCGAAGAATTAAGCATTGAGTAAATCAAGGTATCAACACAACATTTTCCTTCTATTTATAAACCATTTCCACCAATAGTTAGAAATAGTTAAATGCACTTTGAAACTTGCTTTCTGAATAACATTGTCACGAACGCAGGCTTACGGCGGATTAAAAGCGAAATCTTCAGCTTACGTCGTTCGCGAAAACTGAAAGGATTAATATATAATGTTTCTGGAACACAGATGAGTGCTCGTGAGATGAGTACTATTATAATTATAATAATTATGTTGTAATGACGTTGAACACTATGTCTTTTTTTGTAAAATTTGCACTTATTGTAATTAAACATTTTTGTACGGCATTCGCGACACTGATAGAACCATGAAACAAAAATAAATCAATTATTGCTCTACAAAGGTAGTGGGCTACAATGAATTTTCTTATCCATTATTACTAGGACGAAAAACCAAAGGTTGCAATCACCTTAGTGATCTAGGGCATGATTAGACAAAATATATTAAATTTATTTTATAATAAAAGTATTTTATACGGAATTATGGTCCAACGGTCTATAGGGAGGAATGAATCCTGTAAAATCCATGTAATTAATAGTAATTAGAGAGGCGTACCTACTGCGTAATAATTTGGAGGTCTACACAATAGATTGCCATTTATAATCATAGAATCCCCACATGCCCAAATTTAATTTATATTTGTTATAAATGAATCGAAATATTGCATGAATTAAATAGTTGCATTCTGTTCGTTGCATGAATTATTTCACAGGTAAATAAGTGAGTAGGTGGGCTATCTAGTCATTAGCTTATAAATAGAAAAAGTTGTCAAATCACACTGAAATACGATATCAAGTACGATATCCTAGTAAATACTCGTAATTATGATGTTGTCTTACGAACCTTCACTCAGGGCCCCAAGTCACCTAACTTTAAAATCCTTCAATTGTGTCTCAATAGTTTCATGTAGAATGCTTAGTCAGATTTAGTAGTGTGCCTAATATTTACAATCTATGGTGTTCCATTGAATCAGAAACGAAACCAAGCTAAATTGCCATGGGAACATTATGTCATTGGCAACACCGGGAATTGGCTCATCACATTTTATGTACTTTTATGTCTACGACTAGCTTTTGCAGAAAACTTTGTGAGATTTTGTTACAGTGATAATTAGATTGCAATAGACTGTCAATTGAATCGTAATTCCATCTCAATAAAAGAATGGGCCACCTATTCCATGGAAAAAATGTATATATTTAAAGATAATAGTTTTTCATTCCGTCAGGCGTACGCCTTCACAAAAGGTTTCATGTAAAATACACTTCTGAACCGTTTCCAACTAATTCTGTTAAGCACATTCAGATTGAAGCTTTTCTGGAAGTAATTTCTGGAATATTTGTATCAATTACTCCTCTTTTATACGAACCGTTAAAGCTTATTACGAGGATAGGGCTTGAATGCTGTTTCCATGAAGAGTTTACAATAGCGCACGAGAGAGATTAAATTTTGTATCTAAGTACTTAGTTTTCAATGGGAATTTGGTTGCAATCTAGTTGCGTTGGTTGGAAGCAGTAGACATATTATAATGAAATTCAATCTACCGATCAGTTTATTTTGATTCTAAGAATATCAATCATTCGCCATCATAGCGTGCACACTTCTAAGTAAATGCTACTTATATATTACGGATATGAATATGACAAAGAGGATCTTTTATTTATTTACCACCTTTATAACTATATATGAGTCTATAACTAGATACACGTATGTGAGTGTACTAAATTTCTCTTCAAGCCGGATTATGTTATTTTATTGCAATAAGTCACAGGCATTTACTGAAGAATTTCACTAAGAAACAAAATTATTATTATTTTGCATATATCCTTCAAATCTTGAATCCTGCGCACGTAGCTGGACTGCTGAACTGATATAATTGCTTTCATAATTGGAGTTTCCAATTGATGAGCGCATTTACAGCTGATAAGGATTTCTCAATGCAATTTTTGTTCAACGGGCGTAAGTTTCTAACGTAAGCTCTAACGTAAGTAAAATGTACTAAAATATACGAAATTGGTAGAAAAGCGCAATATGGTAAAAAGTACACGTATCAAGTTGCACCTCGAGGGATGGAACAAAGGTGAGGTGAAGTGATTATTCCTTGTACCGTTTTTTTTTTTCAAAAATTTCTTCCGCTTTGCTTCAAAATTGGTCATATAATTTTTTAAACATGTATACGCAATGCAATGCACTTTTATGAAGTATTATACAAATAAACAGTCGCGAACACGAACGCGAACAAATTGGTCATGAAATTCTGTCGCTGGCATGTCTTGCACGCTGTCCACAATAAAAGTCATGTTTTTTTTTGCACTATCTAAAATCTGAAAACTATACAGAATCAAGCGCAATCGCCAAGCATCCTACTTTGCAAACGCTGCATTATTTATGTCTGCGAAAAGTTTAAGGGCCATCTAAAGAGACATAAACTCTTATACATTGAATAAAGCTACATACAAGAAGTATCTGGAGTTTTCCACGAAACGATAATACAATTCATGAATCAATTATCTAACCCAAACGGATCCAACCGAGCTTAAGAGTTGTATTTTCCACAGCACCAGAGCGAGGGAATAACATGAAATCTATAATACAGCTTTGGAAATTAGCAATTGAATAGCAGATATCGCTTAAAAGGGAAAAGTTTCAAATGGATTTGTCAAACGCCGCCATGTCTATTTTTTTGTGGGAGGGGCCTACACTAACACGCCTAAAGGGCGTATTTCTAAGTGTTATCTCGTATTAGTGTAATAAAGTCCCGTTCCCCTCACAGGGTCTTGGGGCAGATTCATATGCGTTTTGTTTTAGTGATAGAATTTTTAGCGACTTGATAATCATTTTTCCAGTCTTACTATAATTTTTTTTTTAACTGGAATGGAACCAAAATCTCACCAGGTCTCGTTGGATTAACTGGGATTCAAAAAAACTTTACATCCTATACTACTAATATTATAAATGCGAAAGTTTATAAGGATGTGTGTGTGCTTGTTGCTTTTTCACGCAAAAACTACTGCGGTTCAGTAGTAATTGCAATGAAATTTGGTACACAGACAGCTGGACAAATGGAATAACATATAGGCAATTTTTTATCCCGATTTTCCTACGGGATATGAACTTACGCGAGTGAAACCGCGGGGCGCAGCTAGTTATAATATATATGAATAAGTCGAATAGCAGGAAAATTATTTTCTGTTCTATAATTAAAAAAGGGAAACAATAAACAACAGCGTGGTTGTAATGCTTGTATATTGATATTTGGTAGTACAGTTAATATTTTATAGTACACAATTAAATATTGTAGTTGGCAATTCTTAATATATCATAAACACAGATTTATTCAAAGTTTATATAAAAAACATTTCATAAAAAATACGCGATCGAAAAGAACACCATGAAATTTTTGTACCACATCAAAATTATCTAATAAAAAAAACAAAACAAAGTAAGAACTCTTTTGTAAAAAAAAAAACAAATAATTTCTAATAATATCTAATCTAGCACTCACGCATTAGTCCAAGAAAATGGGTAGGGTAAATGCGAATTTGAGATTAAAACTTGAATTTTTGATATAATTTACTTTGAGGAATCTAAAAACGAACTGTGAAAGTTTTTTTTAAATTCACCCCCGAGAAGGGGTGAAAAAAAATTAAAAAAGTTGTTTTTTTGAAATTTTGGCGAAACCGTAAGTGTTAGAAAAAAAAGTTTGAGGTAAAATTTGTAGAGCGTAAAATTTTACACAAAAATGTTTCTATGACTTTTTTTCTTAAAATTGAAATTAACTGAGATAGGGTAGTTTATCAATTTTTCAATAAGTTATGATTTTTTTAAAGTTGCAGTTATCATCCCTTAGCTTCTAACTGCCCTATCCCAGTTAATTTCAATTTTAGGAAAAAAAGTCATAGAAACATTTTTGTGTAAAATTTTACGCTCTACAAATTTTATCTAAAACTTTTTTTTCTAACACTTACGGTTTCGCCAAAATTTCAAAAAAACAACTTTTTTAATTTTTTTTCACCCCTTCTCGGGGGTGAATTTAAAAAAAACTTGCACAGTTCGTTTTTAGATTCCTCAAAGTAAATTATATCAAAAATTCAAGTTTTAATCTCAAATTCGCATTTACCCTACCCATTTTCTTGGACTACATGTAGATAACAATTCCCAGATCAAAAATATAAATAAACATTGCGAAGAAATCTTACCATATGAATTTAGCAATACTCTAAAGACTAACTCGGATAAATTTAACAAATTGCACTGCGGAATTGCAAGACCTGTTGACGGTCGCGTGGGTTGCTTTGAGCGGAAATCTATACGGCTTTCAGAGATAAACGTTCAAGTTGTTTTTGTAAAATAGCTTTTCTGTGGACTTGAATGTTGCCTTATTTAATTGTAGTTGGCTTCGCTCGTTGTATATATATATATGTATACCATATGTCACTCAGTGAAGTGAACAGTGAATGCAGTTTTCGAATGATGAAAGAAATTTTGAAATCAAGTAGTTTTTGCCTGATATCGTTACAAACATACAAATATACCAAATACAAGAATACAAAAAAATTCCTCTTTATTTTTCTATTTAAGGATAGAAATACATTGCAATTTTATAGTTAATGGGTAACCGTAACCGTGCTTTCTCAATAAAAATAAAAAAATAAAAGCTTTGGTTAAGTCAAGCTCAGCGTAGTATAGCTATTAAGTATCTATTTACTTACGCAAGCTTGTTTTTAGCATTTTATATAAATAGACCCTACGAACGTGTTTTCGTAGCGGTTATATTATTTTGTTACCGTGTATCGTTTGTTGTTTACATTTACGGAGATTCCCACAAATAAAAAGTATGTACCACCATCCATTCTTTATGTAGTTCTTAATCAGTAAGTAGTAAGTAAGTATAATGAGAGTAAAGAGTAAAGTAAAGTAAGCATAATTAGAGTAAGTATAATGTGGAATGTGGGGCATAAAATCTCAAAATAAACGTCAAAATCTTTTCTTTAAAAACAAGGCACTAGCGTTCCTGGGTAGGGTGATAATACTGCAAAATAATCGGTTAAACATCCATGGAGTAATCTAGTAAAAAAAAAATGCAATCGAATTAAGAATCACCTTCGTTTTTGGAATTACTAATTAATCCTATTTCTTTGAGCATTACTGCATTTTAATAGCATAAAATAGATAGTACAATAGTTATAATATATCTAAATTCAATGGTATTGAAAGAAAATTCATAGTAACGAATGCTGTCCACCCCGACCATGACCTTGCATTTCTAGTCAAATTAGAAGCTTTAGTCCTTGAATTGTTTTTTTTTTAATATAATGCTATAAATAAACGTATAATCGGATTGTTACCCTATTTGTATTGGACCTTCGAAATTTTATTTTGTGTTGGGCAGTTGGGAAAATCAAGTTACTTATTTAAACTTAATCTATATTTAACTAGCTGCTCGACCAGGCTTGACCCGGGTTGTCGCATTTTTTATTTAAGTTTTATAACTATTTATTATTTTAGTTGGTAAAATTTTTATACCTTGAGGAAACAGTGTCCTTCCAAAAAACAGGGTCCAAATTTTGGTAGAGATATTAAGCATTTTTGAAAATATAATATGTTACTCGGGGATGACGCAGCTTCTTAATTGATAAATTTTTGAAATCATCTATTTCTGGTACCTTATCCTTATCACTACATAGTATAAAACAAAGTCACTTTCTCTGTCCCTATGCCCCTATGTCCCTATGTATGCTCAAATCTTTAAAACTACGCAAGGGAGATGATGAGATTTTTTTTAAAGAAACAAATATACACAGAGTAGTTCCAAAGGAAGGTTTATATGTATAACGTCTACTAAACTACTCGACATTTAACGCGTGCGAAGCCGCAGGCAGAAGCTAGCTTATAATTTAAAGGTATCTACACTTGATAGATATTGTTGTATTTAAGTTACTAGAAATCCAGTTAGTAACATTAACAAAATGAAATGGCTATTAAGTGCGGACCTATTGTGACGAATTTAAAATTAATTTTCATGAAGCATATTAGGTACGTAATATTTACTCGTTTAAACGTTACAGAGTATGAAAGTTACAAACGCCGGAACACAGTTCAAACAAATCCTTGATACTTTTATTTATTCGCCGAGTCGCAGACAACTACGTAAATATCCAGTGGACGGGAAAAAGGACTATTGAGTCTAATACGATACTTACACTTACTGACTTCACTAAAGCTTTTGAATCTCAGGTTTATTATAAAGAAGTTACAATGAAAATTTACTGAATAAATCTTATCTTATATCTTTAAACGAGCAATTCTTGTATATATATATATATATACTAGCTGCGCCCCGCGGTTTCACCCGCGTAAGTCCGTATC
>NC_052122.1:3447650-3488123 GCF_012273895.1 Zerene cesonia | reverse complement strand
ATATATATGTATATATAATTGGAATCTCGGAATCGGCTCCAACGATTTTCATGAAATTTAGTATATAGGGAGCGATAAATCGATCTAGCTAGGAATCTTTTTTAGAAAATGTCATATTCGTCTTTTATCGACTTATACTTACTTTTTTAACAAATAGGAGGCGTTTGAGTAGTCCCAATTTATTATGACTCTTCCTGACATCTATTGGCGAATAATAATACTATTTTTTGGCGAATAATTAAAGTTAAAACAAAAAAAAAAAATACCGAGCAAAGCTCGGTCATCCAGGTATTATTTATAACTCGAATATGGAGTTGCTATATACGTATATCTGATATAGTAAATTCACATTAATCAGTTCAAAAGTTCGATGACATGTGACATCTGCCAACACGCACTTGGCCAGCGTGGTGGATTATGGATTATGGCCTGAAGCCTCATACGAGGCCTGTATCTCCGCAGAGGATACATATATAGGCTGATGATGATGAATCAATTCAATAAATAAGTCATATACCATAATATTACAGCAATACAAGACATCTTTACTTTTCAAAGCCCTTGTCCTCCAAAAAATTAATATCACTCGTCAAGCTCCAATGAAAGAACAAAGTATCTACCACTTCATAACACACACTATTATTGCTATATATATAACAATAGTTAATTAAATGCTTATTTGATAAGAAATAATCTTGGTGAAGTTTTTAAGGAAACGTGGAACAGCAGAGTATTTCACGCAAATCCATATATCTCGAATATTCCAATATAAGCAAATAGTACCTAATGGAAGAGTTCGATTCGTGTGAAATATTAATCTTTAAAATGCATCGCCGAAGCGTAAATACGTTAATGCAACTACGAGTCGTAAATAAATAATTTATATCATAAAGCTGAAGAGTTTTCTTTGCGAACGTTCGAATCCCGGGAAATACTGGACAAAAGTTCTTTAATGTCATTGTTGAAAATGTGCGTGGTCTTTGGCTATAGGGGTACTTACTAGGGGCGATACCGGGGCGGAAAAGTAGTGTAATATAATAGCGAAAGCAAAATAAAAATAAGTCAAGTCGGTATATTCTCAGACAACCTTTGAGTTTACAGTATTTATCTATTGTTAACACAGTTGGTGCAGTGTGTCCACTGGTAGACGTCCGATACAATATATAACATGATGATTTGATGGGAAAGCGGATGTTATCCGTTTGGAGGACTGCTTCTGTGGTTATTATTCGATTACAATTGGTTATAATGTATAATTATTCTGGTTGTGGCTTCATCCAAAGCGGAATCTATAGTAATTTGTTTCATGTTATTAAACAAATATACATTTATAATACACATTTATTTATCTAGATACAGTCGCTTGTTTTTATGAATTGACTAGCTACACCCGGCAAACGCTGTTCTGCCTTACTCTTATCATTTAGGGGTATGAAAAATAGATGTTGGCCGATTCTCATAGATACCGGATAAGCACAAAAAATTTCATCGAAATCGGTCAAGCCGTTTCGGAGGAGTATGGCAACGAAAACTGTGACACGAGAATTTTATATATTAGATAAGCTATATTTTAACTTATTATTCAGTGGCCATACTTCTATCGTAAGAGTTGTATTGGGATTAAGAGAGATAATCATTCTAAGCATTGCGCTCTTATCTTTAATGAAATAGTATTTTTATAATTTTAATTTTATTTTAATACTTAAATTTTAACTTATGAATTTGTAAATTATTCTTTATTTACATCTTATATATCATTATTTTTAACAAATTGACAAATTGTATATATCAATGCTAAAAAACTAAAAATTAAATTGTATATAATTAAAATTTTATACTGTAATTTCTTGTGTTTTAGTAATCTGATAAAAAATATCTGTATTCTTTGAAGATTATTCTTAAATAAAAATAAAAAATAGAGAATGCCAGAGGTATTTTCGTTTTTTATTTTAATGCTGACAATCAAATAAACTCAAGATACAGACTATTTTGTACTTCTATTTCCATATATATGAACTTATTACTTTGTTGAGTCTCTCGTTTCCATATATTTATTGGTGAAACTCGAAAGTCCACGCTACCGGAAGACTCATATATTATTGCCTATGTAGCCAATACTGACAGTATGGGTGTTAATATCCAATTTGTTACGTTCCGCTGACATCGTCACATCAATGCAGATATGCAATATGTAATTTCACAGGTCCATGTCCGCGCAACGGACCACAGATCCAACTAGATTCGACAATATCCACCGAACATGTAAAACGAGGTGACTTCGGGCGCAAATTCAAACTCAGTGAATATATTTGTGCGAGTTTTCGCCAAAAAGCAGCCATTTCTTATGAGATCATGACAGGATAAAGCTATTTCTTAATTTTTCTACTGGACCACAGACATGGTACGGGAAATATGATGAATGTCATACATTCGGTAGTATAAAGAAGTGCCTATGCTAAATTATGACCAGATACAAAAAAGTTCTAAAGTCAATTATTATGTCATTTAGAGTAATGTCAGTAATAGCATTAATTTCAGAGTATTCTTTTTTAATCTTAACTAGCACAAACAAAATGTATTATATCATTGGCGCTTGCGACGTAGTAGATTGAGATGATTTTTAATTAAAAAAAAAATGAAATGAAAAACACAATATTTCGAAATAGCAAAGTAGAAGTAGTTTTTCTTAAATTTAAAAGAGGCAGCTTAAAATTTTGAAATGTTTTCAGTAGCTCTTCTATAGTGACATGAGCTTTGCTCATACGATTAACTTCACATTTGCGATATAGCTATAGGGAATAATAAAAACTTAACTAACACTTTTTAGTAAGGTAAAAACATCACAAAATTTCATCCCTATGACGGCAAAGTTAGATATTGTTTTTTTTTTTTTTCACCTAACGAACTCACAAACAGTCCGAAACTATAATCATTTTTAGACTTGTTTTATAAAGAACTTTCTCTTTGTTGCTCATAAATGCATTGATTTATACATACAATGATTTATTTAGATTCCAGTTCGATATGTGTCTGTGATGCGTCTGATGTTGTTACACGAGAAATGGGATCATGTTTACTAATGCTAGTTTCGGATAGATACATTGATTGGAATAGTTATAATCATATTATGCTATCACTGACCAACGATTGAGCCCTCTGTATACATACAGGTATAATTCTTTCTATGCAAAATTCGATTACAATTAACTGGCTTTTCCCCCCGGTTTCGCCTGTGATGCATATATAGCCACGCAGTGAAGTTGTAGCTTTCAAATGATGAATCTTTGAAATCAGTACAATAGTTTTTGTATTCAAATATTTCCGCTATAATATTACTGTATATATAGGTATAATAATCGTCATAACACTTGAGACTTATTCCGACATACAATAAAATATGCGAACGTTTTACTATGTTTACAATTGTTACTTACGTTAGTTTCGAATGTTAAGATAATTAAAATTAAAATCAATACAAACCCCCGACACAAGAACTTAATTTCCCTTCAAAAAGTAAAAGTCAATGAAACACAAAAACTTAACCTTAAAGTACCTAAGAATGTATAAATAATTTAAAAAAAATACGTCGCGTTGGGGGACCCCTCTTTTTGCGTCGGGGGTTAAAACGATGTCCTTGTGATCAATCACCCCAAATCAATTCTTTTTCAATACACAAAAAATGTCATCTTATTGGCTTATTATTTGAACAAAAGTATCCCATAATAAACGTCGATAAAACCGCTGCGAAAGCGCGCGATATACCGGTGTTTATTTTATTTTGTACAAAATATTTTAACGTCAATGGTATTTGCGTTGATTGAATTTATGTACAGAGGTTATCCATACAAAACGTTAACATCCATTACCTACCATGATATTTATTCAGCACAATTGCGGCAAAAGTACTTTGTACCATATAGCATTAAAATGTATTTGAACAGTGCGCTTTTTAAGCCTCGACGTAAAACAACGTGTTATAAGTTTGACGTGACTGTTTGTGGCATCGTAGTTTCAGAACAGATGAATCGATTTAAATTTTTTTTCTTTGTCACTTAGTTTAGTTATTTGGGCGTGTTCTTTTCAAAGGTAGACGCCAATAAAAGTTGAAATTTCCCAATGCAATACTAGGGACTGATAAATACGTCATGCGATGGTTAAAAGCACTTAAAAGCCCGTCACGGTAATGCAAACATTTAAAAAGCCTGACAGTAATATTATTGATTTCTTTGTGTAAATTTTTATATTGAATTCCGACGTTTCATTCATTGCTTTAATATTTGAATGAACACGGAAGTCCTTTCGCTATAATGTATCTAATTACTTTCATTTGATTCTGTTATTTTGCGTAATTAGTACTAGGAAAAAATAAAATCGAAGCTATCAAAATAAACGTAAGACAACTAGCTAATTGAGGTTGATGTAGTGATTTATTTAATAGTAACCGATTATCTTTGATTGTTTAATAAGTATTTTTACCAAGATAGAATATTTACCAATACTACCAACCAGTATATAATTTGTCAGTGCAACAACTTTTTACTTTCGAGTTATTTGACAAAGAAACTATGGACGAGGTTCAAATTTATTTTCAAACATAATTTACATATCCATTAAGTAGTGCCCTTATAATAGTATGACATAAGAGAAGTGATATTTAATAACTCAAATGATAAATTGAAATGTAGGTTGGCATTATTAGCTCGAATTTTCCACTTAAATCGACTACCAATTAATCTAATTTGTTATAAATCGTATTATAGTATATTTGAATATTCGTATGTCGCTGTATTTGACATATACATCTAAACATTGCTATTAAATATAATTATTACTGTCAGTATTGGCATTACATCCAATACGCGCGATAAGTCGCAAGACGTTATATCGTGTGACTTGTCGTTTTATATCGTGCCGTGTTGTTACATATCGTATGGTATCGTATCTTGATATATCGCATAAACGAGATGTTATCTATATATATAAAAGACAGTCGTGTTAGTTACACTATTTATAACTCAAAAACTTTTGGTACAGAGATAGTTTTAGACGCGAGAAAGGTCATAGGATAGTTTTTATCCCGGAAATCTAACGGGAACGGGAACTTTGTCGGTAACGCCCCGAGTCTATCTTACCCGTGACTACGCGAGCAAAGCCGCGGGCGGAATGCTAGTATATGTATAAATATACAATTCTATAACCTCAGGTGAACGATATTTGTTTTAAAAATGAAGAAAAATTGCATTACTCGCAAAAATTTTACCTTCACCGTATATCACAACATTTTTTTATGATGAAAACATTACATTAATGCCCTAATAACAATCATACTTTAATATCAGCCATTTCAAATCCGAGAACCGTATAAAAGGTCTATTCGTTAAGCATCTATCAATAGACACAAACTACATCAAATCATGAGAAGGTGCTTCGAGCTTAACCATGAGGAAGTCCCATTGCTGTTACGGAGTATCTTGGTGCGAACAGCTGTGTACTGAACACACAAAATCAGCCAAGTGCCATTCTAATGTTTGCTAGAACGGTTCTGTATGTCACATTATTATATTGAAACTATTCTTGAATATAATTTTATATATTATTTGATAGGTTTTAATTCTAACGTTTTACAATAGCTATATTAGTGTAGGGTTACATTTTTAAGATGCGTGATAATACGATATTGAAGGCGCAGCAAGTATTTTCAATTGAACACGAATCTACGAGACTAGAACAATAAAACAAAGCAATACCGGCTATGAGATGGGAAAACAAGTTACGATTTTCTTTTAAAGAACAATTTCTTTAGATTTTTTTGCATATTTCAGTTTATATAATAGAATGGATATTTATATATTAATTTTTATATTTAATCAGAATGATTGCAAATTAATCCATATATAATAAACAACGTACGTAAATGTATCGATTGTTTTAATAGTACATACAATTATTTTTAAGTTAATGCAACTGACTTTGTCTCCTGTACCGATAGCAAAAAAAATATAAAATGTCGAAAAATTTACCAATAACCTACATAACATTCCACGGTTCACCTACAGCTAACATAAATTTGTAAAAAAAAATCGCTTCCGAATTCGCGCGATAGCCATCGGTCCGCAAATACATTGTAAGGTAAGGTATTATTTCAATTACCTGGTACGTATCGATGGGTCCCCGAGCCACCGCTCCGCGCTGTCACCGACACACTGCCGTATCGCTACCCTGAGCTATCCCATGCCGGGACTCGCATGCACCTAGATAACTACACACATTTGCCCTGCTTCCCGAAGGATCATGGTGAATGAACATTGGCACCATTATAAATTTGAATCGTGGAAAATTAATTAATTTATTGGGTCTTAATGTGAATTTTATTTAAGTGATTCTAGTTGTTATAGTAATACTGATGATATTTTTTCGATGATTACACGTCATAATGTTATATGTACTAAAAATATAAAAAGTAATCGAATCACATACAATTGCATTCAATGCTTTATTTGATTTTACGTGTTTAATTACACTACGACGCTTTCGCAATACTTTACAAAAAATGATAAATATTAAATATCATTAAATAAACGATTCGCATAAGCCAATAGATATACCAAATAGACAATCCAACTATGACGCACAACCGTGATAAATTATTGCCCAATTCCCAAAAGTTCGAGATAAAATTAAAAAGTTACAAAATCAGTTTTGCGAAACAAACTAAAGCGGGCTATTTATAGAATCTCGCGGGGATCACTGCAAGTCCCTATCCCCACGGCGACTACGGCCAAGCACGATTTTAAACGACTGCATCTCTGTCTTATCCTTTAAACAACAGAAATTCAACTTCACCTCAAAGCTTCTTCAAAACTATTTAATTATAGAAGGAAATATTCATGCTTTCTTTCCAGTTGTTTATCAGTTATGAAAGTGCTATTTGATATCGCAGATATTAAGGTCTTTATTTAATATTTCATACGAATTGAATTTATATATATATATATATATATATATATATAGTGTTTTTCTACCACGATACTGCAGATCAACAGATTGGTGTTATTTTTGCACACATACTTACTGATATAATAAACGCAGAATGCTTGCTTATGTGTCTTTCATCCCCGTTTCAACGGAATTATTATCATATCATACTATTATGAGCTTTCGAGTCTAATACATAAAAGTTAATGGGCTAGAAAGTGATCTACGCTTATGGCAGTGAAAAATATTTTTATTCGAAAATTAGTCTGATTGTGATGAAGAAAATTTTGTCTAACTACGCAAGCGAAGTCGTGGGCAACAGCAAGTATTGAAGAATTGCCGCGAGTTACAACTTTTCTAACAATTAAAACGAATTTAAAGATAATTTAATTAAAATAAGAAACTGTAAGCATACATGTCCTAATTACATAAGCTTTAAGACGTATATTTTATATAATTCTCAAATAGTAGCTGGTCAGGTCCATTATCGAGTAAGTCCCTTTTGATTTTGTAATGAACCACTAAACTTTCCAATACAGGACACGTTAACAAGCCAACCTGTGAACTATTGAACTACTTCCTGGAGGTCAGCGACAGTTTCCCTTATAGCCCAGCCCTTCATTTTGTTACAGAGGTATACCTACTTCACAAGCACATGTGGGCTACCGTTAACGGAAGCAAGAATTAGTTGCGAATGTGTAGTCACCTTCAAATGGGATCGCGGACTTAATGAGAATGTACGATTACATCCCACCTAACAAATTGCATCAGGTTTTTAAATTGAGAAAATCTCATTACATCGTACGCCCTGTGTATATACCTAGGTGTGGCTAAGTTTTTATAGTTCATAGCAAAAGGGCAAAACGGGACTCTATTATTAAAACTCCGCCGTCCGTCCGTCCGTCCGTCGGTCTGTCACTTAGACGGTTAGAATTTTCACAGATGATGATGCACTTTGTTCCATCATACAGATGCGAAACATTTTATTTATTCCTTGTCCCGTCTCGCTTATATGCGCCAATACAATGATAATATCACAAAGAACAAAAACATCTTCATTAACTTGACGGCTCTAACAATTTAATTGGAAATTGTACATCAAATCCAAACGAATTGTCTGCGAACATATAACATGCTCCAAGCATCACACCTATCTGTACGCAAAATACAAAACTATATATACATTCCTATATGTTCCTCACCTAGTGTTCATTCTACGTTTCAGCATCAAACCGCTACGAAATTAGTGCCTTTGCTGAATCCAATATCCAACAACGCACTCGCAATTCTTACAAAACGAATACCTATATTGTATTTTAAAATCCATGCTGGAATCAGTCAAGCCCTTGTACAGTGTGTTGGTCGCATAGCCCTATTACGTTTGATATTGAATTCTGTTTAAACGGTTCCGAACAAAACAATAATTCCTCTAGAAGATTACGCTGTGTAATTGAATGTATTGATTGATAGCGATAGCGTTTGTATTCCAATAATTTTGCATGGAATAGACAATACGCGTGTATTAAATATTCTCCGCTTTCTTGTTCGTTTGAACAAGAAAGCGGAGAATACTTTATAGAATATTTTACAGAATTTCTGTTACAAAATTCTTCTATACAAAAAGGCTTGTTCGTTTTTTTATCGACTTTAAATAAGGCGAAGGTGTAAAAATATCTATTTGTAATATGACTCGGAAAAGTTTAATTTTTGTAGTTTATTTTTATATGATTATATTATACGGTCTATGATTACCTACTTATCATCAAAATCAATTGAAGCGAATATTGTTGTAGCAGGACTGTAGGTATACATATGCATACATAAACTTTCATGTTATTCATTGTACATAATATAATAATTAATATTTTATTTTATTTTTTTTTTTATGTCATAGCGGGCAACTGAGCTAGTGGTTCGCCTGATGGTAAGCGATCACCACCGCCCATGAACATTCGCAAAGGTAGGGCCTCTGCGAATGCGCTGCCCGCTTTTTTGGGGTAAGGAAAAAGGAATGGATTATCGACTGGAAAGAAGGAATAGACTGGGACAGGTGAGGAAAAGGAAAGGGGCCTCCGGCTCCCCCACTCACCGTACGAAACACAGTGGCATGCCACTATTTCACGCCGGTTTTCTGTGGGGGTGTGATACTTCCCCGGTGCGAGCTGGCCCAATTCGTGCCGAAGCGTGCTCGACTCCCACATACAAAGTTACATTACAACATTATTAATACCATATTAATATTATATTAATATTATCAGCTAAACAGATTAATACAAACACATTTTTTGCTTTTTAACCCAGTGCCTGTCAATATAAACATGATAAAAATATATGTGTGACATTATATAAAATCTATCTCTTAATCCTAGTTATTAACAAAATACTAAAATAGAAGAGTTCACCTCATCTATTCGTTTCCGATTACGTGAAATACATTTTCAATTTGATGACTGACATAACATTATGAATACGTTTCACAGAGCTTAAGAGAGATTTGTACTGTATTGCGAAAAATGTTAGCCGATCGAAACTTATCGACTAAATTGCATCTCTCTTATATATATTTTCTTGTGTTTGATTTTACGCGAGTATTATACATTTAGAAATTAAAAACTTTTTAACGGATTTTAAACGCGATTTATTCACCGTGACCACGCTCGCTGTAAAGTGTTCGAAACGTCGGGTTAATAGTATAATGAATAAATCGAGTTTAAAATCCGTTGAAAAGTTTTTAATTTCTCTTATTTATTTAAAAAATTAAAAACAAAGCTAAAAACATGTTTAATGGGCGACTCCAAGAAAGTCAAAACATGTTTCGAATATTTCGATTTTGCGTTAATAACCGTCGGACAATGGAAATTAAAAAGATATATAACAATAGCCACCGTAACGTAATAGTGATTCAAATATGCAAATGCAACCACCAACCACACGTGCACCCATTGTTTAATTAGAAATATAACCTGCTTCCTCATATAAATAGCTTCTCTGCTAAACACTTAATTAGATCATAATAGAGAACTCAAGACAGACGGCGTGGCGTCACGTGCATCATTAATGCGTGTATAAGAGAGCGTGTGTGCGGTTACACACACAAACATATTGTTATAAAATTGGCGGAGCGAGGCCGAGCGCAACCAAGTTTTACAATTTTTTATTTGGAAATATCCCGGTGCCGGGCCTATTCCTGCTACGAAATGAACCCACAGGTATCATATAAATTTGTTCAACCTATGGAATACTACGCAATGCAATTATTTCGTCTCTTGCATTTTGTTGAAACGGGAATACTATTTATCATTGTACACGAACTTTAATTAAATAGTTTGTTTTAAGGATAGCATTACTCTTGAACAATGAGCTTAAATAGTGGTCGTCGATACTTATATAAAAACCTAATTTTACTAGAAATAATACTTTATTGTGGGAGTCGAGCACGGTTCGGCACGAATTGGGCCAGCTCGCAACGGGGAAGTACCACACCCCCACAGAAAACCGGCGTGAAATAGTGGCATGTCACTGTGTTTCGTACGGTAAGTGGGGGAGCCGGAGGCCCGTTTCCTTTTCCTCGCCCGTCCTAGTCCATTCCTTCTTTCCAGTCGTTAATCCTTTCCTTTTCCCTTACCCCATAAAAGCGGACAGCGCATTCACAGAGGTACTACCTTTGCGAATGTTTATGGGCGGTGGTGATCGCTTACCATCAGGCGAACCACCAGCTCAGCTGCCCGCTATGACATAAAAAAAAATAAAATAAAAATAAAACGGGAAGCTTTAAACACTTCACAAGTGCATTTTTATGATATACTAGCTGCGCCCCGCGGTTTCACCCGCGTAAGTTCGTAGCCCGTAGGAATATCGGGATAAAAAGTTGTCTATATGTTATTCCAGTTGTCCAGCTGTCTACGTACCAAATTTCATTACAATCGGTCCAGCAGTTTTTGCGTGAAAGCGCAACAAACACACACACATCCTTACAAACTTTCGCATTTATGATATTAATAGGATTTTGTTAAGCGAAGCGTTAGCCAATTCTATAAACACCAGATTATTATACGATAGTATTAAATTATATACCGACCTATTACATAATCGAATATATAAGTACGAAGAAATATGTTATGTAAGTATAAAAAGGTGCATATTATAAATATTATTTATGCTGGAAACCTAATATGATATTGTCGTCTTTAAAACGCAAATAAAGTCTGGCACGTGCAACAATTTATTGAGAAATATAGGTTTTCCAAGATATGGAAATAAAATGTATCCTTCGGTATATCTTTACAATTGGATTCGTTTACCAGAATTCTTTAGAAAGTTCAAGTTCGCCATATTTCTTATTGTTAACTTACTTTTCAATTTATGTATATGATAGAATCTGGACGTAAACAGTTATTTCGACAAGGACTCATATTTTAGTTTGAACGCAAATAAATATATTGTATTTCACTTTATCGAGAGAACTTTGCTTCATGTTTTCCACACTATAATTAGCTAACTGTTAAATATTTAACAAAACAATATTTATTTGGTTTTTAACATGTACTCGAAAAATTGAAGAATTATAGGAATGTTAAAGTTTTAAAAATCGTACGATAAGAATACAGTAACTAATTCGGTTACAATGACTACCCCCAACACTTCCAAAAGTAATCTTCAAAGTCAGGAGCTCATCTATAATTAAGAATAGGCTATATTTAACTTTAACAAAATATTCCTGCAATGTCATCTTTAAACATTGTTTATTTCTAATAATTATCTGATAATCAGATGCCTCAGCATACACATCTAGCATTTCTTTAAAACCATCTAAAACAGCCATGTCCATTGCACTCGTTATCTTTATAACAAGTAAAAATCTCGCACAGAAGATCCTAGAAGTTAGAGTGGAGCCTTCAGGCGTACGTACATGTGTAAAGAAAAGGTACCCTTGGTACATGCAGGTGCAATTCTATAACAATTTACCACTCAACAACCTTTAAGTGGAACAAGTATAGTTCATATAATATGTTTGAAGGTGTGACATGTGACTCACACATACACACTGGACCTTAATCTACTTTCTGAGTGGCATTTACTCAGCTCGATGTTCGTGTACGTTTGCGCGACCAACAGCTTTTTTATTTTCCTTATTTACTTTAATGACAATTATTTTCTTCGTCCAATTAAACAGCTAGCGAGATATTACATTAAAAACTTTTTGTATGTTCAAGCGCTCAAGTTAGGGTAATTTTCTTGGAAAATTATACATATAGAAGTAGTGCTTATATATTGTATGTAACATTATATTTATACTAGTGGCCCACGCCGCGGTACGTTATTTTTCCCCGTAAGAAACTTCCTTGTGCTTTATCAAAAACCTTAAAAAAATTAACCGAGTTAGTCGAGCCGTTCTCGAGCTTTATAAAAATATATGCAAATGAGGTTATTAACGAATTTTATAATGTTTTAATTGTTACAAAAACAAGCCTCGAGGAATGTAAAAAACGGTCCAACCTTTCTTAAGCTGTAAATGTTGTAATTAACCCGATTTTGTCATTTATGAGTTTCACGCACTGTTGATATAATTAATGCATGTATTAGTGTATACTATAACCCATAAGGTCAAAGAGTCATAAATTGGTAACCTTGAATGAGTTTCTAGCACTAGCACAGTGTAAAGACTTAAAGTCTAGCTCAAGTAAGTTTGAAACGTCATCCAGTATGACAAATGTATCATAATCGATCTGTCAAAAAGAAACACGATGGCAATGCAATCAAAAAGCAATCGGGAGGGGTGGATAAATTAGGTGCAAGTCGGCGGAAGGTTTCACGGTCACGGTCTAGCGGTCGATGTGCCGAATAAGTGTGTGTGAGAGCTTTTCGAGTTCATATATTTAATACACGTACAACTCTTGCATTGGTTATTTTCTCGTGTTTGATTTTACGTGTGGACATTTTGAATTTTAAACACATTTCAACGATTTATTCAATATTATCCTCAATACTATCCTGTGTAGAGTAAAAAATAATACATCAAAAAAAAGTCGCAAGCAGAGACGTAAGAAAGCTCAACTAAGAGTTGATTTTCTATCGAATTATCAACAGTAGTAAGCTATGATAACTTGAATAAATTCTTACTATTACATATATTTTTATAGTATTAGTGGGGATTATATAAATTCTATAGTTTATCTCTCCATTCCAATCTTACACAAACTAATTATGAAACCAGTGTTCCAATAACCTATATGCATTCCGTATTCCAATAAGATCGATTCACTTTAGCGACACAATCAAACGGATGGACCTGTTGGTTATATTGGCAATCGGAACGTATAATCTCCGAGAATCGAGCATATTCGCATTAAATAAATTAATGCGACTCTCGAAACTAAATTTTAACTGTGGATATGTACTTGGTTTGGCTGCAATAATAATATCATGTAAATTATATGTCATTTGATTATACAACCTCAATTACTGAAAATTATCTGGACTGATTTGGCTGGTTATTTTGCGATGACTCTCAAAATATGTAATGCGGAATTTGTGAACCGTATTTATTATTAAGAAGTATTCACATCGCGTAGTATAACAATGAAAATAGAAAGGTGGACTGTATATCGATTAATTGTATGGAAAAACTTTTAATTACACTGTTTAGTTTTTTTTTTATCTTTTGTTTACCGCAAGTCGTCTGTTTGCTTGTGGGGTAAATCGTAAATGCATATTAAATTAAAATCTTTTTCACTTACTCATTTTCCTTACGAGACAGTTATCTGAGGTAATTTCTTAACTCTCAATTGTAATGATATTAATCACTATAATTGCCGCGGAAGCGATCAATTCGCAGTAGAAAAATATTAAATTAGACGTCTCTGTAGATGTAAACATAAAACTAACATACATTTACGTATCTGTCCTGATAGCACTTTAAAAACAACTTTAATTAAGCGATTTTACTCGCTTAGTTTAAAATAAATTGAGGTAGGTTACGTTGTATATATCATTTAATATTCATGCACAGATTATAACAATATTATGTATACTTAAAAAATGTTATCCGTATAATAGTGAACCATGCACATTATTTTATTTTTGCACCATTAAATGTATATGTTTAAATAAATAAATAAATATGTGTCTATAAATAAATACCTACATATTGAACGTAAAGCATGTTCACGTCTGTTGTTTTAACAACTTAAACTTGTTTAGTAAAACAGTAACAAAAAATGTTACTACTCTTTTCTACTAATTACGGGTATATTTAAATATTTTGACTATGCTAAATAAATATTACACATATTGAGATTGCAGTAAAGCCAAATGGCATTTCCACCCTAGGAACGAAAGAGCGGATATTAAAACATTTAATTTAACTATGTAAAATTGACGTACTTATGAATCGTTAAGGAAATCAGAAACATAACCTCATTTTACACCGTGAAAATTGAGTAGCAAAGTTTCGCTTTCACGCTTTATGTATCATATATGTAATAGACAACAAAAAAGGGATTTTTTGCAAATAATTCTGGAGATAATATAAAATATACACTACACCCTATATTCACTCTTTATCTATAAAAATATCATAGACATTAAAAATCCCTAAAACCAATCAAAACATTCATTCAGAAAGCGAATTAAATATAACACACTCCACTCGACAGTTACATACTATTTTAATCAATGACACGATCGCTTAAAATATTCAATTCCGCCGAATACCAATTCGCCATTATTATAAAACCAAACCGCGTACATCACCAGCCTCGTTTCAATTCCACATACATTAGTAAGATCAATTTGGCGTCTAATCAACCAACGAAGGAATCCGGCGGATTTTTATAAGTACAATGAACTATACCTTTAGTTTCGGTAGTCATTCTCCTTCGCCTCAGAACTCGGGCGCTTAAAAAACTCGCCGGACCGCTTGTAGCTTCCGATTGACCTAATTCATATGTTACTTGTTACAATACCGCTTCAATGATATGAACGTTATTATATATCGCTGCGTGAATGCTAAACTTAAGGCACGAACTACGCCCTACGGATAGTACGGTCGTTTATATAAAATTACTCCATTAATCACATATAACAACCTTCTCCGAGAATTGCAATGAATCAATTATCCTATTGTTTGCGTATAGACATAAGTAGTTGTAAAAAAAAGCCGCAAAATGTATCAATTCAAATCAATATTACTTGATTTCACAAAGTATTTGACAATTGTATATAGTATAATTATCACTAGCTGTGACCCGCGGTTGAAACCGCGTAAGTCCGTATCCCGTAGGAATATCGGTATAAAAAGTGTTATTTCAGTTGTCCAGCTATCTACGAAGCAAAATAGTATTTTTATTCACCAATAGATGTCAGGAAAAAAAACACGAATATGACATTTTCTAAAAAGATTCCTAGCTAGATCGATTTATCGCCCCCGAAACCCCCTATATACTAAATTTCATGAAAATCGTTGGAGCCGATTCCGAGATTCCAATTATATATATATATACAAGAATTGCTCGTTTAAAGATATAAGATAAATGCAATTCAAAATATTAATTTATCAGTTCTCACATGATTTTTGCTATACGCAATGAATATTGTGGTGTAAATTTGTTATAGGTGAGACTATCGTGAAGCGACGGATCCGTAACAAATCATTGCGAATTCATTAGAATTAGAAGACAGTGCATGCATACAAGTTAAAAGCTTTGATATGTAAAGATCCTAACTGAAATAAATAATTTGACAGACGAAACTAACGAATACACAAAGCCGTTGCGGAATATAATTTATGGCCACAGTTTATGCGTAATAAAGTGGAAAACAAATCGGTCAAATGCACGTCGGACGAAATAGAAATAAATTATTTTTACTGATACATGTACCCACTACAAAACAATGGAAAATTAAATGTAACAAATCGGGTTGCCTAATTAAATGTATGTTGTAATTGAAACAGGTGAACAAACAGACACAATCAACTTATACGAATTTCGTGCTTTCTTTTATAAATGCAACGTGATAAATTGAGATATTGAATTTCTTAGAAATTAATGAATGGGTTGTAAAGGAACAATAGCTTTGCAAATGTCAACAATTCAAGACAGTAAACTGCCATTGAGAGCTCAAAATACACAATATACTTTATGTGCCTACATGGTGTCGAGAGTTTGCGCATAAATTTGGTTATGTCCTTCATCATTTTACTACACTAAACTAGACTAAAACATAAAGCTAGGTGCGTTCGAGTTTAAATCGTTTTTTTTTAGAACGCATTAGTCTCCGGATATACTTATATTTAACCAATTACAAAGATTCTTTCACGTACAAGTTAAGTTTTAGCTTGATAATACTTCAGACAAAAATTGTACATATCATAAAATTATATTTTAAAAAGGGCTTAAAATTCCAGTAGGTTGGTTGGTACTTAATTTTAGAAGACCTGCAATCACTATAAATTTTCCCTTTTTTAGTGTAATTTAACGGAATTACTATTTACCATAAATCACGAGAACAATTTTAAACACTTTTTCTGAGTCCCTCGGCTCATGGTAATTATCAGGTTCGTCCTCTAATCTAATAGATACTGCAACAGAACTATGCTACCTCACATTTTCTATAAAACTTTGTATTTAATAACACATATCCGTTTATATTTAATTTATCATCATCAAAGTAATAATAAACACCATAGTTGACAATTTTACCAATGGTGATCATTGTTGACACAGCTTTACGTTGTGATTTAAGTAATGCAAATTTTACACAAAACTTTTATTAAAACATTTCAGTATTTATTGCATATTTAAAAATACTTTTATATTGTTTTCGCTTTAGAAAATTACTCCATTTAAAATTCCACATTTAAAATTACGCGCGTACGACGCGTAACTTTTTTTCTCAATGTTGCCAGTCTCAACAATTTCCACGGTAACATCGAGACGTTACTCGAAGGCAGCTAAACAATACAATATCGCCGTTTGCAATAAACTACGGATTTGTTACGGGTATACAATTATAAATGTTCTCATTGTTTCACATAGCTACCTTTACAGCGAGACTATTTATCACAGCAACAAATTATAGTGTCGTCATTAAGTCTACAAAGATTGTCATAGATGCTAATCAAATTGTAAGAAGTAATTTATTATGTTTTGTTGTTGTAAGTTATTTACAAGCAATTACAAAAGGATAAAAATTAATTGTTTAAAAATGTTCCGTACTAGTTTGACTGAAACTGAAATGCACGAAACAACGTGTGATTTTAGCAGACTCAAAAAAAGGTAAAGCTCAAATCACGTCAACTCTATGCCCAGAGGACGTGGAGCTTAATCAAAGAGCGTGTATATTTGAATCAAAAACCAGACTTTAATAACTTCAAACTCAATTTTCTTTTAAAGATAAACAAATGAGATCTTTCTATAGATGACGCACAACGCCAACTCAATCTAACCAATGTGCGCTGGGGCAGTTATTTTAAAATTACATACGTTATTTATAGCAATTTAACTTATCGCTATTTGCTTGCTTGGGACGCTACTTTGATTAAGGGTACAGAAACAGCAACCAGGTAAAATGTAATAAATATCTCATTGTAATTCGTATTACTATATGTACATAATAGTTTCAGCTACGAACGTTACTGTCGTGTCGACTGGTAGGTGTTCTACTTACGCTGTTTACAGTTATGCTTAATTAAAAATATTATGATCCATTCGTCGATATGCATTATTATATTATATTCGTCGATACTGCTGATAACACTATCTTTCGAAATAAACGCATACATCCCTATTTGATAGACCGGTAGTAAACACCTAAATAATTTTGTTTGGTGTGTTTCCCCGTAGAATCAGAGGTCGATTATTAAAATATGCATAATATATTACGATTTCTCCAACACGATTACGATTTCTACAACAGTTAGATTACGATTTCTACAACAGTTAGACCCAATTTCGGAGTTCACCTATAAACAAGAGATGTACCATGAAATGTATACTGTAATGCGTAGATTTTGGATTGAAACCGGCTGTTATCCAAACACTCCATACGCAGGGCTTCTACGGACTATTCCAACAAAATATATTTCTAAACTGTTATTCTGCTCACAGCGCATAATTACATTGTACCGTCCGCCGTGTGAAATAATTTTTTTCGTATTTTTCATTTGAAATATTCTCGATGCATCGCGCTTTCCACCGACGAGCCGACGAGGGTTATTTTTTTTTTCAAATCGAATGCCCAGGAGCAATATACACGGTATACACGGTCCCTGACAGATAACCCACTTATCGTGGGATAGATTTTGTAGTTTTATTGCAATTGCAATGTTATTTAAGCGAATTATGCTTGCTACATTTTAATTACAATAATGGATTAACACATTGTGTTTTTTATTACGTATTGAAGCGACGTTTCCAAAACGAAGGAGGTTTCCAAGACGACAATTTTTTTGGGTTTTGCTAGTCGATAAACCCGTGGGTTAACGACCGATCGACGTGATTCTTTTTGTATTCAAACACATGTAGAATTAAGAAGAATACAGAAACACGTATAAAAATAACATGAATATAAGAATTGTTATCCTTTAGTCTCATTTTAGTATCTCAAGTACCCATTTCTCCACCACCAACCATCAAGTGTGTATACGCTTTTTCCGTAGAAAAGATTTGATTTATTAATCGTTGAAGTGCTCATTTAGTATATAATTTATATCCTCTGACTAAATATCTCTATTTAAAACTTACATTCGTGAAAAATAAACACACAGCAAATCCTATCATATAATCATATGGGATATGAATAACTACAATAGCCACATTGCCTATAGAACATTGTTTTGTTATAATAAAAAGCTATTTATTTATAACATATTCAAAACCAAAACACAAATTTTATAAACCGTCGACGATTATGATAAGGCTTCGATGTTGAATAGATTGATTTTTGATCGAAACATATTTCGTTTAATTCACTTTTTAATAAACTCCATAATACGTGATGTAATTTATAATAAACGTGCCTCAATACAGTGATACTTATAAACAAATAGCAATATAGACCTTGTGTATTACAAGCATGAAATCGAAAGTTGTTTTGTGGGACCCTGATTTGGTTATAATTGTTATCTTTAATTGTATCGACCAAAACTGTGATTAACAGTAACTCCCGTGTTACCGTTTGCTGAACGTGAAAATTTAAAGAATAATTAATAAATAAATGAGTTTGAATAAAATAAATAGCCGTTTTTATAAGCAGCCTAATAAAATTTTATTAGATCATAAACTATTTAGGGTACCTTGTAAGCACATGTAGTATTTTTTCAATCCTATCCCACTAATTTTATAAATGCGAAAGTTTGTAAGGATGTGTGTGTTTGTTACTCTTTCACGCAAAAACTACTGAACCGATTGCAATGAAATTTGGTACGTAGATGCTGGACAACTGGAATGACATATAGGCAACTATTAGTTACGCGGATGATACCGCGGGGCGCAGCTAGTATGATATACTTATATTATGTACCTTTGGCCAGCCCATTTTATTGGATTACACACACATTGGAATCAAAATTTCGGAACGTAATTTTTTGCATATGTCAGCGCAAGATGTGAAGGTACAAAGTGGCATAGTGGAAAAACAAAAAATGCAACTCAGAATTGCCAAAACTTCCGGGAAATTATCCAGGTAAATCTACTAAGACTGGACTAATATTATTGCTCCATGAAATAATTTGCGTATTAAGCATTATTTCAAATTGTTGTAAAACGATTATTACAATAAACTCAAAATGTTCCGAGTAGGTATATGCCGAAATAAAATTATTAAAATATCATTTTCTAAAAAAGAAAAATAACGCTAGGATCTTGTCAGGTCACTGTATTATTAGATAGATAGATAGAAGGATTAGCAATTTAAAAAAAAAACACATAAAATACACGACAATTACAATACAAAAAACGATTAAACAAAACAAGATTACATTTAAATATCCCTAGCTCTAAATAGGGTAGGGTAAATGACTGGTGTGGTTAATTCAATAAAAAAATCTATTCAAATAATGTTTGTTTTCTTGGCGCTTGGACAAGGCGGATATAATAGAATTTAAATGCTGTCAATTTTAATCGTGTGCCTCTCTATACTCAATGTGCTTTTATTAGACATGGTGCGAGGTACGTCTCTATTAAAAAAACCGAACCAGATCTAATTTAAACAGATAAAGATATAAACAGTTTTCTACCAACCTATTCAGGGTAGAAATCTGTTACATTATAGTGAAATGTAAATATATATGAAACTGCACTTTTACAATGAAGAATTAAATTAGCATTGTGTGAGACAGAACACAACCATGTGGGACACCAGTTATGACTACTAATGTCCCTTACGGATTAGGATTTGAGGGCAAAGGGTTCGAACGAACCTTTGACTAAGACATGCTAGGCTCTGTGAAAAAACTAGTAAAGTACCTAAGGTCGACTACCTTAGGAATGGAAACTAAGATTTTATTTATCGTTTGCCTGATAGTGCCTCTGCGAATGCGCAACGCGCTTTTAAGGGGTGATGGATAGGGAAAGGATTGATGATGGAAAGAAGGAATGGACTGGGAAGGGTCAGGAAAAGGAAACATGCCTCCGGCTCCCCCACTAACCTTACGAAACACAATAGCATGCTATTATTTTACGCCGGTCCCTGTGGGGGTGTGGTACTTCCCCCGTGCGAGCTGGCCCAATTCTTGCCGAAGCATGCTCGATTTCCACAATAAAATAGATTCGCAAGAAGCGCTTTTTACCAGACCCGATATAAAGCTTTCGTTATGTCCAAGCTTAGCATTCACCCTTGTTCTCGATCGAAGATCACCAGCTGAGTGACCGAAGCCAAAAAATCAAATTCAAGGTTAACATTGAAATCGAATTATATGGAAATTACGCATCTCGCGCATGACATTCGAGGAACAATAGTTTTAGTTATAAATTAAGTGTAACACGTCACAAAATGTTTTACATGTGAACAACCGAGTCACGAAATATAAACGTTAGGTTTCGCTCCGTTTTCGGAACTCTGTTTCATAATAATTGTTAAAAACAGACCTAGAGTCTCAGAGATATTAGCACCTGCCAGTTGACTATTGTTATATTATTCATTACTTTGCAACGGAAATTTAAAGTAGTTAGTAAATTTATGTTTGCAGAATATGTTTCATATCAAATATGTTAGGGTAAAATATTTATTTATTATTCATACAAACTGTGGTATGTGAATGAATGAATTGACATTAGTTGTTACATTATAGGACAGGGTCAAATTAGGTATTCGCAAACCAATCCTTCGAGAAAGGCAACAGTCTATCAAACACACTTCTACGAAAAACAAAACTACTAACAAAATTTTTTACTTTTGAACGTTTTCCAACCTTGGACAATTACGTTTCATTGATATTGTTAATGGTAAATACCAAAATATAACATAGTGTTTGATACGCGCTGCTAGTGAATCCGGAAGATTTGTTTTTACTCCAATGTAATATTGAGGTTCACAAATTAGAATCTAATTTATTATAATCATTTCTCCCGCATAAATTTATAAAAATTTACGCAAAACTCTTTAAAAAAAAGCAATACTCTTAAAGCATGTGAAAGGATACCAGAATACATCAAATTAACTTGGTAGCCATTAATGTTCTTCCGCAACCAGGGCAAACAATTTAAATCTAAACAAATCATGTTACTCGTAAGGAAATCGTCTACTTGGCGACAGTAAATTTTTATCGCCGTCGATCGTGCCGCCACGGGTTTACGCGCGATGTAATTTAGCGACAAGTCATTTGTATATTTTGCCAAAGTCACTTTATTTTTAGTACGATTCCCTATTGTCTAGTAGCTAATTTGTCAGTTTTGTGTTTTGTTTTTAGATAGGGGATTAGGTAATGTTTATTTTTATATTTCTACTAGCTTTCCGGCCGTGGCTTCGCCCACGTAATTCAAGAGAAAGACCCAGACAGTCCAGGAGTTTCAGGTAGTTGACTATTCCGGGATAATGACAGAAAATGCCTAGCCCTATGTATTCTTACAATTTAATAAATACGAAACATTTCACACACAACAACTCGTTATGATGTCCTGTGTAACTTGTTTAAGACATTCTTATTTTGATTTATGATCATTGACTAAAGCACGACATTAACAATATTTTAAATCTGCAAAAACACACAGATTTAAAACAAAAGTTGGTAACTTCGGCAATATTACGTAAATTACAAATTTACTAACCTTCGAAAAGTAGTACAAAATTATACTCAATCTTAACGAATTCTTAAATAAAATACATTAATTTAAAATAATCACAAGTTAACATAATATATAATAAAACCAATCATGAAACACATTAAAAAAGAACACAAAATTTGTGAGTGATCAAGATCCAATGCAATAAAATGATTTGTCATTTTTTTTGCCATTCAACCGAACTAGCGGGGGGAAAAGCAAGTTATTTATAATGAATAACACAATTGTAAAATTGCTATATCAACAAAGGATTACTTAGAATGAGTACAGAGCCAGTCATCTATACAAACACTACAGTAGACTTGAGGCAGGATGCTTTTTTGTCAGTTAACTCATCAACTATTTAGCCGCTGACTAATCCACTTCGCAAAAACACGGACAAATCATTTTATTGCTTTATTGTTTTATGTTTTGTTTAACCTTCACCTGATAAGGGATGTAGCACATATATATTCTGGGTCGCAAATAATAAAAGGCTCCGAAATTGTATGAATTTTAATAAAGTGGCTTCAAAGGATTTCTTGTAACAACCAGTGGAATGGAAGCATTATCTCTTACAAAGACATTGCGTAAGATAGTCATTTAAATCACAAGTTTAAACCTTTTCCTCAAATTTACCTAGAAAGCTGTCCATATTATATTTTATACATATAATATAAATAACTGCAGTCGAATTGATAACCTACTCCATTTTTGAAGTCGATTGATTAGAAAAAAAAATCATTTATACAGATTAAGGCTATTAACAGAACCGTCCAATCATTTGAAAAATATAACGCACCTGTATTAAGGTTTATAACTATCAAAACTTCTGATGAAAATTTAAAGACAATTATATGACCAAACATGTACTTTAGATCGTCTGGTCAAATATCTTATTAAAAATATTTGCAGTGTTAATACAATATTTGTTGAATCACACTTTCGTCAAGATAAGGTCTAAAAGATAAAAAAACTACCTATATTGTCGACAAGCATGAATGCAATTTAAACATATTAAGTTGAACATGACAACCATTCAGACAGAGAGATGTCTATCCGCCGAGAGGGTCGAAAATCTAACCACTTCACCCTTGGCCGTTTCGGTAAAGCGGAGTTTTAGTCGGTAGGAATCCTACATAACTCACGTCGTCTTTCCCTGGAGTATATATATCTAATAATAAATGATGCGTGATCAGTACGTACGTTCCAGTACGATACGAATACTGTAACGGTGTAACGCTGTAACTTAATCATAATCGCTCAATATTATCTGGCTGTGGTCCGGTTTCCCCCGTGTCGTAAGTGATGTTATATAGCAAGAAGTCTTCCACAATAAATTAACTATCTAACACTGAAAGATTTCTCTGGATGGAACAAACAAACTCTTATACTTTATATAGATATTCTATAATCTAAGCATTATAGCTGACCTGGCGTTGCTCTGACCTACTTTTGTCATTAAGGGATGTGAAATATGAATAGACGTTGGTCAATTTTACCCTCAAAATTTCATAAAAATCAGTCCAGCGGTTTCCGAGCAGTTTGATAATGAAAGTTCGCTTAACACGGAAATGTGAAGATTACATGAGAACGTTGGAGCTATAAAAATGAGTCTGCGTTAGCAATGAATAAATTTACTCTCGAAGTAAGTCTGCATTTTAATAAACATTAACAATTTTGATAAAACTTCGTACTCACCGAAGAGTGTAGCGGGTAGGCATAAAATTCATGTACATACAGTGCATTTTCTATTCTCAGACATAACAAGTACATACAAGGTCAATATTCATTTAAATGTTGATAATCTATTAATTCTAATAGGAACTGTGAACCCGTGCTCTAAAAAAAAGTCACTTTTCACTTAAATCCGTTTTCCGCTACATCGCGTTTTCCCCAGTTAGAACTAGTTGCAATAAAACGCCTTTGTCACAACTAGTTCTATTCAGGTAAAACACAACACAGTGATCAACTAGAATAAATCAACTGAGGATTTATTTTATTTTTATATTATATATTGGTTTCTGTTTGAGTGTACTCCAAAGTCGTTTCCAGCAATCGCCGCAGGGAAATCGTTTTAACGATTTAACAAAAACGGGTTACAAAGGTAACACAGATAATATAATACTATACTATTTTCACAGATTCCTGAAACTGTCTACAGTAAACACGCATAAATAAAGTGTCCAATAAAAAATACTATTCAAGTTAAAAAATCTCCTTGAAATAGGCCAGGTTCATATATGCGTGTTACTGTCGTGAGACTATTTTTACTGCCGAGTTTCGAGAATTGGAATCACTAGATAGTATAAAATAAATTCGCTTTTTCCCTATGTCCCTACGTATACTGAAATCTTTTAAACTACGCAACAGATTTTGATGGTTTTTTTTAATAGATAGAGTGATACGAGAGGAAGGTTTATATGTATAATAACATCTATTTATCTACTCCGAATTTAATGCGTGCGAAGCCGCGGGCAAAAGCTAGTCTTTAATATATTTGACGTTTCATTGACGCTCAATCATTGATCACAACCATACAGCAGGTATATGAATACGCCTTTTAGTGAAGCGCCTTACGGCGACCTTTTCGATTATTTTGTTATTTGCTGCAAACATTAGGCATCTTCTTTTGCTCTCTATCTTTCTGGTCCTTTTTTCATTCTTCTCCGTCTCCCTCATCGATATAATAAATAAAGATGTATCCATTAATCAATATTCTTAATCCTGTATTTCAATTTTCATTTTTAGATCGGAGACGATTACAGCAAATAAAAAATCACATTGCAAACACTTTGAATTATTGAGAGTGTTAAACTATCCCGGCTTTATTTATTAATGGTTTCTTATAAATTCTTTGGCCAATAAATGAGTATTCTGAAATTAATTTTCATTTAAGACTGGTACTATGAGTGTTGGACACATCCACGTATATTTTTCTCATCGGTTATATTAATCTTGCGACATTCCGATGTGCGTACGCGGCCTTAACTCCGCTAACTCAGTGGCCTTACGTCTGATATGGCAAACATAAGTCACGACAAAAGATAATATCATTATTATGTAAATATGCTTCAGTTCTTGACACTTTTCTATTAAGCCTACAGGTGATTGTTTTCTTAAAAATAACACAATGAATCGCCGTCATTAGAACGCACAATAACTAATACAGATTTATTACAAGTATACAATACCATTAAAACGGTGAAGGAAAACATCGTGAGGTAACCGGAATGTCGAAGAATCAAAAGTTCGGAGACATGTGACATCTGCCAACCCGCACTTGGCCAGCGTGGTGGATTATGGCCTGAGCCCTCATAAGAGGCCTGTGTCCCAAGCAGTGGGAACGTGTATGGGCTGATGATGATGATGATGATACAATACCATACGATTAGAGAGCTTCACATTTATTTACTTATATAGTTATGAAGTTAGATAACTTTCGGGAGCGGTTGTGGATTGATTTTGAAAGAAACTTATAATTCGGATTTTACGAATATTATTTATTATACGTGTAGATTTGAATGCAATGTTCTCTTAAGACTAACTCAATCTAATTCTGTTGTCCATCGTTCCAGCGACAGACGCGAAAAGGCATTGCTGACGATGCGTCTGGGACGGTGGAACAATTGCAATCGGTTCAGTAGTTTTTGCGTGAAAGAGCAACAAACACACACACATCCTTACAAACTTTCGCATCTATAATATTAGTATTCATATAATAATTTAATACACAAATTTTTGCCAAAAATGCTATAATAAATGCTATTTTCATAATAATATTTGTATTTTGGAAAAAACATTAATAGAAGGAAGGCATACCAACTTTACCAAATACCAAATCTTATATAAATCAGTTAAGTCAGCGGTAATAAGAAAAGTATATTACTCCTAGCAATAATAACTTTTAAAAGCTATTTTCTATACAGAATTGGAGCATATGAATAGAATGTTTTTATTTACATCCCGAGCTAAAGATAGATAATTAATGACGCCTCATTGAAACTTATTGGTTGAAATGAGAAGAGTGCTCTTTTATTGATTGACTAATAGTTACAGTGGGTTTGGAATTTAGATAATAATGCATTTACATACAGTGTGATTGTTGTGTGTGGTACCTTCGCATTTTGAGTCTAGTATTTGCAATTTTATTGTCTACGCGGATTTAATAAGGATTAAATAGCTAGGATATAATAGTGTGTTGATATAATTATAGTTTAACATTATTAATATACATAAAAATAAAACGATCTCGACTTAATCAGTCTTAAATGTTTCTAAATTAATAAATATTTCACTAACTTACGTATAAAGTTCTTAGCTCAATCCTTATATATTTTAAGTATGTGTAACGTTTGATTCTAATTCCAATTAGCGTTTCCAATTAGCTTATTTTTATTCTGATGATCTTATGATGATAATGGTGATGATGATGATATTCCATAAACACTTTTCCATCCCCTTATTTTACTCTTTTCAGTATAGTGTCCGCGACCAACAGATGCACTGCACTTAAATAACATAAAGTTATTTGTCACACCAAGGGCTACTGTTACGTTTCAAGTGTATGGAACTTCAATCTTTCTATGACAAATAACATACAAATTGACACAAGGCTCAGTAATATGGGTTAATTAATATCGAAGGTGTACAAGTTGACCTCACACTTATAAGGATAAGCCATCCTCGGTATTTATCCTAGTTTCTATATATTTTAACTGAGAAAAAATAGACACGATCTTGAACTTATACACAATAAATTCAATCCATGACATTATTTTGATTACATCTGATTGATATACGTAGAAATTTAATCGAATACCAACGCTTTATTTATTTTTAAGATTATGAACTTGTCACTAGTCGCGTCTGATTTGTTTTCTAAACTAATATTCATAATGTGGCAACAATAAGGTTTAAAATGCTAATTATATATTATTTTACTTTAATTGTCTTATTCTCTTTGTTAATGGCTTCCCCCAGCAGAGGGACTACGCCAATGTCCTGTGTAAGTGACAGAGTTAGGACTTAAATTGTAGACAACCTCATAACTATTATAGTGACATTAAACATTTGGAGGTGGGTGGAAAAATACGAAAAATACACACGATACAATATTAGTTTAAACAGTAAATTCTACTATAGATTATGAACATACTAAAAGGTAAGGCTTTTAGTTTATTCAGAGTCGTTTGTACGTTAAAAAATGTTGTTTCGATGATAGCTTTGTTAAAACATTCAAACGCTTCCGCAGTGTTTAAAGTGACCTAGATAAATTCATGCGTAAAGTAAGTCGACTTCAATATAAATATAACAATTTCAACTGGATCCCATAACATGAACGTTTTATTATTTAAACATCATATCTTAGGTGCTGTTTATCCGTTTAGGATAGAACCCTATCTATAGAAATATATATGTGCACTTTTGAAATGCAGTTTTTATTGCTACCTTACCTATCTCTAGGCTCTATAGCAAGTCGACAAGAATTCGCCTACCGACACGAATGATATGGTTCAAATTAAGTATGCAATATTATAAAATCGCAAATAACCGGATTGAATAATGCAACCCGAATTGAAATGAGAGTAGGTGACGAGGCGTTTCGCACATTTAAAATAATCGATATTCAGAATTCCGAACGGGTAAGCATCAGGGCCGCGTCAAAGGTGATCGGTAAGTATCCTTAGCGAACGTTGATGATGTTATGGTATGCAGAACAGAGCTCGCGCTGTGCCCATGAATAATTGCCAAAAAATGATTGAAGGTAATCGAAGAAACGACGCACGTGAAAAATACATTCAAGAAAGGGATGTGTTGGCATTAAAATCCATGTACAGAACTAATCAATTATTATTATAACCGAAATGGGATAAACACATGACAATTGTGATAAATAATTTTGAAATTTCATTTCCCACTAGCTTTACGCCCGCGACTGTGTCCACGTAGTCCATTAACTAGAAAAGGTAGACAATCCCGGGGATTTCAAAATAAAAAGTGTCCTACGTCCGTGGATCTCAAACGATCTCTGTACAAAATTTCATCCAAAACGGCCCAATAGTTGTTAAGATACACACATTTATGAAAACAAAGAGACAGAAAGGTTGTATACCTATTTATTTATCATGGCTAGACAAATAGAAAATTTTTAGTAGGTATTAAATATTGTTACACCATAAATAAATTTATTACACCGCGTACTAAGTTTAAATAAGAGCAGTGATAGGTGCACGTTTTTCGAATTTTTATTATTATCAATAAATATATAATAAATAAACTGTTATTCTTCACAATAAAAGCGAATTATTAGCATGATTAATTAAAAACATCTCATAAATATTAATTTAATTCAGCTTCGAAAGATCCTACTTATATTATAAATAAACGAGAAAGTTTGTCAGAATGTGTGGATTTACGTTTAATATCGTCCTTTCATACAAATACAGATAATCAGTTCTGTATAAAATATGGTACAAAGATAGATTAGCGTCCATTAGCACACAGGCTACTTTTTACGGGGATTGAAAAGTCACGGACACCAACTAATGTAAAATAACAAAACAATGTGAGTGTATATCATATTTAAATAATAACATATATGGCAATATTACTACGTTTACACATACCTTTTTTTCTATGAGATATATAAGAGTAAACTCTTACTTTTTTTTCAAGGAAAATTGCTTGAATAGAATGTATGATTTGATGGTATTATAAAATTATCATGTATGCATGCAAGTCTCTCCGAAACGTTTTGGCCGTTAAAGAAAACCTCTTGTATATTCAAAGGCTCTAAAGATATGAATTAAACTGTTTTATAATTAATGTTTAAGTGATAAATATCATCAGTAATATAACTAGTTTTCTACTTCTTCACAATTTGGCAATTTCTATGGGTTAGTTCTAAATAAATAAAACCTTAAAACAAAACATCAACCACCACACATTTACCACAGTCAATTAAGTTTTTAATAACAATTGGCTTGGTTTTTCGTTAACTTCCTAGAAAAAATTATCAATTGAGTAGGTTTTGCGCATCTAATATTAATATTAGACTTATTTGATTGCGATAGGTGTGGGTTAAGATTGTTATAAATTTAAATAACACGATCAAAATATGCCATAAGCATGCCTTTTTGTCTGCGAATGTCCATAGAAAAATATATGGAATGCTACAACACACTTATTAAATATAATTTATGTTATTACATAAATTAAAAAATATTAATCTATTGACGATCCACGGATCGCTCTAACTGTTACCGGTCCAGTGCAATTACTATGATTCTTATATTATATCGTAAAAATCTGATAAGTAACGAAAGTACATATTTTTTTTTATTTCAAACATGGTCAAATATCTAATAATAGTATATTATATATCTGTGATATGAAATAAACACATACAAAATCCAAACTATTAACTATTTTATGCCAAATATAAACCAAATTCGATTAGCCGTATTTAGGTTATAGAGTCTCCAAACATACAACCCTTGTCACCAAATTTCCTATACGTAAGAATAACAAAACATTACAAGGTTTGTCGTGTGCATAAATTATGATATCATAATATGGTTATAAAATATGATCAATCTGATAAGGTCTAATAGGTTTTGATACGGGCAAAATCACAATAAAAATATCTATTATGTATTATACTCGGCAATGAGTCTACATCAATTGCCAATGATAGTGAAGGACGAATAAAATGATATTTTCTATATTCTATATTATAGATAAAAATGCATTTTATGTATATTTAGTGTCAATCAAAACTAATACGACAATCGCATTGCGTTAAATTATTATTTTTAATGGCATCGAGGATTTTTAAAAATCTAACAAAATGTTTAACAATAAAAATTTCTGTTCGAATAAATTATTCAGAGATTATTCTGAAGAGAAATAACATCCTATACCTAAAGCTACTCGAAGAGATATCCTGACAACTCGTAATGTATAATTACAAAAAATATAATGAACCAACTTACATCATAGTTCTCTCAAAAGTTCAACGGCTCTAAGTTTGTTTATTAGTTACTAGTTTTTTTAGCACGACTCCAAGATCAAATCAAAATATAATTATTGAAGTATTGAACTTCATACACATTATAAAACATCCAACGATTATAACATAGGAAATAATAATACAAAAAAAATGGACACTGATTCATTCCGTAAATAGTCTCAACATTTCATAATTGCCAGTACAAAGGTAAACTATGGTCAGTCAATATAACGAATCGGTATTTTCTTAACATCTTTACAATATTGTTTTAAATATCATTGGTTCATACGGCGTACACCAAATTACCGTAACATCTTAACATCTTAAAACTGAAACATTACGATAAAAAGACACCATAAAAAAGAATACAAATCGCAACACGTATACTAAAAATTAAATCATTAATTAGACTGTATTTAATAATCACACTGCTCTTTAAAAGAAAACGCTTACCTGAGGCGCGAAGCCTAGAAAGGAGAGTTTTCGTCTTCCACTGCTCATGATTACTAATTAAATACTCGCACGCGACTACATCGGATGCCGGCAGCGGACCGACTGAGGTTGGCGTGGTTATTGGTTAACCAGACTTGTCAAATTAACACTCAGCTGCGCGGACGCAGCTAGCCCCGACCCTGCACTTACCTGTCAAGAATAAACAATAGCTACGTATAGGCATTATTCAACTCTAGTCTACTCGTTTCAGATAATTTATGAGATTATTATTAAGTGCGTGTAAAAAGTATATGTACTGAATATAAATATAACACTTTTAAAAAATATTAAGTTTAATCGTACACGCTCAGATCTATGGCTTACTTTTTACTTCTGAGCTCGGCCTAAGTCGGAATTAATAACAAAATCCTATATAATATTTTATTGTTCCACAACGTTTGCCGCAATCATTTTAAACACATATTTTGTCCCTAAAATGGCAATTTCATGCTTTTTAATTTACGGTTTTATAACAATAGATATATAATGATAAAAATATAATTTCTACCTAAATCTCGCTTCCCGGACCATTAACGGTCCCGATAGTGCGATCGTTCCACCACGTGGTTAAATTTGTGTTTTTTTTTTATTTGTACATCTTACAATATTTTATATGTGAGTATTTTAAACATATGTTATGAGTTCTGTTATGTGTGACATAGGTGACATAGGTGAGGTTGAGATACCACAGTGCATTGCAAATGACAAATAAAAATATTAACAATGAATTGACGCCAAAAATAATACTCAGTTATGTTAATGTGATAAATTCCACGTGTTCTAAATGTATCCACGAAAATCCAACGTGTGGACGCTACGTAGAGTGCCATTCAATAAATTATCATCCGATTCTAGCGACTATATGAATAGGCGGCGCACGCGCATCGCTGAATCATTCATGTAATAGCGAGTGCAACGAGCTTATTTTTTGTGGATCATTATAAAGTGCGAAATAGGTCATGAATGATTAAAAATTTTATGGAATTTTATCATATACGTATAAATTCATTTAAGTGTCGTCAGTGATTGGGAATGCTTAGAAATCTTTTTGAAAAAAAAGTTAGCTATGTATAATTTACGTAGAAATGAATTTTGTAAATTAACTAGCTACTACAAATATTAATAAATGCTTTCAAAGTGTTGTATAGAAGAACAGAAATGACACAACGTGTTTATTAAGCCTGAAGCCAGAATCTTTTATTGTCCGCTTTTAACCGGTTTTTTCACAGGGGGATGATGTTCACGTCTCAATTTTAGAAGCAGATTTTAAATAATACTCATTTTAGTCCATTTAACACCAGGATACAAACAGACTATTATGAATTATTGAATGTTATGAGAAAAGAAGATAGAGGCAGAATTATATTATAGATTCTAAAACTATCAGAACAAATTATATATCGCGTGTCTATGATGAGCTGGGGTGCTAATGTGACATGTTAAATCAGTATTTATTCCAGTGTGGGCAATACCATCAGGTATTAGACGTCATATATAGACCTTCTTAGCGATCTTTATCAAAAACTGGAATTAGTACTGCTATACGAGGTCACGGTAACATCCGTTGAGTCTGGAATACATATATCATTGAAATCTTTCAACTGCCCTTGTGACTAAGACATAAAATTAAAAAAAAAATGGTTGTTCGCTAGTTACCTTTAAATGCTAAATATTATGATTAAATAAGCTATATAATTGTTATATATTACTTCTCTGATCTTGCAGAAATACCAGCACCTGTACGAGTGCATGACGAATTAGAAACTCTCTACCACTTTTTGGGAAAATTATACGGACGGACGGATGAAATTCACTACTTTTTTAGTTTATATAGGAGTCCAGAATGTTAGCACTTTTTAAGTAATGCATAAAAACACATTAATTTATAAAAAAAAACACATAGACATAAAAACATAAACAAAAAGTATTGCATGCGATTATAAGCTGATTTTTATTTATAAAACTATGCTTTTCAAGTTATATGAAGGCGAAAGTGTAAAGAATGGGTTTATGGACGGATAATTATTTCACGCAAAAACTTTAGCACGGATTTGATAGGTGATTTCGCGCACAAGTGACATTATTAAGCAATATAATAGAAGATAACAAAATAATTTAAGATGTTCATTACAATAACGCCATAACTTAAATAACTTTTGTTTCCCAATAATTCTTTTTTTTTTCATAAATAAAATTCTATTTGTCGTTGCTATATCGTAAAATAATGGAATAGGAATGTCGTAGAATACTTTTTAATAATTTTGATAAAAGAAAATCCATTTCATATATTTATTATTAATTTAATTAATCACATAGTTATACGAATTCAAAACATAAATTTGTTCGTCGTCATCGTTTTAATAAGTACTGGCAACACAAGCGAATGACAGTCGAAGTTTTGTGCACCTAATCAAAAATAAATTTATTATGTGAATAAAAAAAATAATTAAGCCAAATGATCTATGTGATATTTAATCACTCGAGACGTCTTGCGTTGGACAAGTCGCGTTCGTAGTATTGGCAAGGGTTTATATTTGTTTTTGAATTTGTAGATATTTGCTAAGGGGGACGCTATCATGTTCGGGTCGCTCACACAACGTAACACGATTCAGAAAGTGTAAATTTAGTCCATTTTCGAGTATATTCTAGGAAAAGTTTCGTGAATTCACCACCCAGAAGATGCATCCAGAGAACGAGATGCTTGAAACTGGGTAATTTGAATGTGAATTTATGTTGAAATGCACCTATTTAACACTATTCGCAATCAGATATAATCTATTTTTCGCTAGAACTCGTCTAGAGGTCAAGAGAGGTTGGAAAACGAAGAAAATCTCACAATACAGATCAGATTTGCATTATAATGTATGAAAGACGAGCGCGAAACAGATATTTATCAATCGAGCATTGTTAGCGGCGTTTCAAATTACAAATAGGATACTTACAAGATGGATTATGTATCTGATCTTTATATTTGCATAATAACTTTAGAATTATTGTTATACTTATTCGCGAAACTGTGATTTGTATCATCTACAGCATTCATTTGTTGTGATAATCATATCCTGAGCCAGATGTCTATGGCAATGATACGGCAGAAAATATTACAGAAGGTATTTGTTATTTCATCCCATTTTCGATAAGAATATTATCTGATTAAAAAAAATGTAATGCTATTATCCACCACGCACCTACACGAAACAATTCTTTTTGCAACATTAGAATTTTATACGTAGGACCAAATCATATAAAAGTCATATTGCCCTATTTATAACTTGGTGTAAACGTAATATTATGTTTACATAGTGAAGAAACTACTAGCGGAACCACTTCACAATCTATACTCTATTCAATTGGCCACTTGTGATTTAATTGTGAATTTACGAAAGCGTTTATAGCTACCAATACACAACACAATTCATAAAAGTCGTCCAAATCTATATATATAAAAGAAAGTCGTGTTAGTTACACTATTTATAACTCAAGAATGGCTAAACGGTTTAGGTTGAAATTTGGTACAGAGATAGTTTTAGACCCGAGAAAGGACATAGGATAGTTTTTATACGGGATTTAATTTAACGTGAACGGGCACTTTGTCGGTAACGCCCAGAGTCTATCTTACCCGTGACTACGCGAGCAAAGCCGCGGGCGGAATGCTAGAGTAAGACCTATGCCCCTTTTGGAAAAACGAAAAAGTTAACAAATTACGTATAGGCATGTCGAATTAATAAAACAATTTGTCAATAAGATATTCTATATATGCACACTCTTGATCCATATCTATAATGTTTAACGATTATATATATTGGCGGTATCAGTGTACTTTCAACGAATCGAATGTTGAGATTTTTTTTTTTGTATTTGATAAGAAATTGTTGTCATTTAAAATTTGGAGTGATACTTCCAAAAGCTGAAAAGTGAAAAGTTATAAAATTTATCATAAAAGTAATTCAAATATTACATGCTTTACAAGGCATTGCAGATTTATTATTCTAAATCTCACACAATTTCAAGTAGAATTTCATGTGTATAATACATTATTACTTTAAAATTCATATTTATTTCACACCTGTGTTAGAGATAACTTTTGATTAACCCAAAGCGCTCAATCCGATGAGGCGTATATAAATTCCAAAAAGCTACAGTTCCCGAATCCAGCACATTATTACAAAAAATTACAAAGGAACGTAATGTATGATACCTAGACTCAACAAACTATATAAGTTTAACAAGGCTTGTCAGTTTAACAGTTGTGGATTTATCACGTGATCGTTCGTGTGTAAACTGTAAACCTATGTACGTATAAAAAGCTGGAATATTGTTTCAACTTTAATATAGCCACTTCATTAGAAGAAAAAATAACATAGTATGGACCTTCGCTATTATTTAGGGTTTTCAAACATAAATAGACATAGCTATATAATAACAACACTTATTTTTTTACGAAAAAGGGACTCTTGTGTTTTAATAGTAGACAAAAAATCGATGACCGAAATAAAATCACAATTTAATACAATATTCTTTATGGATACTGAACTAAAACCGTATAATTTAAACTACATACCTCCATATAAATCTAGTCTTCAAGCCGGAGCGAGGAAAACTGTTTTTGTGAGATAAAGATATCGTGTTAAATATATTTTAAAACAACTACGATATAAAACCTCAATCGTCGGATTACTGCACGGCAGTCTGGTGATATGTTATCAAGCCCTTAAAGTAAGCCTCTTTGAGGAAATGCCATAAACTTCGCAAATATAATTCGTGAAAATGTCGTGTATATTATTTTATGTCAATTAAACAACATTATTATCTTAATTAGATCCGATAAATAGTGAAGTGTGTAAAAAAAGTGAGTTAATAATTCATGCGTGGTTGGGTTTGTAGTTTGTAATGAGGTGAAAATTTTGCTTAATTTGCATTTATATTTTAGATTTATTGCACAAAAATGTTGAAAATTTCAAAAAACCCGCGGCGTTCGAAATTTATCATTACGCATATGTAACCTGACTAACAGTAGCTGGAGGATATTTCGCATAATTCGATGCCTCACATACACAGTCGCAGGTATAAGCTTTTTATGATTCATACAAATAATTTACTTGCTATAAATATTAAGTTAATAACTATTGAACTCTGAAACATTTTATTAGTTCTCAAGTGGAAGGAAGCAATCAAAACTTTAACGAGTACTGTTTCACCTGGGACTTATTATTATGAGTATTTTTACCAAATTGTTATTTAATTATTTTGGAACGTTCTAGAACAAGTTGACAGAAAACGAAAAATAAATTTCATTAACATAAGAATTAGCTGTACAAATAAAACGTTATTGTTAGGCCTGTAAAACAAAATATACTATAGGTGTACATATATTTTATTAATTTATATAATTTGGATAATTTTAATTGATATTTGGTGTGTGAGGTTTAGTGGTCGCCTAATGGCCGAATGTATTTGAATCAATAGATTTTGAAAAAAAAAGACAGATTAGATAATGAAAAATATTTTTTTTTTTCAGTATTTTTATTAAATATGAATTGTGCACTCCAATGTGTCAAGTTTCGTATTCCTTAGTACGTGCAATTTGCATAAAAATGGTTTTGCTTCACGCATTAATTCAAATGTATATCGATATCTCTGTTAGTTCTCAAGCTTGTTTCCTACGTGTTAATATTAAATAAAAATTATCCACAGATCTTTTGTGAATCTTCAAAGACTTTACTCTAATTACATAGCTCCATTGCCGACTGCGACATAAAAAAAAATATGCGATAGTTCATTTTCTTATCATTTATTTCAGGCAACTTACGAGTCCAAATAAAATTAATAAAATATATCTCATAACAAAACACTCACATGCAAGGCAATTTCCAGTACACTATACTATCAGTATAGTAGTAATTCTTTCTGCTACTTCGTTCCTCGCACGCATACAAAACCCCAAAATATAACGCTAACGTAAGTAAGGAATCTACGTACAAACAAATTAAATTAATTAGTGCTGATAGGGGCGGTTTTCAGACAGTAGCAAGGTGCTTGTTACTGTTTTATCTTATCACGATTACGATAATCATGATGCATTCCTTGCACTTGATAGATATACACATATTTGGACAAATAGAGAAATGAAAAATGAATACCACGAAATCTGTATCGTAGCGAATTTTTACTTTATACATACGGATATAACTATCTAAAATATAATTTGCACGAAGCTTATACTGTCAAACATTCCATATATATATTATAAGATATCGTACGTTGTAAAACAATAAAGACACCATACCTTATCTACGTAATCCAAGCGTTGTAACATCGCTGAAAAATTCAACTCACATTTTGACTAACGTCCTAACACGCACATGGCTACGCCCCCTAGTACACACGGACACGTAATCTTAACAAAAGCATGTTTCGTATTTTTCAGGAGTAGGTCCGAATGTGACAACATCGGGATTTATACTGTTAAATATTGTTTATTAATGTGACATTAATCCGCTGAATTAATAGCAATAGTAAGTAACAAGCACGTGTGTACGCAGGTGGCTCGGACGGCGTGCCACCCTGTCCGTACCCCCCATCTTTGGCCACGTCAGTTGGTATTAGTGCTCAACACGAAACTATAATGAGCTGTAATTAGCGGAAAGGTAATTTTGAATGCCCGGTTGGTTCTCATTAAGATATTTATTATCGTAAGCACATCCTGTGTGTAGGAGTGATTTCCTCCCAAATAGATACATATATTTCAATATTTTCTAGGCATAATGATAATTTGGGTTTTGTTGTCAGGCAGATAACATAGCAAGAAGAGTAATTTTTCTTACGCATAAAAATGCGTTGAAGAAATTATTCTTGTGTTTAACAGGATTAACACACGCGTCTTTCACTGTACCGAAGCGATATTTTGACTAACTAGGTCATTGAAAGACTTCAGCGATTGAATTGTCAAAGAAAACTTGTATTATTTAAAATTTTGCACAATTAGCTTGCCTGTATAAATTCCTGGGTGTTATTTGATTAAAATATTATTATTGACGAAATTTTATAGTAAATTATCAGGCGACCACTTCTCTAGCGAATAACAAGAGTTTAATCCTCGGTGAAAACTATTTAAATATAATAATATATCCATTTGATGGGAAATAAATACCTCGTAAAAAAAGATCATTAAAACAAACATCATCGAACGCAAACTTTTTATATTTTTATTATTATTATTATATTGTTGCATTATTATATTGTTGAACGTATACTTTTTATATTGTTTCCGCTTGGGGGCTAACATAATAATGTTATCTTATTGCAATTCGCGTTGTCCCCAATCAATCAAACGATTAATCGATAATGTAGTTCATAGTGAATTCGTGAACTTGGCTCATGATATTTTTCAAACGCTTTAAAGTCTCATCAGTGCTCATTTTACAATAGGATTAGTAATATCCATGAAATAAAGGTGAAAATGGAAATAGCATCGTAAATTTTACTCTATGGAAAGAAGTTCCACTGGTGAAATATATAAGACTTAAGACGACATAAGACTACTTTTTTCGATGAATGAGACGATGTATCCATTACAAATTATGGTATTGTTAAATAAGTAAACAGTGTATAACTACCAGAAGTCAGACAGTAGGCCTTCCTTGTAGATATTCATGCTTTTAAAACTAACAAAAATTGGTCGTTTAGGAGGATTCGCAAAACATTCTTCCAAATTGTGAATATTTTTGATGTTTGTTTTCACGTCTTGATGACACAAGGAACCGAAAATGCTCATATCAAATCAAACATGTTAATCTTAATGTCAGAGTATGTATGATATTTTACCCGTAACGTGCTTCATAAAATGCAGAAATTGTCAAATTATAGAGATTGTATGTAGCTTAATTCTGATGAAGAAATATTTTTGTTTCGTTTCTAGCTTAAATAATTGTTTAATTTTTTTACTATTTACACTTTAATCATTTCTTACGTTAGAGCGGGCAACCGAGCTGTTGAGAGGTAGATATCTACGCTTACTATCAGGCTAACTATATGGTTAGCTTGATAGTAAGCGATCAACGTCGCCCACAAATATTTGCGTTGTGGAGAAAATGCGTTGCGTTTGAACTGAGAAGGATTATATAACGATCCATTCAATGAACGAAACCCACTAGCATGCTACTATTTCACGATCTTCTGTGTGGGTGTGATACATTCTCCGTTGCAAACTAGCCCAATTCGTGGTGACGCGTGCTCGACTCCCAGCCACTTTTATTAAACTTGGTAATGTTGATGTAATTTCGCAATTCGATTAAATACGAAACATGCAATATTTTGTTTTTATTATACAATTATTACGAGCGATCCATACCGAACTTCTCCGGGAAAATAGAATCACTACAAAAATGGACTAGCCAAATCTGTATGGAAAATTCGTATTAAGTAGATAGTACCTACATTACTTAGCATTATAATATCTTTGTTCTTGCAGCGGTCGTCGTAGTCGAATTCGATTTGACGTATGTTCGTGTGTTTATTTTTGAAATTGGAGTTGGTATAATTATTATAATGCTATACCATGGCACAGTTGGGTGCGGTGGTTTTGTGATATGCCTTAAATATTACTATCTATTTCAATAACATTATTTTCCAACTCAATTGCTATGCTTGTCGTTGAGCCGGCTAATTACAACGTAATGACGATGCGTTCATTTGGCGGTAATTTCTTCAAATAATTTAAATAAAAATAAATTTCCACCATATGCCCGATGACTTAAGCATACATGTGTAACGTTGAAACGTTTAAAATATTGAACAAGTCAATGTACATAGTGTAATCTACATTGACTTGTTAAATTTTTTATTGTATTTCTTTCAGAAGCACTACCTCTGTGAATGTTCTTGGGCGGTGGTAAGCGCTTACAATCAGGCGAAGCACCATCTCAGTTGCCCGCTATGACATAAAAAAAGAATGCTTTATAGCTTATAATAAAACTTGACCGAAACAAATTTTAATAAATTAGTAAATCCTGAATTACTAGTCAAATATGAAACAAAATCGAACTAAGGTCAAGGCAACCAAACTGGATAGAAAATAGCCAACTACGTAAAATACGTACTTCTTAAATATGCAAGCAAATGCAATGGTTATTCCATAACTCAAGTCTCTTAGTGCATCAACACATTTCTGTTCGTAATTCGTAATTAGTACAGTAAGTGCGTGTTCGCTATTTCTGTCCTTTGATTACATCTGAAAAACATGTATAAAGTATACGCAAATATAACAATTATTTTGTTTGTTATATTTGCGTATACTTTTTACCTAAGCACCTCCTTTTAAGTTGCTATTAATGTTTCAGTTGGTTGCCTGGTAGGCTGCCATCTGAGCTGTGTTTGTTGTTTAAGTATAAGTTTAATGTTTATTTTTGTATTTTTTTGGCAGCACAATAATTTGTTTAAGTAAATAAATAAAATAAATCACGGAGCAGATAACAAGTGCGCTGTCTACATATCCATGTTTGTTATCATCCTCAGGTTAGGTAGATATCACTCCTTAACTGTAAGGCTGCCTATTATATTTACCTACCAATTATATTTACACCTATTCGTGTTTTTTACGTTGTTTATGTGTATTTGTTTTATTCTATTTTGTATTATCTGTGTAACGAAATTGCGAGGCTAATAGTCCAGGATCCATCGCCCATTTTTGCACTTGATTACTATCAAGCTAATAATCCGTGAGTAGCTTTATTT
>NC_052122.1:3414413-3446650 GCF_012273895.1 Zerene cesonia | reverse complement strand
AATAAAGCTACTCACGGATTATTAGCTTGATAGTAATCAAGTGCAAAAATGGGCGATGGATCCTGGACTATAATATTCGCCTCGCTATTCGCCCGATTCTGTAAATGCATGTGTCAGTCTTCCGACCCATAGTCCGGTGGAACGGAAGACCGACACGACCGGAGCGAGATTAAGCGCGAGAGTTGAGTCCCAAATGGCAATCGAACCTGGATAATCTTAGTATCTCTAATCGATTATTTTTACTACTTCATCAACACGGTCAAACCGTTCTCACTCACTCCATATAAGGTTAATATACTAATAAAGCTTTTATTAGAGCAGCATCTATTTTATGTACTCCATTTCAATTAATGTTTGTTTAGTAAAATATACAACGTAACACGTTCAGTTGCGGACATCTGAGGTGGACATCATTTGAATGCATTTATTACTAAATACTAAATAGAATAGAATGTTCGTTTACGAGAAATTTATACAGAAATTACTTGGAAAATACTGTCATTTAAAATACATATACCTTTAACTTCTACATATGAGATACATACTATGTGTGTAACTTTGAATTAAACTTACATCTCTACCGAGAAATGAATGAAATTTTCCATGGCAGAAATAATTTTCCTCAATGAAAAACGAATAAACGAAATACTCTTTAGCCAAACACAGCAACGCGACAGATAACATTTGATTGTTTTGACACTGACCAACAGTCAATACAGTTTTAAAATTTTTATTTTTAAAAATCTAATAAGTTCTAAAAAATTTAGAAATTAAGAACTTTTTAACGGATTTTGAACGCGATTTATTCATTATATTATTAACCCAACGTTTCAAAAACTTTACAGCGAGTGTGGTCACGGGGAGACTGCTGAATGTATAATACTCGCGTAAAATCAAACACAAGAAAATACTAAGTTCTAAAAAAGATTATAATAGACGAATGACAACCTAGAACATGCCTTTCTCTAAGAGAGTAACAATCGAACGATGGAACTTATTTTTCTGTTTCGTGAATAAACTTTTTCCTATTCAGGAAAAGGAATTTTAGTCTATATTTATATTTCTAGCTATGTTAATTTGTTTTGATACAAAATAATAAACGTCCGTAAAACTAGACACGTAGCTTGCTTATCAACAAATATCCTAATTAGGAAATAAATAAAACCAACACACACATTATCTCTTTTTATTTTACAACTTAAGTACTGTACACGCTTGGCTCTTCCTGCCACAGTCTTCCAATTTCATTGTAAGGTGATTGAAGTTCCGCTATTTCAGACGACTCACGTTTTATCACCTGCAAATTTTGTTCATCACAAACAATTTCCCTAGAAAAATATACGGCGTGGGTGTATTTACAATGAACTGTAATATGTTTTAATATGTTTTAATATGTTTTGAAATGTTTTTATATGTTTTTTGAGTGGAGTTTGATAGAGCTTTACGAAGATTACAGCATTTAAATTTTTTCTATATCATAGCGGGCAACTCAGCTGGTTGTTCGCCTGATGGTAAGCGATCACCACCGGCCATGAACATTCGCAGAGGTAGTGCCTCTGCGGATGCGCCCCGCTCTTAAAGGGTGAAGGAAATGGAAAGGATTGATGGTTGGAAAGAAGGAATAGGTTGGGACGGGTGAAGAAAACGAAACGGGCATCCGGCTCGCCCACTTACCGTATGAAACACAGTGGCATGCCCCGGTGCGAGCTGGCCCAATTCGTGCCGGAGCGTATTTTTTTAATAATAACAATAATGTACATATATATTCTGAACTTACGTATGATCAGTTGGTAACTCATTTGTTATAAATATCTTAATTCAACTTACACTTCTACGTGGCATGTATCCATTTTTTCTAAAAGCCACAAGCGTGACTGGTCTGTGTCTTCTTTCGAAGGGTTCAAAGTATCCCTGAAAAAAAATTGTTATTTAAAAAAACTCTATATGTATTTATACACAACTTATCTCGTAAGCACTATTGTCTCTTTACAAGTATATTAAACTCTACCAATCTAAAAGCTTCCCGCTTGTAATATACTTTTTATAAACATATAACTCTAAAAACTTATGGTTACAACATCTCTCAATCTCTAATCATTATCATCCATTTATTTGGTAATTATTTTTAAACTATTACTATAACATCACTAACTACTACTATAAACACACATCACATTACTACAACATCTCGAACTATCACCGGTTTGTTATTGTAACTAAGCACCCATATGAAATAAATCTATCTAATAAAATCTAACACATGGCATCTATTGAATACATAGAGACAAATCCTGAATAAGACAGCAACTACATTTGCATTACATCGTACGGATGAATAGCACAACATCCACAACACTCACCGGTAGCTCACCCTATGTATAAGAAATTAGGTAGTAAGTATTTAGTGATCTGTGGTTTATAAAATTCTCAAGTATATGAATGACGTTATGACTATGATGTTCATGTATGAGACGTATAGACGAACGGTTTGGTCTTATATTATCTGTGGTTAGGGAAAGAAAGAAAAAGCTAACTCACACATACTATACAAATGCAATTCATCTGTACCTTACTAAAATAGGGATCAGCACCGAACTCAAACGGCTTGGCGAGCTTCGTCAGCAAATGGGGGGCTTTGTAGGCCACTTGTTCAACATCATGGTCTTCCAATAGTTGAGTCTGCTGCAAAACCAAATTATTAACAGATAACATCAACAGCGATATAGGACAACATTTCAACAACTATTGCTTATTTCTTTTCTTATAACAAAGGGTAAATTTTACGCTAATAAATTAAATACTATATAAACTTACGACTTAAGCACGATTTAATTTGCTATTTAGATTAACTTTTTTTATTCAACATAAATCTACAAATAAGGTCCCTTAAAATTTTCTTTGTTAAACTTAGCCAACTTAGCTTTTATAAGCATTCAACATAATGAGTACAGATCGTTTGTAAGCATCATTGTTAGATATAACTCCGACATACTACGCCAATATTTACAAAGAGTTAATTGATGTAATGTAATAATATACACATATTACTCATAATAAAAAAGCCTATTTATCGTATAATAAGGACATAAATTTTAAGCAATTCTAATTTATGATTCCTTAATTTTAATTAATATCTTTTTCAGCTAATACTTATAAACTAAGAACACGGTGGCCCCTATTTTCCTTTAAGTAATATAGGTATTTAAAAATAAACCCCTTATTGACAACCGCAATAAATTAAATACTGTTCCATGTTTATAATTTGGCCTGTAATAATCTTTAATTAATAAGGTTGAAACGAAATGGAAAAAAATTGCAAACTTTACATTTAATTAATTTCCAAAATTGCGTAAGTATCCACACCTACGCCATATTGGAAAATTACCCTCGCCTAAACGATTATATCAACTTTACGTAGCTATTATCTACGTTTTACAACGATATATCGAACAATATTTATAAATAAACAAGTAAATAGTGAAATACCAATGAAGGTGGTCGATAGACCCACAATGACTTCATCATTTTGTCCTGTTTCGTGTCCCAAGTGTCAGGAGTTGGGTGATAGTCGTTGTGAGATATTTTATAAGACGCAGTCACTGAGCTTGTCTCCTTTGGTTGCTCTTTTGTAGCTGTAAAATCAAATTGAACAGATTTATATGACAATAATCAACGAATAATATAATAGCGATCAAAATAAATATCGCTTTAATGCTTGAACTATTTTAAAATTGACGAAATACAAAATTACAAGTCGACACGACTGAGCGTAATACAGAGCATACTTTAATTGCGTGATGTAATTTATGCCATATAATTATGATTGAATAAAAATGTTATAAATTTTCATTGCACTATTGTATATTAACATGGGATGAGTGTCACTAGGGCTAAAATAAAACTAGATAGATATTAATATGCTGTCGCGATTGTCCGTAAATAGTGTTGTCGTAAATACTCCCTAAGTATGTTTGAAACTGTTAGTAATATAGTATTATGTTATCTGTGGTAACATGAAATTTCAAATATCATTTATATTAGTATAGTAAGTAGCATAAGGTGCCAAGGTTTACGATTGTTGATATTAGAATCATCTAATAAACTTACTTTCCAATAAGGACACGATATCAATAATTAAAACTAAGAAAAATGTCACGGAGAAGCAATTCATTTTTCAGAAATTAGACAGCAAGACAGAACCGTGTGCTTGTAAGCGGTAAACACAACAGCTATTAACAATGAAAGCAGAATACTGACAACTGATTTTTACATACGGCATTTACACATTCTTGGAAGGGCATGTTTGATATTGAGAAACTCGATTCGTTAATTGTCAGAATCCATTCAATAGCTCCAGCACATAAACAGCGTTCAGCTAACAAATTCGCTATTAGTCCTCTAGTATATTATAAACTTAGTACAGAAACCATGAGTGAGAAGGAAGGCTTTAAAATGTTTCAAAGGAAATGTAGCGTGGAAAGAATCTAGTATTGAGGTCGAATAACGTCTTGATAGGTAACAATTATTCTATTTGCCAACAGCAGTTCTGGACAGCAATTAAATTGTGATAAAATATACAAACGTGTTAATTAATATAAATGCAAGTGAAATACCATTTAAATTGCAAGTTTTTTTTTTATTTACCGAAAATAATTAAAAGAGTTAAATGTAAAACTCAAAGAATGCGTGTCCAAAATACTTCCAAACAATTTAAGTGGAGAAAAAAAGGCCATATGGCTTGCTATATGGCAAGAGAGAAGAAGGAAATATAGACAGATTGGAATGGTACTCGATAGACAGCAAAAGGAACCGAGAACGATTTACTAAAAGATGGGTAGAAGATATTAGGAAAACTTCTGGTGCAGGATGAATGGCAGGGGATAAAATTGAATAGAGGATGTCTAGATCCTCGTCTACACGAGGTATGTTGGAAGATAAGTTGAGTAATAAGTAAGTACTGGTTGGAAATATGAAATCAGATAAATATGAATTAAATTGTCGAGTTTGGGTAGAGTAAAAACAAGAAGTTGGAATGGCACAACAATGTAGCTTTAATTTTTGTTTAAACCTTTGCAACAAAAACAATTGTTGATCTAAATATTTAAAATAAACATCATATTAACTACATTGTAGGAATTATTTTGATCATTGGAAAGCATATATCATGGCATATATGGTTCTAGCATATATCATTAATAAACAATTAGTTATTTCAGAAATAATCTATTTTAATTAAAGCAAAAACATGCACGACGTATATTTTTCTAAGATTGTACGACACATGTTATTTGAAATTAACAAAAATCTTTATTAAAGTGTTAAAAACTTTGTTATCGGATAACTTTATTATGATTGCTAAAATTATCGGGAATAGAGGTTTAACTTTCTCAAGATACGTTCGCTCACACCTGAGGCGTTCACCTAACCCTGTTTCTTTCTACGGATCTTAAACATTAAGCAATTCTATTCAGCTTCTAAAAGTTCCATCCCATCCAAAGCTGTAGCACAAGGCGTCCGACTGCAGGGCCTGTGTTGTTTCTCAACCTCGCCAGGCGCGCATCGGCCGGCGACACACAGGCGACACCGGGATATGACGCCGTCACCACAAGTCACTGAACATTCGCCCCATTTCCCCCACCGACTCCATACTTTGTGCGCTTTCATGAGATCCTCGTCGTTCGTCTCTATAACATAATGAGATTCCTAGAATTTATAAAATTATCTATACATCGATTTGGGACATTATAAGCAACAGACCTATATCCTCGAATTAATCAGAATAAACAGATATCTAAGTCGCTATAAGCCATCTAGACATTAATTTTTTCTACCACATATATACCTAAACTGCAACAAATAATCTAAAAAAAAGAAAAAAAAACTTAAGACTAAAAAATGGCTGCCTGGGCGGAAGCGAAGCGAGTAGCAAGTAATGTATGAAGAACTACAGTAAGAAATCCAATTGTCTATCAGTTACATTATTAGCAAGCAGTGCAAACGCTTATAAAAATCCCTTCTACTTAAATTTACTTTCATGAATCAGAGGCAGATGAAAGAGATTGCTTTACCAATTTCACAATTCACCATGTCGCTAGCATACTAGCATACATGGCGGCAAATTTGTTTAAACGTAAAACGAAAAACAGAAAGGAATTTGCCTGTTGAATGTTACTTTTACATCGCCTTCTATACCACATATTGCCAATTTATTTATTAATTACCTGCGACGCTGTCATCGTATTCATTTCGCATCATAGGAGTCGTTTCTTTCGGTCTTTTTCGACTAAGCCTATTTTTTGGTTTGATATTCTTACTTTCTTTAGCGACCAGATAAATTATCTCATCGGGTTTTAAGAGAGGATTGTTTTCTAGCTGATATTCGTTTTCATAACATAGTGATCTATGGTCTGGTAATAATAATATTATAGATAGAATCTGTAGTGCTTTCATAATAAAATTAACAACTCTACCTACATACGATATGATTTCATTAACAACAAAACAAATCTTGAATGCAAATATAAATGGAAGAGAAATTAATTATGTTACTGTATTACAGAATCTTTTGACACTTGGACACTGCCATTTATGTGAAATAAGATTTGCCATTGCAAAAAATCTTCTTTATTTCAGGGTCAATTATAGTTTATCCTCTCCTTTAAATTAAGTCTAGATGTATGAATTTTAGTTTGGAATTTAGGAACGGAAGCGTTATGCCGATCTTCTAATAGTGATATCTGATATTGTAGATCGTGAGCTATGAAGTTAAGAGTTAGTGAAGTAAATATTGTGTCCAAATATTTGAATGCAATCAGAAAATGGTACGTTCGTATTACAAGAGAAACAGGAATAAACTCAATACCTATACATTCTTAACGAGTTCATAAACATATATTGTTATTAACAAAAAGTAAACTAGCACCAAATTATCGCAACTATACCAAATTTAAATAAAAACACACAGGATGCACTAACATTAAAATAATAAATCATCAAAATCGCTTCAGCCTGTCGAAAGCCCTGAGGAAAGAAACCTAATAACCTCCTTTAACCTAACCTCCTTTTTCTTAAAGACATACAATCCAAATACTATCGAACCAACAATATTATCAATGTGCTTATAAGCTAATGTGGTCATAAGTCATATAATAAAAATTATTGAAAAAAAAAATATGACTATCGAAGTATTTCGAAAATTATGAAAAAATAAATATAAATACCAATTTTCAGTTTCTTATCTGTGTTTAACGAAGTATGTTAGAAATATTAAATACTAGATGCGCGGCTCGGCTCCGCCTGGATATCAAGATTGCTCTTTTATCCCAAGAGAGCATTTAATCGGGATAAAATCCCTTATATCCTATCAACTAAGTAAGCTGTCTGTCTACCAAATTTCATCAAAATCCGTTCAGTAGTTTCAGCGTGATTGACGGACAAACATTCAAACAAACAAACTTTCACATTTATAATATCAGTGTGATATCGAATATTTTTAAAGTTGCATCCAGTGTCTGATACCTATTCATAATCGGTATTTGTTAATTTCTAATAACGCGAATTAAATAATCCTATGTTTCATATTTTAACAGAAATGTGCCAAACACGCCATCTACAGTACACTTTGACTTTTTCAAACAAATTAATAGAAGCGACATCTGTTTTCATACCATAGTAACATAGTATATAGAATACATGTTTTATAAATCTAAACTAAACATTTTCAAATAGCGACACCTACTGCGTGGCATTTACATGATATAAGAAGCTTTTACAGTTTTTAATTCTACTGCACTCCATTTTAAAATGACATAAACGAGTCTGTGGTATAGGTAACTCATAACACGAAATAAAATTAATTTTGACATAACTCTATAGATGGCGTTGACACTAAAATATAACTACTACCTCATTTAGCACTGTCATCTGTATGTATTAAGAAATTAATTTTTTTAGTTTAATTGCATTGAAATATTTTATGCGTCTCGAACTAGGTCTTCCTCCTTAATTCATAACAGCTTTGCTCATGGCCGTGTGTTTGTTTATTCATGCAGGCGTACATAAAACATGTTATAAATTCGTCTTTCTCAAAGTGGGCGATAGCGCCCCCTGGTGAGCGTACAGCGCTACGGCTGCGGCCACAGGCTAAGAGGTTCAGACAAAATTGGGGGCATTGAAGCGGCTAAGTGGCCCCCCACTTATAGCATATATATATAGGAGGTAATAAAAACTTCATATTTAAACACAAACTGTGATCGTGACTTAGTTCGCGTGGATGTCGAACCTATAGCTTTTATATAAAATCTATATTCAAATTGCACCCAGTTGAATTTTAAATATAGTCCAGTCTGAGTTCGATAGATGGCGTTGTTTTAAATGTTTTACTTCGGAAAATAATTTTATTAATCCAATTTTTTTATGAATTGATAACGATGAAATAAAAAAAAAAGGTGTGTGTGCGATTCACGCACGATAGAAGTGAAACTTCAGTAAATCTACAAAAGAACGAGATGAATATATATAAAATATAAAATAGTATGTATGTATATTTCTGTCTCATTCTTTCCCGGCTTCATTTATACATTTGTGTATTGGTGTCCCTTACCTGTCGTTTTTCCGTTGCATCAGGTTTGAAATCACAACGATTCTAAAGAAGTTTCACTTCAAAAAAAAACTTAATGTTACTTCAATTTACTCACATATTGTTGTAAATTTCAAGTTTTTATAAACTGAACCGATTGCAATAAAACAAAACCTGTATGATACTCCAACTTACACTCAACCGTTGTGTTCTACATTGCTTTCGTACGTTCTACGTAATACCTGAACAAATAAACCGACAAACAGACAAAAATTTAAAAAATGCTGAAAATATGTTCTATTCGTAGTCCATTAAACCTCTGGCTATTTTATCTTAATTTTTTAATGTACAAAAACAGCTCTTCTATAGTTTCTTATATGAAAAGTTGTACTGAATTGAAGGCCTGTCAACTCCTATGTTACATTGATTCTAGTAAAAAACATAAAGCATAATAAAAAACGCGGAAGAATACACAGATTATAGAAGTTATTATTGATTTTATAAGAAATCGAAACTCATAAATTTATTCATATATATTTCAGCTGATTGTTAATAGACATTAAACTACTTGTACTTATTATTCTGTGGTTAGACGATATAAGTTTAACGCTGCGTTACTGAACAATTTATTAAATAGCTGACCATGTTATAGTATATGTTATGTTATAGTGTAGCTGGGACCTTGGAGTTCGATATAAGGTTTTGCAGATGTTTAAATTTATACTTTCAAAATTAAATACTCATCACGTGAAACATTTTTGTTAGTTTAGGTAGTCGGTTCAGGCGGATTTGCATCAGATCTTCCTATGCAACATAAAGCTTTCAAAACCGTCCAGCAGTTCCACAGACGTTGCGTTAAAAACGTTTAGAAAAATTGCTCAATTGATCGGGCCTTATATTAATTTTTATTTAATAACATTCTAATAGTTTATACTCAAGACAAATTAACAACAATGGCTAACTATCGGAAACTATCGGTATTTATAAATTTTGGAATTTATTGAGAAATGAGATATTACCCTAGTAAAAAGCAAGTATACTTAATAGTACAGACTCAATAAGGTCAAGTAGACCAGCAGAAACAAGCTGGCAGCGTACGAGTATCATTCATGGATCTTATACCTTTAAACGAGCAATTCTATATATATATATATAATTGGAATCTCGGAATCGGCTAAAACGATTTTCATGAAATTTAGTATATAGGAGATTTCGGGGGCGATAAATCGATCTAGCTAGGAATTTTTTTTAGAAAACGTCATATTCGTGTTTTATTCGTGTTTTTTTTCTTACATCTATTGGTGAATAATAATACTATTCTAGATAATTGGACAACTGAAATAACACATAGGCACTTTTTATACCGATATTCCTACGGGATACGGACTTACGCGGTTTCAACCGCGGGTCACAGCTAGTCATCTTAAAACGTCCCGTCTATAGTTATTTATAAAAGCGCCATCTATCAATTTTGCACTGTACTAAAACAAGGTAACATCAACCAACTCGAACCAACAATCGCCAAATTTAAAATAATTTTAGATCTGCCTCGATTCGATACAAAGTCTCTGCAAGACAGCTACAAATGGAACTAAGTATTGGCGTACGCTTCAGTATACTGCAATCGCTGGTCTACATGAGCTTATTTAGTCTATGCTATTAGTATAGTATTTTGTCTATAGGTATAACTCTAGCCTACTATCTCCAGACACAATGAGATACCCTAAAATTGCTAGCTTAGGAATCATTTTAATTCTTAGCTTTACTTTTGTCAATTGTAGTTCTGTATTAGACTTTCCATTTCCCAAACCCAATTAGAATATGTAGTAAAAACATTAAACATTATTTATTTATTTTATTACCAATCTGTACTGCAGTTTCCAATATAAGAGGGTACAAGGTGGTTATTTAAACCCATCTCCCGTTTCTTTTTTTTTTGAAAATATATTCTCTGAATTCCCTGTATCAAGATGGAGCCTAGGAATATCCTCGCCCCGGCTCCACCCGCGTAAATGTATTTTTAACTTTTTATGTTTGTTATCTTAGACCAAGTGAAACAAATCCAACAAAGAAGAACACTTGTAAATCCGTTCAGCCGTTCTTGAGTTATAAATAGTGTGACTGAGACGAGTTTATTCAATAAATGTAGGTAGATAATACAGATAGATAGAATTCTATGTTTATTGAAAATCATTTCTTATTAAGTAGGACAAATTTAGCAAATTTCTGACTAAAGTATGTGCCAGTTTATTTTCTTATTAGAGTGATAAGGAATAAAACACAGTAATTTGGTTTTTTGTATTTTATTGATAGTACAGTACAGTAAATATGTCGTTTTAGGCAGCGGATATTGAACTTTTGGAGGAAAATAAATTTGTTCAGTGTTTCTCGCAGCTGAATAAAATCCATATGAGAAATACACAAGAAAGAGAATAACAATGTGATAAAAAATACAACCGAAATTAGATTTGTGATAGTTTTTTTTTCTTTGTTGCAGAAGCTGTACAGAATCTGTAGTGAGACAGCACAAAAGTTCAAAATCCCGAGCGGAAATTATACAATAGCAAAATTGTGAATACAGGAATGTTGCCGGTTTCCAAAGTTTAACATTAAACAAAACACTTCTTGAGCACTAAACAATATACAATAGTTACAATAATTACACTTATAATACACATAGATTACGAAGTATTAAGATACAGTTCGAAACAATATTACATAGAAATAATCATTCTGTTACAACACTGAAAAACATCTATATGTGTAATCAAATTATCATACAATAGTATTGAATCAATCGACAATAATTGAGATCATACTTAATAATAATAACTAAAGAATAAGCTTGATAGCTATTAGTTAAACTAGAATAACTAACACAGCAAAGGTAGTCTTAAAGTCTGCCTGATTATGGGATTTCAGAACAGAGAAAATTTTAAAGTTCAGGGTCTGCCTAGCTACTAATCATATATCCAAACATGATCCCTACTGAGATACCGATAAACCTGTTCTTGAGGCGATTTTTTATCGAATATCGTTAAGAAACCTCACGCGTATTTAATTATCACCCTTTCATTGAAACAAAAATGTCAAAATAGCCGACAGATTTTGAGTATTAGGCCCAACGCGACTATAAAATATAGGGGAAAGCAACCAGATGTCATCGAGTCTAGAAATAGATTTAAAGTAGATTTGTGCAAAATAACGTCTTATAGACAAATTGCAATAACGTAGTTCTATAACGATAACTTTAATTTATCTTACATTAGCATCTAGTATAACTGAATTAAGACAACATATATAACGAGTTTACAGATGAAAATTACAAGAAAATATACGTAGATGAATCAGAACTAATCTTTGTACTGCTAAGTAAAATACGTTATGGTGCTTACCAAAATATAACACATCTAAAATTAACGGCCCCGAGGGGGCTTAATAGATTTTAAATCGTATTTTTGTATATAGTAAAAATATTCTATAAATAATGAAATAATCGAGACTTTGTTAGCAAGTAATGAGCTAAAAAATAGAATCACTATGAATTGAGAGTAATGCTAAATAATTTTAAGATTGTGTATATGATAATTATACATCAAAGTATTCTACATGCTACACAGATAGGTAATGTCTTTTTGGATAGCGTAATTGCAAATTGAAACACGAAGGAGTGGAAGGCAGGAAAAGGTAAGGGAAATGGGTCACCGGTTCTTCCGCTGAATGCAATCGTGCATGTATAAGGAGTACCTGCTTAAAATCCAGATGATGTCAACATTCCACCACGTCGACCCATTATTACAAAATGGTCAAGACAGAAACCGGCAGGAGCATTAATGTTCGTTAACAGATATTGTAAGTAATAGCAAAGCTAAGATTTAGCATTTTTCATTTTGATGAAGAAGTGGAATGTAGTGGAATGTGTTTTGTGCAATAGGTATCTAGAAAAATTACGTTAGCCAGTTAAATTAGTCCAACTGTTAACGATTCTCTTGAAATTAATACTGAACATAATCATTAACGGAACTTTTAAACATCGAGCGAAAAAAAGAACAAATGTGACACTAAACAAACGCTAACTGATAATCTTCGAAAAAAAATTGAATCAAATATACGATAAAGAGTATAGGGAAGTGTTCAGTTCAGCAGAACTAGATTAGGAGTTAAGTGTAAAGTTGGTTGGGATGGTGAAGGAAAGATGAATGAAATTACAGGTGCAAAGAGACAGTAATAGAAAAGCCCTTAGTGGGAAACATAAACATATCAAATGACGTAAATTTGAAGTCGGATAATTACAGTACATCTCTGTACCAAGTTCATAGAAACAGTTTACAACAGCAAACCAGCAATTTATAAAATGAAATGGAAAGTGAAACTCACGAAGAATTGAACAAGTACGAATGGGGGGTAGTGTCGGAAACCATATGGAAAGTGCAACGGAGGGGAAACGTGACGAGTACGTGAACAAAAGACGAAAGTAATTGTGAATATTTAATTTATAAGGGATTGTAGAACGATGAAGCTACAGATATATGTAGAAGTGCAATAAAATAAGATCCACGCCAAAGTGAATTTCGGAAATCCCTGTCCTGAGAGGGAGATGACAAAGTTCGAAGTTCACGTATGGGAGAATCAATAAAATGCAAATATTGTAATAAAGGTGCGAAAATGTCCAACGTCGACACTAAAATTCATAGAAAAAAGAAAGAGAACGAGTGCGTAGATGAAATTATACAATAGAACCAAAGAAATATGTGAGATTAATTAATTTGTGACGATGATCACAACTCAATATCGAAGAAAGTAAATAGGTGCGGAAACACTGATACAACCATGGAAGAACAGGAAAAAATCATGGTAAGTGAAGGAGATTGCGATAGAGGAAATGGAAATTGAGGTGTAAATAATAACTGCGTAAAGAGGAAGAGCTAATACAGAGACAGAGGGGAACCAAAAAGGAAAACGGGCCCCCGGATCTCCCACACCATGCGGGCGAGGGTGACACGAAGAAGTGCCACTCCCACCCGATCGGCAGTCGTGAGAGCGTGGTCCTGCCCCGGACGAGCCGGCCCTGAAGACTTGGCAACGGCATGGCTCTACCACGTGAAGCTACGCAGCCACAAGGGTGGACACACGAAGCGATGTTGCTAAACGCCACAAATTTACTTGTGACCCGAACAAATACACTAGTGTAGCACACGAACAACGTAGCCCCTGCTCGAAGTCACCGAGCTGTTACGGTCGAGAGTTTGCAACACGGTAAGAGTGTTCTAGAAAGTTCAATGTTAATTTCGTTATCCAAAAACACATTCAAATAACTTAAAGTAACACGTATCCACCTACCGATCAAGCTGCATGTAAAGGGTCCTTAATGTCAATACCGATACACATTAACTACATATACTAAAGATATAATTTAAATATTACGTTACACTCATGGTAGACGACTACAAAACATTCACTATATTAATATATTATCTATATTGAGATAAACCGCAAACACTTACAATTGTACAGTGTAATAAGTACAGTAATACACGAGTAATATATAGTATTTTAATTAATAAATCTTAATATGTGCCGCTACTTCGTGTTCACGACGTAATAGATAAATGATGCTTGATTAAACAGCATATTAATTGTATTAAATCTATCAGGTAAAGAGCCGTGGATTACATCTTAAATCTATGAGTAATAGCATATAATAAATGCTTGCATTAATGTATGTAATTTAGAAGATCAATCGATTCGTAGAATCATCGAATAGTAGACGAGTTATATCTAAAGTGATTACGTTAGTAATATTGGGCCTTAATGATAAATTAAAAAATTAAAACTGTGTGCGAGCGACACTACTACAATTTTATATTTGCTTCGCGTCCTATGACTCGCAAAAGAGGAGGTAGACCAAGATGGTTTCCATCATTGCTTCCAATTTGATTTAGATTCGTGCGAGGGGCGTATACAAAGCGCCATCGCGTTTCATGAATGATCTTAACAGTCAAGGCCTAATTTATCATTTTCCGTGTGAATCTGTTCATCCAAAGACACTAAATGAAATCGCTGTACACCGAATGAGATCAGCTGAAACCGGTTTTGCACGGGGATACTCAGCTCAAATACCAGTAAGTGTTAGCTCGTCATCCTCAAGGTGTTTCAACAATCATTATCTCAACTCCCCACTAGCTACGCGTGTTAACTCCAACCCCTTAACCCCTTCATGGCCTTACGCTAATAACCATCTCCTGCTTTTATACAACGTTCCATGCCAGTAATGTCTTGCCTTTATAAAAAAATATCTACCCACATTTATAGTCAGACAAAACCTTACAGTAACCTCATATTGGCAACTATAATTTTTTATCTTTATTGCAATGAGTGTCGGCACCGCACACAGAACAATTTTATACTATTCAAATCGAACGATATTATATTAATATAGACCGTAATGAAGGTCATTCTTACATCTGCAACTACTTTTGAATTTCCTCATTGTGAAGTTTTTTTTTTTTTACCTTACAGACTAGACATTTAGTGAGATAAGCCCGGCCGATGGTGAAGCGATGAGATATACTGTACAAGCGATTACATTGGAAGCACGTAACACGTTAATATTTCGATATATCTATACGTAACATTATAAACCTAATCATGTATTACGCTGAAATGTGATTTCGCCCAAGACGTCACTGTCAGCAAAGGCACGATGTGTAGAGCGCGGATGATAAATAGCAGCGTATTATGTATCTTCACAGAACTGGCATGAACTTTAACGAACATTTCACCATATGATTTTAACAACGACATTTTATAGTAACTATCGGAACCAACCCCATCTGCCAGTTCGATGAAAACATACACATAAAATCACTTGCAAACTAGTAAATTTATACGTAAAATTTTAGATAAAACTTACAAACGACGCTCGCATTGCTATACGATTGCGATACTTAATCTATATTATAATTAATATTCGAATTTTTTTCTCCGTCTGAATCGTATTTATCGATTCATGACAATACAAACACAAAATTATAGATACAATAATTGAAAAAAATACCTAATATTAGATAAAACTACCTCACAATCGGATATAAACCATCACCAAGTGTTGTTACGATACCGCTACAGTACTGCGAAAGTTGCAAATACGAATCCCGCCTCGTGATCGAATTTTTGCTGTTCTTCAAAATTTTTCAAATAATTAATTATATTTGATATTTTTCATAGAATTTTTACGCAAAATGTTAATCATTATAGAAAGCTACGGAGGTGTAGCAAATGTTAAATCGTGAGACGAGTGTAGGCGAGCAGCCGTTGTGACAAAGTCGTACCTCCGCATCCCGCTCATTTCTCTCGATTCATTTTTGTCTATTCCTTCGTAGTTTTTAATAATGTCGTTAAATTTAATATTAACTTACAAAAAAATTGCAAAACGTTAATTTGAAATGATACTGAATTATACGATGAAGAAGACGGAGATTTTTAATTATATTATAAAAAAAGACGGGTCGAAAAGTTACCTTCAAAGAATAATTAAAAGGACCGATCTTTCAATCGACGCCGTGGAACATGTTTTAACTTTGACAAATTTTGTAAAGGGAAATCATCAAAATACCAACATTAGTCCACGAATATAAATCTACCAATTGAAACATTTGTCCTGTATTAAAATGATTTAAAAATACTATTTAAACGACAGTCAAAGTTAATACAATGAATAATTTTTAAACAAATCACTGAAATGTATAATTTTTAAACAAAACACTGAAATGTACATTTGATTCGATTAAAAAAATACTGAATTTTTTCAAAGAAACAAACCGATTACCCCATAAATTGCCTGATTATTTTATTTTGAACAAATAGAGGAATAAATTTAATTTTGTTAAAACTGAATAAATCAATGTATTTAATCAAAGAGAATTCGTATGATGAAATGGATGTTTATGGGTGAAACGTCGAGTGTCTATTCTAGCTCGATGAAAATAATAATAACTTATGAAAAAGGTACGTCGCTTCCTTTCCCTATAAAGTTAATACACCGCTACGATCTTATAAACTATTTAGAGGATCCCTTACTAAGCCTATTCCCTTGAAACTTCATAATGACCAGTGGAATACTTGATTATAAAGAAAATGGAAGTATCATATCCCGTTTCTTTTATAATAAAGTTAACTCCACATAATGATGATTGCCCAACCGCCACCGTAACGATACGACGACGGGGACAAGAATATCCCATTGTTACAAGAAAGTGGTACATCACATCCACTTTCTTGCACAACAGCGATATCCATGTGTTATTTTCATTCGAATAAATTCAAAGTAGTGAGATGGTAGACCTACAATTACGGAGCAAGACGCTGCCTTATTACAAAGAATAAAGAGTATAGCCCCATCCCGATTCTTTAATAATAAGGATAACCCCGCAAAACAGATATTATTCGAATGAAATAACACTTAGTGAAATGTTGCATACTAATTCTAATTGCGAGGAAAGACGCATCTCTATTAAAAAAGAAAGAAGAAATTCGCTTCCTATTTCTTTCATAATAAAGATATCCCCGCGTAACTTTATTCGAATAAAATTAAAAATAGGGAGGTATTGCAGACCCGCCCACCCCCCTAAACATAAAAATGCGGGTATACACATCTCCCCACTGTTTAAAAAGAAGGGATACACCGTCCTCCATTTTGAACAGTGAAGAAATGCCCGCTTTAATTTTATTCGAATAAAATTAAAAAATAGTGAGCTTGTGCATACCCACCCACCCGTAAAATAAAAATGCTGTCTTTAAAATAACAAGAAAGAGAAAATTCGTATCCTATTTCTTCAATAATAAAGACAGCTGACGCGCACTAATGTAATAGAAAAAAAAACATAAGAATTAGTGAGATGTTGCATCTTAAACCTACTCTACCCTAGGGGGACATACGCTTCTTTATTGGTAAACAGGAACAGGAAGCCGTATCCTGTTTCTTTAGCAATAAAGATTGTCCCGTATCAATTTTATTCGAATAAAATTAAGAAATAGTGAGATATTGCATTCCCGCCCGCCCATCCTTATATTAAGATTGCGGGGAAAACGATTTCTTATTGTCAAATAAAAAGAGGTACTTCGCATCCTCTTTCTCCAACAATAAGAATTCCCCCGCGTTAATTTTATTCGAATAAAATCAATAATAGTGAGTTTAGATGTTGCATTCCCACCCTTACACCCTTTTTATATTAATTGCGAGGAACGACGCTTACTATTATATAATAGGAAAGAGGAACATTGCATCCTCTTTCGTCATAACTTTTACTCAATTAATTTTATTAGTAAGGACCGCCGATTCCTTTTTCTCTAATAAAGTTAATAGAATAAAAGGATAATTTAGTGAATTGTTGCAAAAAAAAAAATATATCACGAGGAATAACGCTTCGATTTTACAAAATTAATTTAGTACATCGCATATTTACATTTTATTCTAATAAAAACTAATTACCCGTGTATTATTACTACATCGATGACGAGGAAATTCGCTTCCTATAAAAATGAAATTAAATCGAGGAAATTCGCTTCCTATAAAAATGAAATTAAATCGAGGAACTTCGCTTCCTATAATAATGAAATGATATCGAGGAATTTCGCTTCCTATAACAATGACATGATATCGAGGAATTTCGCTTCCTATAATTATGAAATGATACAGAGGTATATTTGTTTTCCCTTAGAGTAAAATTTTAGACGAGGAACGTCGTATCCTCTATCCAACATAAAGATCGCAAAAAATTAATACGAATTGAACAAATTAATTGCGAGTTTCACCATTAAACAAACTTCATATACGAAGAAATGAATATTTACGGACAAGGACTGAAGCTACCTTTGTCACAAAACTTACGTTATTTAAATAAAATTAATTTATGTACATATTGTTAATCGAATCAAACTATGCTAGCCACCAGTGATTTTTATGTTTGTTTAAATAAAGAATATGAACCAACATTCAAAAGGTTTATCCGATTCGAACCAAAATTACGTAACCCACAGCAAACAGGATGACCTCACCACTTCCAAAACAAAATAATGGTAATAACGGCGCACCAGTAATTTGTGAAGAAAAAAATTAAGACTGTCGTTTATATAGTATTCATTTAAAATCTAAAGTTTAACGAGGCATATCACGAGGCTTCTCATTTCGACAAAGATTTATAAACCTATTAATAGTAAATATATATAATATGTGAATTAATCTAGAACAATTATCTATGACCAGTAACGATGGCCCGAATAGGTGGACAACCGTAAACATCTGTTGTGAATGTCTAATGATTAGATCGAGCAATTCTTTACTGCATCCGTTAATTACGCAATTGTTTAAAATAATCATTAGAAAACACACCTATTTACAGTCGAGCAAATATTCGTACACTAGATGACTAATCGCTAATCGATATATTATTCTACAGATACATCGATCGTTTTTTAATACTAAGTTTAGTTTATTGCATCATTTGGGGTGCGATCGTGTCTCTACCGACCACGATGAATAATAAATGAAAAATAATGTCTACAGTTCATACTAGAAAGGTGAATCTACGCAAAACCTATTGAAAATAATTCACACAAAAAAGCCTAACACTATGCGCTAATATATACTTAACCTAGTGAAACTGTTACTATTTCTTCACGAGTTTCAAGGTACGATCGACGCTTCAGCTTATATATATAGACGAGTGTTTCGGAATTAACTTTAAAATAAAAAGAGAACATACAAAGAGAGCTTACGTTACTATAACTACGCGGGTACGACCGAATTTCGCCGAATATAATTAAATATATAAACAAATATGAATATACAAATAAACAGATGAATAAATAGATGAATAAATAAATACATTAATAAATAAATACAAACATGGTTCAATAAAATTGCAAACTACACTCGTTAAAGACTGAAAACAAACGTGAAACGGAAGTTGTACTAAAATTATAAGTAATCGAAGACACAAACGAAACAACATTCAGAAATAAGTGTAGATCAAAATTTAGATTTGTCAAAACCGTATAAATCACTAGAAATCTGGAATGAGCCTGAAATTACAGTTAAGATGTTGCAAAATCTGTAGGGGGTAAATATGCTACGGAAGAAAATAGATCAGTATCAAAACCAACAAAGTTACAAAAGTATTGCAGCCGTAAGAACCTGGAGCATGAACCCTCCAAGCCATCACTGGTAGAAATAGTGTGAAAAGAAAACATACTTCAAAAGCATACCAATAGAAATGCACCGTCAAAATTTTATGAGTGATGTACACAAACTCATAAGTGACAAATATGTAAACACAAATTTGTATTTTCCCGAATAAAGCACTAACTCAGGTATACAAATGATTACTGTGTATACATACTTGACCCGTAATAAGCTCATGTTAGATGCAATTGATTAAACAAGTTTAAACAAAGACTCAACAACGAAAATGGGCGAATTGATGAATGAATAATTAATGAATCAACACGTTTGTAAATTAAAGACTTTGCAAATGATTTAAATCGGATTTATTCATTATTTCAGCCAATGTTCGCTGTAAAGTGGTCGAACATTGTGCCAAAATATATAAATATAAAAATGAATAAATCGCGTATCAAATGTCGTCCTTATTAAAAAAAACGTATTGAAATAATGGCAGTGGAAATACAACTTTAAAATGTAACAGTACAATCAATAGGCCTTCCACAGCCGGTAATTAATGTGGAAGGATTGAAAGTCCTATTAATTTCAAATTCAACTAAACCAAACAAAATACTACACCAACCAAAATGTGAAGATGAATGACCTGTGTATGATGATTTTTCTACTACTTACGATAAGGAAGTAGCAGAGAAGAAATACGAATAAAGAGAAACGATACAATAAAGAGAAATATGGTACGAAATGAATAGCGCATAAACATAAGAAACAAGCGTGAACACATAAATTTGCAATATCCTGAACAAAGCACTCGGTCAGGCAACGCACAAACATTCATGTGTACATACGTGACTCGTTAAGTTTATGTGCCAGTGACGTGAGAATCGATGATGGAAGGTTGTTGTGATAGGGAAGACGATTAGATCATGGTTTGACGGCGCAATAACTAAAAACAGTGAGAGAATATACATAAGCTTCCACAGCCTTTGATATATGGAAGGTATGAGAATCCTACAAAACCTAAGTAACAGGAGTAGTAAAGAGAAGACTTGTAAGTACCTGGAATATAAATACCCCCCTTCATATTTCCAAGTCCAGGAATAATATAAAATGGAAAGATAGCAAGAGATGGAAGAAAATTATAAGATTAACGAGTGTCAACTGCATCAACGAATTGAGAGGTACGTATAACTCAAACTACAATTCGAACAAACTTAGTAAAAACATTTAACACAAATAACAAATTATGTCAAACATCAAGGAGAATATGAGACGTAATCTAAAACACTCGATATGAAATTAGGGTAGACGCATAGAAGACAACTTACTCTAAAGAGGAAAGAACGTACTTTGACTATACAACGAGAACAATCACAAAGAACCTCCGGTGTGTCCATATAGTTACAGATACGCCCATTAGGAATCCCGTTCAATATGTTACACGTTGAATAATCATTATACACGTGAAGAGACACAATAATACAAAACAATGTATAAGATCAAAGAAATTCAAACAACTAAATGTAAGAACTGAAGAATGCTACAACAGCGAAAAAGTGCTGGAGCATGAATTTTCCCCCTCAAACCATCACTGGGGGATAACGAATGAAAATCATACATTTTAAAAAAAATTATTCAATTTAAGATAACCCATTTCAACGACAATATTAAATCAAAATACAAACTGAAAATGCTACAACAGCAAAACAGTGCTGGAGCATGAATTTTCCCCCTCAAACCATCATTGGGGGACAAAATAATGGGATAACATCGTAACTCAAATACGTCGAAATAAGTTTAGCAAGAAAGAGTCGCCTTAACTATAGGGTGTGCACCCAGAAGAACCTTACGTTGCATACAATACAACATCTAGTAAAAAATCTACTCATTTTCTTCGTTTCTTTAAATACATCTAAGGATAATTATCGCTACAACAGCTAAAAGCTGGAGCTATATCCATTGTAACTACTACGACTTAACTACCTTAACACCGACGAATATTTATAAGTAATTAGCGAGATAGAACATTGACTGCCTTCACAATAACCGTCCCTGAGGGAAATAAAAACATAAGAACAAAAATTCTACGAATACTAAACGCGTCACGCGCCGTCACGGGGCGCGGGTTTTCGCGTGTCTACCTTACATGTTCTTAGGTTGCCCTTTAATCCTACTTCCAATAAATACGACTTATTACTAGGTAACAATATACTTAATCAATATAGAGGATGCAATGTGTTAATATTACAGGAAGAAAAGGATTCAAAATAATTAATATGTAATAACTGATAGCCATTGTTAACAAAGGCAACTGATTTCATAAATTCGAAAAGAAAACAAATATTCAGGAGCAATATTATTAAAACCAAGTAAGGACTATTGAGTCGATGTCAGGAATTAATAAAATTAAAGAAGAAGCTGATTTTTTTTTTTGGATAAATAAATGACTACTTGACATAAGCCCGTTGCCAACAATTGTCAGCAAACGTGGCTTTGGGAAGACTAAGATGATATACGTCTGACTTGGTAGCCTTTAGTATGAAATTCAAAACGAAAGGAAGTTTTAGGAATAAAAAGAGATACCATAATATTACTATAGTCGCTTCTAGGTTATATCGATGTTTGTCTATTCATATCCGATATTGGCTCACGCCTCTACAACAGTTATAATATTTACGAATTTCTTAAACGCAACTCGAATGAGCTAATTTAATATACTAATTTTTATAGATAATTTTCATGTTGTTTTTAAAAACATAAATATATAAACTCAATTTCATTGCCCACGTGTCTACGTACGTGTGACATGAACTACATTTGACCGGCAATTGCAAAAAAGTGTTTCAGGGTGCCCTTTATATGTGAAATAGTCATTAAACGATAAAATAAATATAAAACTATTAGTATAAATCTCAAATTGATCGAATGAAAAAACTTAATATTGCGTTAATTTTTGCATAAGGTAGGAGCTGTAATTATAAATAAAGAAGGTTGAAATAGTTTTTGGAAAATAAATCCTTTGCCACAGACAAAAATGGGATAAGGCAACCCCGATAAACAAAACGGTATGTCTAAGCGCAAGCTGGTAAGTAGTAAAACAGAATGTATCAAAAATGGGACGGCGTTCGCGCCTCGCCCAACTAAATGCATCAATTGTTCGATAACGTAAATGTTAAGCTATATCACCAGTGAAACTGCAATCCGTGCGCAATGCTAACGAATCAATAACTACGGAACATTTAATACGTAAATACAATTCAAAACTACCACAAACATTTATGTAAACACTGATCGAAGGTTATGTATAATTTATAGAGATATTTCCGAGTATTCAAAAGAGTTAAGAGTTTAAAAGATATATCGAGACAACATCAAACTAACTTTCCGGTCGCGGAGTATCTTATCGCATATAAGGCCTTGATCGAATGGCCATCTTAAAACCTAATATATAGCTGCTATGTAAATACTCTTAATACTAAAAACTACGAATAAGGACAAACATGCATGCACAAAATTGCAATATCACCCGGACAAGGCACACGCCCTGGCTTGCACAAATTAACTGTGCATGCACACTTGTCGCTTTGATAAGGTTGTGAGTAGCGGAGCGAAAAACGTGAATATATAGCTTAAAATACGAATGTCATACACGCTAATGACATAAGGCTCTTAAATAGGACTAACAATGGGGATTTTGTTCGTGTACCAAATTTGCCAGGATTATTAGAAACTTACTAAGAAATAGCGACTATGCATGTGTTTAAACTTGCACGTCGCTGTCTAAAGGGAACTCATAGTAAAGAATAAACCGATAAAACACAATAGAGCCTCGACTATAAACTACGACTAAATCGCGTTCGGACATGAGTCCAAATGCGCGATTGACTTATAATATAATCTGGAGGATGTATGATCGATTGGATTACAATTTATATTTTATTGCATAGATACACAAAATATTCAATAGTTATATAGAGAAATATATGATTAAGTAAAGTTAATGAATAACGATGAAGACGAATAATATAGAGAGTGATAGTGATATAGTACTTGAATATATTGTGTAAATATAAATATGTGTGGAATATAATATATCTTAATAACCTAAACTACGCACCTATGCCTGAAGTTTTGTAGTCGTCTAACAATAGAGAGATGTAACTATGTTTATTATATTAATTATAAATGTCTTGATTCATGAATTTATAACTTTTCTACACTTTAAAAATGAAGAATTATATCTACAATTATTAATATTAAACATTCTTAAACACGAATCCTGAAGATGCATAGTCATCTAACCTTAAAAGGTCCATAATAATAAATACGAAACGATTAGAAAACGACAATATTGAATAATAATTACGACACCAATATTATATAGGTAAATGTATCGCATTCACATGACCATTTAAAAATAAGCAACCCCTCGTTCAACAGTCCTTCCAATGGAAAATGTAGAAAGAAAATTAATAAAAACCAAAGACCCTTTTTATCTTTTTGCAAAGATAAATAATGAAATAGATGGATAGTGATAAAAGAATTCATAGATAATACGCAAACTATGTTTTTACCTGAACTGCGTCAACGTAACGAAAAACAGCGAATGTACTAACAGCCTCTTAAAGTAATGAAAGTAAAAAAATGAAGATACTCGTTTAGCTAATAAGAATGAAAGCAATCCGTCAAACCGGATCAATCCGGATTCTAAAATGAGGAAAAGGGCGAAAACAAAACAAATTTATACACTAAACAGTATTAAATCAGGACAGAGACTGCCGGTACATCCACTGTCTACAAGGAGAGAAGGAGAATATATAAAAATAAATAACCCGGAACTGGTCATGGCCCACCCCCTTCGGGACACCGTGCCGTGTCCTTGCCACTATCCTGGTAACGATTTTACGCTATGAAGTGTCTCCAAACCGCTTCAACGTAAACTTGTCACCTGATGAGTGCCAAAGACATGCAACGGTAGCCCGACCCCCCCCCATGCCAGTTCCGAGTTACGAAGTTTTATAAATTTTCCTACTATCAAAATCAGATTTATGGAACAAGACACTGATACATCAACCGATATTTGTATTGATCGGGCACATATTGCGAAGGTATAGCGAATAGATGTTAAACCCGCTTCTAAAAACGCGACTCTTACTATGGCTTTTTCGCATCGCTTTCGATATTGTCTATGCATCTGAATAATGAATAACGCAAACAGTCTTGGACCGATATTTATAGTAAAGATACATTGTTAAATGATCATTTTATACAAAAAAAAAGAATTAATGTCTAGAATGGGACGAAATGAAAATTTCCTATCAAACGCAAAAAGAATTACGCCAATCGGTTGAAAACTCACGGAGTTATCGTGTAAAAAATCAAAAACATACGGTCGAATTGAGAACCAGCCGTAGTCGCTGTCTCTTTGTTAACAGACGTTTTTGGGAACGTCTGTTAACAAAGAGACAGAAGATGTTATAGTTTCATTCGATCGATCAGTCAGATTAGTCCCATCCTATTCTTACATAAATGATGAACCTTAGAAATTCTTGTTTGCGAAATTGCGCGTAGTCTATTAAATACTACTTGACCGACTGTAATGAAATTTCACGATAAAATGTTTTATAGCTCCGAATTGGACATTAGAAAATTTGTGAGAAAAAATATAAGAGTGGCTTTTTTAATAACCAGACTGTCGCAGAGAACGCTGATACGTAATAAATTTATGAGATTAAAAAAGGTTATAGTTTACCAAAGCGCTGCATAGCAACACGATACCCGCATAAAATTATTTCTAACAACGCGTTTTTATTGAGTAATTTAATACTTGACGCAGTTTACCGAGTTAAAGTCTGCCGAGTAATTCCCTTTTTTTTAATCCCCAAATTAACACATAACATTTTGAATATGAATAGAATAAACGACTCAAATTCCTTCCCACAATCCATCTCTACATTATACAACAATACACCGAGATAACTTTTAATATACGTGTACATTAACTGTTATATATTTGAAATACGAATTATTAAATTTATTATTTATTACGGTATAACAACAGGCCAAGGGTAAATACTGGCAATGATCATAATGTTCACTCGAACAAACATTATGACACATATGGACATATACAACAAGTATAGACACTGAGAACCGTCCTACATTTCCATTTAACGAGTCGATGGTAAAGAATAACAAATTCCTATGGACGTGTTAATTACCGCGAAAACTATATCAAAGATATAGTACTACGGTAATCATCAAATAAGATTATTAGTTGCTTTAAAATTAATCGTTACTACATAATGTAGTAGGAGTGTAGGTACCATAGACCTACCTAAAGTTATGAGCAAAACTATCTATGTACACTAAAGTCTCTAGTATCTAGTATTATATTTAAACGTCTCTCATTTTCGTGTAAATACAAATCGAAGGCGTAGGGCCCCATTATCCTAGCTTATAGAACGATCCAACTATTTCTAAACACACGCGAAAGGTGGCGTGCAAGGTATAACAGTTTAAAAAGTAAACGAAGTGCACGAGTAAATAGTGAAACGAAAAGTACTCAGGGGAGTGAAAGTGAAATACATATTTACTTTAATGTACTGTGAGTGAAGGACGACAAACTTCGACAAAATCCAAAAAACTTTTCGTCAAAATTCGATACTTTTCCCTCAACCGCAAGAGCATCAGTCCCATTCGTAAGTTTATGATCGTGAGATGCTGTTGTTAGTGAAATCTTAAATACCACTTAACCGACTGTAATGAAATTTGATTAAATATAGCGACGAATGGGACTAACGCTACTAATTAAGAAAATTAAGGAATTTTGAAATCTGGCCAAAACACGGTCACCTTCGCCGATCACAGACAGCACAAAACAAATTCTCAGAAATCGAAAAACTTAGACAATAAAAAATCGAATAGACACCTCAGATATCTCGCGTGATTAAACATTTTTTTTCGGTTAAGCCTATCGAATGGTGCAATTAAGTTACACGTAATTGTCTTAATATTATCAACCATATAAGGTTTCTACACATTTAATCTATGAATATTCTGATTCGGGAAATATTTCAAACGCTACAGTAATTAACATTATAGATTAAATACGAGTGAGATAAGTAAAAGTTCTTAACCATAAAACTACACACATATATTATAATGTTAGCCAGTGATTATAATCAGAAGCCTTCTAAATAGACACACATGTAAATATTTTGCCAATAATATAATTTGACACTAAAAGACTATAACTACGACCGTATTAATTAAGGGTGAACTAAAACTGATGGGATTTTAACAACGGTCAGTGTGTTCAGACCGTATGTGGATTGGGGGGGGGCAATAATAACCATTTGCGAAAGAGATTATGTAACTGGATAGATAAAATATTTTGGAATTTCATAGTAAAATTAAAACTAATAAACACGAACCCATACAAACGCAATCATAACTCCAACCCAACAACGTTGTAAGAAATATAAAATCAGGGAGATAAATTAATTGTATTGGAAAGTCGCAAACTAATGGAAATACAATTCAAAAATAATACTGCAGGTAAATGTACGAGCCGAATGAGTAGCAGTCCATAAACATAAACGTTTAGAATTTACTTCATAATAGAAAATTAGCTAAAACATTTTAAAACAATAAACCCGTACTTAAGCAATAAAGAGAATTAATTAATATAATAATGTTGAACTAAATCGAGATCATTATCTTTGGAAAAGTGTACAATTATTTGGTATAAGGCATTCAAAAGCCACGCGAGCAAATTTGTTATCCAATTTGCATGACACATGGCTTGGTCAAACCAAGCGGGGTGTTACAGCGATCAGGCGATCGCTTGCTTATGTTATCAAATATGAACAATAAAAATAATCGTCGTCATACCATTTACCAGAGATTTAGCCTATTTGAGCAATTCCAGTAGGAAGAAAAACTATCGACTACACGGCAATATATTAAAACTAAATAAATTAACTGAAGCGGTAGCCTTGCAAGTGGTATGACGAATGTTTGCGGTGGTATTGTCTAAATTATTACTTATTGCAATAAACCAGTATTTAGATAGCCAATGTGCTTGCAAACGCCCACGAGCGAATCCATCCCGTTGTTAAATCCAAATGTAACCCAAATTTTGACCCCAAAAACATATTGAACAATTCGTAAAATTAAAGTTGACAACTTCCATGATACAAAAGAAAATGAGCCAAAAAAATATTTTTTCATTACAAATAACAAAAATCCGCATTAGATTCCATAATAATGTTGTGCAATATAAATTACTAAGCGTGATATTATCGAAAAATTTACTGTTTCTGTACCATCATATAAATAAGAGCGAAGTACAAAATATACCGTCATCTTCATATCGTACATTTAAAGGCTGATCCACACGTGCTAACACCGAGTCACCCCCGAGGGTGAGCCGGCACGTGTGAACCAGCCGACAGCGCCTCCAGCAAGCATCCATGTGAAAGAGCTCAATCACAAGGGATGCGCAGCACCCATACCCGTACCGACCGTAACCGTACTAAATTCGCGAACCCTGTACGTTTCTCTTCATTGGCTATCTGATACTGCAACGGAACTAATCAACGACGTACGCAGCAAAAATATATCGAAAGCATTGTAAATTCGCAGAGTTTGACCGTGTGACGTATACCCAACTATTGCACCCAGGAGGCGGGGACCCAGAGCGGCTCGGACTGCACGCGCCAGGAAGCTTTAAGCAACTGAGAAAGGGCACCTGCTAAGTCCTCATTGACGATCTCCTCGTCGAACATATAGCCGTACAGGAAGTTGATGCGGGTGGACGAACGTACTATGTCGTGGAACTCCTCTTCCTGCAACAAATTGTCGTATGAAATAATCCGTAGTAGCGATATAGATATATCTGTATGTATTATAAAGTCTAGCTGTCTGCCCGCGGCTTCATTTGCTTGAACTACAGTGTCGACTTTTCTTCAAACAAAGGGAATTGCCAAAAATACTTGAATCTTCAGTTCTCAATCCAAAGATTTAGCTGAGCGTTAGTATGTCAGTTGACAATTAAGTCAATTTTCATTTTGTATACTAGATTGTGATGGTACGGTGCAAAGCCTATGGATGTGTTATCTTAAGTATCATGTTATATAAGAATAGAGCAGATAACGGACTGACAGATATGTGAGTGGATACTGAAAATACTATTAGCATGGTAGGCCTGACTACAGATTGACTTGAAGAAAATCGATCGGTGAAAGTTATATGAAATGTTTTTCTAGCCCGAAAGCTTCAAGGAGTCACGGCATGGTATGACAGATCATACTATACTATATCCTACTAATATTATAAATGCGAAAGTTTGTAAGGATGTGTGTGCGTTTGTTTCTCTTTCACGCAAAAAACTACTGAACCGATTGCAATGAAATTTGGTAGGTAGTTACAGCTGGACAACTTTTTATCCCGATATTCCTACGGGATACGGACATACGCGGGTGAAACCGCGGAGCGCAACTAGTATTCGATATTTTTAAGAGAGCAAGAGAATATAATTTTTGCTTCTTACCGTAAAAGCCCTAGAGCTCTCCTTATCGAAGGTAGACCGCGCGTTAGCTGCAGTCCTGGTTTCCACGAGGCGTTCGAAGGGGGGTGGTTTAACGAATACTATATATGGACGAAGACGAGGCGTGCGCAGCATCTTAAGCGCTTGCCAATGAGGACTTAGCACGCATACGCGCCCTGTGAAAGAAAAATCACTCTTAATCATCTAAGAATATAGACTGGAACTTATTAATTACAGTCGGATACGGAGAAAAGGCTTCCGTGAGCTTGTTTTCTAACAAAGCAGGCAAAGCCCAATGGTGTTATTATGAAAAACCAAATCACATTCAGTATTTAGTTGTATTATGAGAAGTCTAAGACTATGTCTATGACAGACTTAGCATAGTGATATTTTTTGCTGAAGTAGCCGTTAAGACTATAAAATGCCTCGACACACCAAATTTGGCCGCAATAAGAAATAATGCCTCCTATTATTTTAATGAATCAAACCCTCCGAGTCTTCCGTTTCGATTTTTTTCGTATTAAATGAATAGTGGTTTAACTTTTATGTAATTACAAGAAATATAACACACTGTATATTTCATAAACATAGTTGCATTCAGTCTAGGCTTCCGTTTGATTCCAAGCAAGCATCTCATGCCTAAATTACTATCAAAATTTTGAAAAAATACTATTCATTAAATTCAGTCTTTATATTAAATCTTGAGGATTAAAGCTATTCATCATTCAAATTAAATGAAAAAATGTCTTCTGAATACAATTAAGTTCAAGTGGATCTATTGCCCAACAATGAAACTCCAAGCCTCCTAATGACTCCAAACTTTTAAACTATTTACTGATCTGAACCAAGTGGCTGAGAAGCGTAAGTACCCCATTGTTGATTAAAAAACTATTCATATTTGAATAATATGGACACTCACCAGAATTAATGATAGTTTCAACACTCTCCGCAGAAGTCCCGTACAGATTGCCTTTATACTCTCCATGCTCTATAAACTTTCCATCAGAAACATCCTGCTCCATCTTCTCCCGCGTGACGAAAACATACTCCTTTCCATTCTGCTCACTGGACTTCTGCGGCCGGGATGTATCTGTTGAAAATTCTTTGCTTTAATGTCGAGTTCCAGAAATTTCCATCCGCCGCAGCGGTGAGGACGCTTGCGCGAAACTATTGATGTTGTATCAACAGGTCGGCTCGACATTGAAACGCAATAGGCTAGAGCGCCTGCGCGCACTTGGCTATCGATTTTCATCGGGACGCCATTTTGGATTCAATTCGCCAACGCAATATTATATAAAAATGTACAGTAATATAAGTGTTGTGCAAATAGAAGAACTATATGTTTATAGAAAAAAGGTTCAATTCAATGGTATCATGATATCGTTGCGACACTGCGCTATATATGTTTTCATCAGGCTCCATTTTGTATACACAATAGACGAGTTGCGCAAAAGAGCTTTTCTTAACCAAGGGTAATACCGATACCCGTGACATTGAAAATCCGACGACGTCATTAACCGTGACATTGAGCACATGGGGAAAAGGTTTCTTTGTTCAGCATGTTCAACCGTAGCAGCGGTTTATGACAAGTTTATGAAAATGGAATCTCAGTGATTATTTCATGGAAATTAAAGCTATGCTGTTTATTCATGCATTTATTCATCCTTACAGACACAAGTTAATCAATATTTTATAGCATTTTTATTAGTATGCAAAAATTTAAAATTCATCAGAAAATATGCATAAAGGTTACCTTTCATTAATTCTGGGCGCTGCCATTAAACTAAATTTACACTAGATAGTCCAAACACACATCACTTTTGTCTCTCAGATAAAAAAAGAGGAGATTTTGAAATAAATTACTTCACAACTTATTCAACACCAAGCACAAAATGTTTCGGAACAAATCTAAAAAAGACTAAACACCAATTTGTGGTTAGAGAATAAATTTACATGTATCGTGTGAAAACAAAATTAATATATAGTCGCGCCCCATAAACTTCGGTAACATATGAGATTAAAAACACCCAATTCTAATAACCATGTTAAACATGCCACGTTTTCCCTTGGAAAAAAAAAAACATTGTTTGAATAAAAAAGGAAATAATTAAAATAAAAAGCAGAACACAAATCCGACGCGACCGATATAAAGGAATGCATAAACTAAACTGAACTCCCAGGGCGTCTAGATAGAAAACCTGGAGCGTAAAGTGCATGCGCGGATGCAATGTGACCTTGAATAATTAATCAATATCGTACACCCACTATCAAGTCCTAGCCTATGGAGCTTAAAAGGCATGCGCGAGCCCGGGCCGAGCTACCGAATCTATATATAATATGAAATGAAATACATCAAGTAACATCATTCTAATTATTCCATTAAATAAGTTCGAAAATTAAAGATTTTTATAATACGTATTCCATTCGTACAACAAAATTTTAAAAATCCGAGTACATATTTCACTCTTTATCACGCAATAATTATAAGTATGACATATTTCTTTAAAGTGTTCAAAACGTCACGACTGAATAACTAAAGGATACACAAAACTGAATTTCCCAGGGCATCCTGATATAATATCCGGATCGCTAAAGTGCATGCGCGGATGCAATGTGACCTTTCGATAAAATCAATATCCCCAGTTCCCATCATTAAAAAACTTCCGGAATCATCCAGGCTAGCTCAAAAAGCACGTGAAAGACCGGTAGCGAATTATCGGAATAAACACAACACTCTTTTAAATAGTCCCATTAATTTTAAGTACGAGTTGTTAAAATTTTGCAACTAACTTGCAACCCGCGACCGGATTGAACAATAGCAGAAACAGAACTGAGTTTCCCAGGACATCATAGAAGCTCTGGAGCACTAAAATGCATGCGCGAATGCAACGTGACCCTGAATAATCAATACATTATACGCCCACCTA
>NC_052122.1:3261360-3413413 GCF_012273895.1 Zerene cesonia | reverse complement strand
GTTAAAGGCACGAACCAGGAATTAAATATATAATTTTTAGCAATGTTTTCTTTAGGACCCGACATTTTAGATTAACTATATTACAACTGAACGAATACAAAATTGTCACAATAAAAAAACAGCTAAACTTTCTTAAGAACGTTTAGATTTACTTTCTCATTCAACCGAATACTGAATTATTACAAACACAATACTGTACAAGTTTTCAAGACCGTAAATTCAAGGCGACCGAAATATACGACTGCACAAACTAAACTGAATTTCCCAGGACGCCTAGATTATACGAGCCCTAAAGTGCATGCGCGAATGCAATGTGACATTTCAATAAAATCAATACACAACGCCCAGCAACAAGTGCTCTGCCCGGGATAGCCAGTTATATAACTATGAGTACATATAATATATCATACAATACCCCCTACAGAAGTGTATACTTAATGTAACTTAATTATTATTCACTGCCTACTAAATTATGACAAGATGGCAAATTTAACGCGACCGGAATATACAAAGAAACGAACAGAAGTGAGTTTCCCAGGTCATCTAGCTAGCATACCTGGAGCTCTAAAGTGCATGCGCGAATGAAATGTGACCTTCTATAAAAAACAATATTCAACGCTCAGCAAAAAGCTTAGCTTTAAGTGAAGATTTCTAAGGTTGATTTAAAATCAATTTTGAACCCGGACTTAGCAGATGCTATTTTAAACTAAACAAGTTACACGAAAATGATTATTTAACAATATATCATAACTTTTAAACGCTTTTGGTAACGATTGACTACTATTTAAAAATCACTCACACACAACACAACCGAATCTACGAGAACACAAAACTAAACTGAATTTCCCAGGACGCCTAGAATCCAGGTACCAATAGTGCATGCGCGAAGGCTACGTGACCTTTAGCAAAATCTATACTCAACGCCTAGCAACAAGTGCTCTGTCTGTTGATTAAAAAACATGCGCAAATCTGATTTATTTGATATTTATAATATTTTCCGTTATTTTATAAACTGTATCAACATGGGGAGAATCTACATGGACTGTTGTTTAATTCCAGTTCAAAAAGTTATTCTTGGATTTTGTCTGATACGCCTATAAATATACAGACTATGTGAATGCCCTTAAAAAATGCTGACGAAAATTAATTAAAACTTCTGAAAAATTTATAAACCGACACAACCGAGATTAATGAAAGCACAAACGCAACTGATTTCCCAGGACATCTAAATAGGCAACCTGGAGCACAATAGTGCATGCGCGAAGTGCATAGAACCTTCAATAATCAATGCGCGCATCAAAAGGCATGCGCGAACATGGACCAAGCCACTGCCTTGTTTCGATATTGAAAAAAGTACAGAGTAGTTTAAAAATTATGTACAACGTGAAATAAAATTTTCAGTACAGTTAAGTGACATTAATGCAAACGTTTAAAATATTGACGCTGACGGATGTTTAGTATTTTGTTTTCATTATTTTAAAATTATATGCACAAACAAACACTATACAATCAGACGACCAACAATGAAAACACGTATAGATATAGATAATATTATAAATGCTTTTATATATTACTTCGGTTGAATATCAACGCGACCGAAATATGAGAATATACGAACGGAACTGAAATTCCCAGGGCATCTAGATAGAATACTAGCGTTAAAGTGCATGCGCGAACACAGCCTTAGGCGATCAATATTCAGTGCTTTCCATACCTAAGTGGGCTTCATGGGCATGCGCGAGCCCGGACAGAGCTATTATAAAGTCTTGAAAATATAATCATGACTAGAAAAGTACAACAAATATATTATATTTAACGCAATGAAAACGATCAGTTGACTAATGACGTTAGTTTTCTTATCAAAACTTGCAATCACTCTGTTATGTTGCGTTACAAAAAAAAAAAACTGGCGAAAATGCACTAAAATCCCCTGGGTTAAAACTATTAAACGTGTAGTATATACATAATAATAAATTGACGTGAAAAAAAGTAAAAAACTTGTTAACCAAACGGAGCAATACTCAATGCGACCGAAGTAAACGATTGCGCAAACCGAACTAATTTCCCCAGGACATCTATATAGGATGCCTGAAACGCTGGAGTGCATGCGCGATTTTAAGGTGACCCGCAACAAATAAAATCAATAACATCGTTCACGTGCCTGGGACATCTAGGTCTCGAAACGCATGCGTAAGCCTAACTAAGCCTTTTTTATAAAGGTTTTTTTTTTTGTAATTACACCCGTACGTAACCTAACAAAGAAAATGGAGGGTTCAAGTGTATATTCATTTATATGTCTTATACATAATATGTTAATAACGGTCTCGTAGATTTAGATTAATGCCATCTATTCTAGAACAAAGTAACTTATTACATTATTTTCGAAGGTTACATTTAAATAATTACAAATCGTGTACTTCTAACAAAGGTTCATCAGACGGAATCCTAGAAATCCTATAAATTTTTAATTAACACATTTCTATATTATACATTTATTTAAAGAATAAATTCGCGAGCATATATTAAAGATTAAACACATAAGAGAAAGATACACATAATAAGAGAACATTAGGATGGTAACTAATTAATTTAATTATAATTCGCAAGCGTGCACATAAAATAAGACACTTAAGAAACATCGCCTAAATTTAAATGGGTATGATTTTTCGCATCGTGAGAACTTAACCCTAAAAAATAAATACAACATGAAGACACCTCCTGTAAATAGTTGCGTATCCTATTTTACGTCCTTTTTTTTATTTTACTCCCGTAATCGAAGTATTCATAGATAATCTTATTTTTCCGACCTAACGGTGGAGCTAATTATCTCTTTTTTTACATAATTTTAAGAACCCGCAAAAATGACGGACCATAAAGTAAAGCTGATTAAAAAATTTCAGGATCAAAACGCCTCGGTCCTTTTTTATACTGTTATATTAATCCATTTACTTGTAAAGTTTTCTCACGCTATAGTTAAAAACAGAAAGAGTTAAGGTTTCTGGAAAATTAAACGATCTTGGTTTCTGACCAGTTACTACTGGTAATACGTTTTTGTACGCCTTTAAAATTTATTTAAATCTATTTAAATTTGGATTTTATTATTTATATGTAACTCGTTATAACAAAATTAAGAATAAGAAACACTATTTGCATGATTTTCGTTCCACAAACGAGACAAAGAATGTAACTTCGCAAGCTCATGTAAGTGAATGTAAAGAAAAACATATGGAATTGTGAAATTGATCTCAAATAAAATTACTACAATCCCATCATAATAATATAATTCATCTTAACAATCCCATCAACATAAATTTGTAACCAACCGCACACAATTGGGCCAAGTGTATTCGACGCATGCGCGAGCCCGAAGTACTAAAAACATTTAGTTCTAACCAACCTGTTACAAAATTGTTGACTTGCCTTTAATTCGTGAGAGTATTTTTATAAAGCAACATAAATGTTCCCGATTGGAAGAAAAAATTGCCACTAATTAAAAATTTGAAGTGAAATATTCTCGATGTTTCGTACGTAACAACCACACTATAAGGTTGTTTGCTGTTAGCTTACTGTATGCTAGACTATCTAGTTTCTGCTCAAAGTGCATGCGCGAGCCCGGCCTTTACTGGACGCTACTGGACTATAGTATATATATGTAGTGACTAAAATGGCGCCCACTGATCTTTTTACCGACTAGTTTTCCATTTATAAAAAGCAATATTTTTATCCTTTAATTAATGATATGCATGTATGCAAAACGACGATAAAGGAAGGACGAAAATAATAATACAGTGAATTTGTTTATAGAATTAATTTATTTCAATAAATATTTAAAAAATTTGTACATGTCAAATGAATTTCATAGTAAATATTTGAAAATTAATCACTTGTAAAATGAATTTTTTTATTCATAAATCTCCTTCCATATTTGTTGTTTTATTCCTGAAATAAAAATATTATAATAAAAGAGTTAATTTGGAATAATAAGATAATATAAATAATTATCAATACATACACAGTCTTAAAAACATAATTTAATTTCAATATAAATATAATTATCATAACAACATTAACAGTATTTCATACAATAAATTAAATAGTATTTCATAATCAAAACTTCATACTTACCTATAAATGTTTTTACTCCAAGATTTAAAAAAACACAAAAACTGTCCGTATAACGTTCAATGTTTAATGATTATATATTTTTATAAATGGATTTCAAAATGTATTCAGAATATCAAAGCTGATGTAAATCACAACCCCATTAACTAATTATTGTCTAAACTCTAAACAATCCCACCAATAAAATTTTACAAATGGTGAAGCCATCAAGAAAGACCAACGTCAGATCTGCGCATGCGTGGTGGCCATGTTGAAATGATTGCATCGGAAACTTCCAGAACAAATTTACAATTCGAGAATCAGAAATTACGATTTATTAATAACCTACCTTGTTCAAACAAATCTATTCTTTCAATAATACTTCAATTACTATAACTAAACTTAAAAAAAGAACTGAACTAGAGACAACCAACTATCACTAACAACTGCGCTGCAATGGCTGCAATTGCTAGGACGCCTAGATTGAGCTTAAAGTGCATGCGCGAGCCTGGTTCTGGCTGACCTTCGAGGACATTAATCAATATTATCCAGACTGTACAAAATAATGTCTGAAAGTGCATGCGCGTCCCCCTGCTTCGATTTGATATTGTACTTTGTTTGTAATAAAAATTAAAATAATTATCACTACATAGTAAAAAGAAAAGACGCTTCCCGCGTCTGTCCTTTGTATGTATGCTTAGATCTTTAAACGACTCAACGGATTTTGATGGGCTTTTTTTTAAGATAGACTAATTCAAGAGGAAAGTTTATATGTATAGTAATATATATATTTAACTATTCCGAATTTAAAGCGTGCGAAGCTGTTTTAAATAAAAATTCTATGTCCAGGAATGTACAATTGCACTTGAAAATGTAGTTTCATAGCTACAAATATTGCTTATAACTTGTAACTGTTCGAGACGTAAAAACGAAAGGAAACGTGACAAAAAACCTTATTGCCGTGGTACATTGTTTATTCAAATATAAAAATTCAATTGTAAACAGAGTTTCATATAATATATATAATTTATGACATATTTAATTCGATTCATCTTCATCTCGAGTGCGAAATTCACGCTCATATTTGCAACACGACGCGTTGTTACTCTGAAAATACAGAAAATAATCATTATTCAGAAAAATCTAAAAAAAGAACAGCAATTTAATTCAATATTCATAAAAGGATTAATATGGAAAATAAATCTACACTTACTTGTTGCCCATTTGTTAATTTCACACAAAATATACACATCACTTGCACACAATAATACACTAACACTTTTATTGTTATAATACTCTAAAACTTGATGAAACGCTGTTAAAAAATTGTACCAAACTTGAATAAGCTGACGTGGTAAATGCTACGGTTATTATTTTACGGTATTTATTCGGTCTGTCATTACATACAAAACTAAACAACCAATAAGATGACGATGCGGTACTGTGACTACGAGCTTCACACGTGCGTCGATAATCTTTATTTACATTGTAAAACGTAGTAATGATTTCCTTAAAGAGCCTATAAAACAACAATTGAAAAACAATAAATACGGTTTCAGCTATGTATATGCAATGTGGATAAAAATTAAAAAGGGTCATGTACGTAGAAAATATGAAAAAAGCATACATTTTTGCAGACAAAAAATCTTTAATGAATCCTCAATTTCATTACATTTAAATACATTTCACAAAATATTCAAGACAAATTTTAAACAAAGTTAATAACATCCACATCTCGTCGTTCGCATTACAGGTCTTCCTTCATCGATTGATTGGTATATATATCATCACGTTGCTGTAATAAAATATAAATATCACAATAAAATATTTTCAGACAAGTAGTAAACAATATCGATTGGATGAATAATTTTCAAATATATCAATTAGTACATAAAAGTGGATACTTACACTTTCATTACATAAAAATTTAACACAACCGTTGACACACCCAAGTGAAGTACGCCGATGTTCTAGTTTTTTTTTAACTACACTATAACTAAGTTTTAATAAAAAATAACTTTTTACATCGGATCGAATCTACATGTATCTTTGTCGTTCTTCAAATTAACTACCGAGCTGTACGCGCATGCGCGATCCCGGGCAAAGCTAAGTTGCACACATGCGCCAATCAAATAATATCATGAAAATTTTATATCAATTTGATGGGATTGTTAACTAGAATCAGTACTTAAAAACCTATTTGATAGTATAATAACCTTATAAAAAATAGAAAAATAACTCACCAATGCATCACTCGTATAACATGTTAAAAATATACAACACGCACGCACTGAATTAAAAAAAAAAACAATGAATCGAACAAGTAAATTTGAAAAACAAAATACTTGATGTTCTAAATGTTCAAATTAATTCAGTAAAAAAAAGTAAACGATTCATTTAACTAAAATATTTAACTTTTCAAGCCCAATTTCGATAAGTTGCAAAAGAATTATTAATATTGAAAACAAATGATAAAAACACTTGAAATTAAATGAAAACGTCCGAATGATGCACTTGCACACCCTTTAATGTGATACCTAGGTCATCCAGCTAGGATGTCTAAAATGCATGCGCGAACCTGGACAAAGGTTTGGTAATCGATCATATCTAGGTACGAAATGCAGAGAGTGCATGCGCGAATACTTCTAAGAGACGCAGCATATCGTTCGCCATTTTGTTGACTATTCCAACATAAATGTATTACGAAATAAAGACCAAAAAACTGAGAGCTTTCACGAAACTTCTTTTAAATTTTCCAAGCGAATTTAGTTCATATAAATACATAATAAACGAACCTCAAAAGCTAAAAGTTGCAAATTAAATTAATTTATTCACGATGCAAATGCGCAGCCGCGTGCGTGTTCGTGTGTGGTATACCGCCATTTAAAAATACCTGTACTGACGCCATTTTGAATTAAAACCAAAGACTAACTGACATTACTATAAAATTAGTGTTTGTTATTTTTATTAATTGTGTTTAAAATTATATACAAAAATCTATATATAAAAACCCCATCAAAAACCGTTGGGCAGTTTCAAAGATTTAAGCATACATAGGGACATAGGGACAGTGAAAGCGACTTTGTTTTATGCTATGGAGTAATAAACAAGATTCATAAATAAAAAAAAAAATAACTTAAATTATAACGAATTTACGATAAAAAGATTAAATTTCATAGGTCGCCATCTTATTCATCATTGATTGATTGATTGCGCGCGCATCCACGGCTTGGGATGTATACCGCCATCTTAAATAAGGCATTCTGAACTAGAACACGTTTGAACGCAAACATGTTCTAGTTCAAAATTACCTAAAAATATATTGAATATAGGAAAATAGAAAAACAACTCACCAATGCATCACTCGTACAACATGTCAACAATACTCATTATAGACGCACTGAATTAAAAAATGTATATATGAATCGAATAAGAAAATTTTGTAAAAAAAAAAACGACAGTTGATATTTTAAAAGACCAAATCAAAGTACTTCAGGAAAATAAATGATCCATTAAATTAAAATATTTTACAATTCACGTGTAAAATTAATAAGATGCAACAAATTGATTATTGTTGAAAACAAATAATAAAAATTTAAATTAAACGAAAACGTCCGAATGATGCACTTGCACACCGTTTTATGAGATACCTAGGTCATTCAGGCAGGATACCTAAAGAGCATGCGCGAACCTGGAGCAAGGTTTGGTAATCGATAAAATCTAGGTACAAAATGTATTAAGTACATGCGCGAATCCTTCTAACCGCCATTTTGTAAATAATTTCAACACAATGGTACGACAAAATTTAGACGAAGGAAGCATGTTAAATTGTGAAGGTTTTGCTAAAATTCTTCTAAATTTTCCAATAGGATTAAATTAATTTTAGGAGGATGCAAATACGCAGCCGCGTACCGCCATTTTTAAATTCAAATCAAAGGCCTGACAGTATCGTTATATTAGAATCGTGAAAGAAATATCCGTCCGTTCAATGTCCGTCTACCTATACTAACAAATAAGATTTCATTTCAACTTAAAGTAGAAGTTAAAACTAGAAGTAGACGAATTAATTATTCGCATAAATGAAAGACAACTAGAGTCCATTTCATGGGTCGCCATTGTACATGTTATTGATCAATTGCAAGCGCGCGCAGCCGCACTGTGGGACTCATCAACCGCGGCTGCGCGATTTTTCAACACGGCGGCATACCTGCCGCCATCCTAAGTAAGCCATTCTGAACTAGAACGTGTTTGGATGCAAACATGTTCTAGTTCAAAATTGCCAAAAAAAATTATTGAATATGGGAATCGAGCATTTTTTGGCACGAACCGTGCCAGCTCGCACTGGGGAAGGTTAGGTGTTATAGTTGCATGTGAATGCTACTGTTTCGTACGAAGCCTGGGAAAACCGTAGACGAGTATTTTTTTGGCTTAACCTACCCTGTTCTGTAATTTATATCCCTCATCTATTCTATCCTTTATCCTTTACAATTTATCCTTTCCAAAATATTACAGTTTCAATTTATATAACTTTTCAAAGTTTAAATAAAAAACACGCAAATTCAACATTAATAATTTATGCGTCGAAAAAATTAGAAAAGCAACTCACCAATGCATCACTCGTACAACATTTTAACAAAACTTTTTAAATACGCACTGACAAAAAAATATAATAGAATAAGCAAATTCTATACCAAAAAAGTTTATGTTAAATAAAATTTTAACATCTTATTATATAGTGTTAAAGAAAAAGAAACGATCCATAAAATTAAAATGTTTAACGTTAAACGTGCTAATTCAATGAGTTACAATAATATGATTCATATTAAAAACAAATAATAAAAACACTTTATATTAAACGATAACGTCCGAATGATGCACTTGCACACCCTTTAATGTGATACCTAGGTCATCTAGCTAGGATGCCTAAAGTGCATGCGCGAACCTGGACAAAGGTTTGGTAATCGATCATATCTAGGTACGAAATGCTGTAAGTACATGCGCGAATCCTTCTAAACGCCATTTTGTAAATAATTTCAACATAAAGGTTAACTAACTAAAAAACTACTATTAACTTTTTACTAAAATTCTGTTAAATTTTCTAAACGAATTTAGTTAATATAACACATTATGAAAGATCCTCAGTTATAAGTTGCACGTTAAATTAATTCTAGGAGGATGCAAATGCGCAGCCGCGCACGTGTCTGTGGGTGTTATACTGCCATTTTAACTACCTGTACTGTCGCCATTTTGAATTCAAATCAAAAGCCTGACAGTATTGTAATAGAATCGTCGAATTGAGTTAAATGTCCGCCTACTTATACAATAACAAATTGGATTTTATTTAGACTTATAGTAGAGGATAAAACTAGAAGTAGACGAATTAATTATTCGCATAAATGAAACTTATGCTCATTGAATTTTAGAAATATGTATTCATGAATTAATCTTAAATTCACAACTTTAATTCAGCAAAGAGAACAAAAGTCAATTTTATGGGTCGCCATTTTACAAGTCATTTATCGATTGCAAGCGCGCGCAGCCGCACGGAGGGACACATCAACCGCGGCTGCGCGAATTTTCAACACGGTGGCATACCTGCTGTCGTCCTAAGCAAGCCATTCTGAACTAGATCGTGTTTGGATGCAAACATGTTCTAGTTCAAAATTGCCAAAAAATATATTGAACATGGGAGTTGAGCATTTTTTGGCACGAAACGTGCCCGCTCGCACTGGGGAAGGTCAGGTGAAATAGTAGCATGTGAATGCTACTGTTTCGTACGGAGCCTGGGAAAACCGGAGACACGATTATTTTGCGTTAGCCTTCCCAGTTCTGTCCTTTATTCCCCTCATTGATTCATGCCTTTTTTCCTTCATTAATCATTTTTATATTTTTATAGCTTCATATAAATAAAAATATTCGAATTTTTGATTAAAAAGTAATTAAACAACATGTGATCTTCACTAAATTTTCATGTACGCATTGCCGTCAAATCATATAAGGTCCATTTTATTTGGAGAATACATGACCGGCCATTTTATGTTGATAATGTTTTTGAAAGTAAAGTAAGCAAATCCAACGTTAATTATCTATATGTCGAACGAAATAGAAAAACATCTCACCAATGCATCACTCGTACAACATGTCAACAATACTCATTATAGACGCACTGAATTAAAAAGTGTATATATATAAAGAATAAGCAAATTTTGTAAAAAAAACCACGGCTGATATTATAAAAAATCAAAACAAAGTACTTCAGGAAAATAAACGATCCATTAAATTAAAATATTTTACAATTCACGCACAAAATCAAAAAGCTACAACAAATTGATTAATTATTATTGAAAACAAACAATAAAAACTTTTTAAATTAAACGAATACGTCCGAATGATGCACTTGCACACCGTTTTATGAGATACCTAGGTCATTCAGGTAGGATACCTAAAGAGCATGCGCGAACCTGGAGCAAGATTTGGTAATCGATGAAATCTAGGTACAAAATGTAGTAAGTATATGCGCGAATCCTTCTAACCGCCATTCATTTAGACGAAAAACGTGTGTAAAATTGAGAACTTTTTACATAAATTCTTCAAGAGGATTTAGTTTATAACACATTATAAACAATTCTCAGTTATAAGTTGCTCGTTAAATTAATTTTAGGAGCATGTAAATGCGCAGCCGCGCACGTGACCGTGGGTGGTATACTGCCATTTTAAGTAGTGCCTGTACTGTCGCCATTTTGAATTCAAATCAAAGCCCTGATACCATCGTTATAGTAGAATCGTGAAACAGTCCGTCCACTTTTACTTACAAATTGTATTTTATTTAGAGTTACAGTAGAAGATAAAAACAGAAGCAGATGAGTTAATTGCACGAATAAATTAAACGAATGCTCATAAAATTTACAAAGATAATAAGAATCAAATTTTACGTGTCATTGATCGATTGCAAGCGCGCGCAGTCGCGGAATAGAACACATCAACCGCGACTGCGCGATTTTTCAAAAATTATTGATTTTTTTTCAAAAATTATTGATTTACCCCAGGATCTGAAAGAAACAGTAGCATTCACATTCTACTGTTTCATCTAACCTTTCCCAGTGCGAGCTGGCACGTTTCGTGCCAAAAAATGCTCGATTCCCATATTAAATATTTTTTTTGGCAATTTTGAACTAGAACATGTTTGCATCCAAACACGTTCTAGTTCAGAATGGCTTACTTAGGATGACAGCAGGTATGCCACCGTGTTGAAAATTCGCGCAGCCGCGGTGGATGTGTTCTATTCCGCGACTGCGCGCGCTTGCAATCAATCAATGACAGGTAAAATGGCGACCTCTAACTTTGTTACTTATTATCTTTGCAGTATACAAATCGTGAATTTAAAATTATTTGATAGAAATTTCTACATTCTATGAGAATTCGTTTAATTCTCTACATAAATTATGATACGAATAAAAATCATAGGTCGTCATTTTACATGTCATACAACGATCGCATGCGCGCGCAACCGCGGTTGATGTGTACTATTCCGCGGCTGCGCGCGCTTGCAATCAATCAATGACATGAAAAATGGCGACCTCTTTCTTTGATTCTTGTTATCTTTATTTTTTGAATCACTATATTTTTCATTGTTTTGTTCGTTTGTTTGCTATAATTCATAATTTTCATATTTTTATAGAAGTACAATTCGCATAGTATTTAAAAACTTGATAGAAAATAATAATCGACATGGGCTTTTTTAGATATTGTTACTATTTTGATAACTTTTTTTTGTTTTCATTTCAAATCGACAAAACGCCAAAATACCACTTCATTGGTACCGTGCTAAAAGTATATTCATTGTCGAATTTATTAAATAAGATTAAGTTGTAATTGAATGTAGGTCTAAACATTCTGTTAGCTAAATATTCGCATAAGTAAGAAAACATTTAAGTAATTATATTTACCAAAAAGAAAATTATTGATTTAAAATATGGGGCTACCCCAGGTTCTGTACGAAACAGTAGCATTCACATGCAACTATTACACCTAACCTTCCCCAGTGCGAGCTGGCACGGTTCGCGCCAAAAAATGCTCGATTCCCATATTCAATAATTTTTTTTGGCAATTTTGAACTAGAACATGTTTGCATCCAAACACGTTCTAGTTCAGAATGGCTTACTTAGGATGACAGCAGGTATGCCACCGTGTTGAAAATTCGCGCAGCCGCGGTTGATGTGTTCTATTCCGCGACTGCGCGCGCTTGTTATCAATCAATGACATGTACAACGGCGACCTCTAACTAAGATTCTTGTTATCTTTGCAGTATAGAAGTTGTAAATTAGCAGCATGTGAATGCTACTGTTTTGTACATATCCTGGGGTAACCCCATATTTTTTGCCCTAGCCTTCCCAGTTCTGTCCATTATTCCTTTATTCACGGTATTTCAATTATTTTCGTTATAGTTAATGTAATTATATGTAATGTATTTAGAAATTTAAAACTTGCTTTTAGTCGGGTTGATAATATTATGAATAAATCGCGTTAAAAATCCGTTAAAGTTTTTAATTTCTAAATGTACAATACTCGCGTAAAATCAAACACAAGAAAATACTATATGTAATGTATGTATTATATACGTATTATTTATATATGTATGTGTACAATTATGTGATAATATGCTTGTATTTGCATATGTATTTATGTTCCATAAACGTATTTCAAACATTATAATCGCACCTCTTAAACATGCTGCCTAGACATGCTGCCTGCCTGTGAAAAGACCGCCTGTTGTGCTTGTTAGTGTGTGTCATATGTATGTTTCTTTAACTTCTTTTTCTTATTTTTTGATGCACAACAAAGTATTTTTTATTTGTTTGTTTGAGCGCTATAATTCATAATTTTCGTATTTTTGTAGTAGTACAATATGCATAATATTTAAAAACTTGATAGAAAAAAAATCAACATGGATTTTTTACATGTTGTTATTATTTTGATAATTTTTTATTCACTTATAAATTTTATTATTTTTTATTAATTAACCTGTTTAATGAACCAATCACAGTCAAATCATACAAATAACTATGATTTTTATAATGAAATTAATCTTTATTTTTGTTTTCATTTCAAATCGACAAAACGCCAAAATACCACTTCATTGGTACCGTGCTAAAAGTATATTCATTGTCGAATTTATTAAATAAGATTAAATTGTAATTGAATGTAGGTCTAAACATATTATTAGCTAAATACATGCATACGTAAGAAACATTTAAGTAATTATATTTACCAAAAAGAAAATTATTGATTTAAAATATGGGGCTACCCCAGGTTCTGTACGAAACAGTAGCATTCACATGCAACTATTACACCTAACCTTCCCCAGTGTGAGCTGGCACGGTTCGTGCCAAAAAATGCTCGATTCCCATATTCAATAATTTTTTTTGGCAATTTTGAACTAGAACATGTTTGCATCCAAACACGTTCTAGTTCAGAATGGCTTGCTTAGGACGACAGCAGGTATGCCACCGTGTTGAAAATTCGCGCAGCCGCAGTTGATGTGTTCTATTCCGCGACTGCGCGCGCTTGCAATCAATCTATGACATGTAAAATGGCGACCTCTAACATAGATTCTTGTTATCTTTATTTTTTGAATCACTTTATTTTTGTTTGTTTTGTTTGTTTCTTCGCTATAATTCATCATTTTCATATTTTATAGAAGTACAATTCGCATAGTATTTAAAAACTTGATAGAAAATAATAATCGACATGGGCTTTTTTAGATATTGTTACTATTTTGATACCTTTTTCTTCACATATAAATTTTATTACTTTTTTTATTAGTAAACCTGTTTAATAAAGCAGTCACAGTCAAATCATACAAATAACTATAATTTTTATTGTGAAATTAATCTTAATTTTTGTGTTATTTCAAATCGACAAAACCCCAAAATTCCACTTCATTGGTACCGTGCTAAAAGTATGAACTATTATTCATTATGCATTCACATGCTACTATTACACTTAACCTTTCCCAGTGCGAGCTGGCACGGCTCGTGTCAAAAAATGCTCGATTCCCATATTCAATATTTATTTTGGCAATTTTGAACTAGAACATGTTTGCATCCAAACACGTTCTAGTTCAGAATGGCTTACTTAGGATGACAGCAGGTATGCCGCCGTGTTGAAAATTCGCGCAGCCGCGGTTGATGTGGTCTATTACGCGGCTGCGCGCGCTTGCAATCAATCAATGACATGAAAAATGGCGACCTCTAACTAAGATTCTTGTTATCTATGCAGTAAAGAAGTTGTGAATTAACAGCATGTGAACGCTACTGTTTTGTGCAGATCCTGGGGTAACCCCATATTTTTTGCCCTAGCCTTCCCAGTTCTGTTCATTATTCCTTTATCCATAGTGTTTCAATAATTTTCTTTGTAGTAAATGTAATTATATGTAATGTATGTATTCATAAATATATTATGTATATATGTATGTGTATAATTATGTGAGTCTGTACTTGTATTTGCATAAATATTTATGTTCCATGAACGTATAACAAAGATTATAATCGCACCTCTTAAACATGCTTCCTAAGCAAAAAGACCACCAGCTGTGCTTGTTAGTGTGTGTTATATGTATGTTTCTGTAACTTTTCTTATTTTTTGATGCACAATATTTTTCATTGTTTTGTTTGTTTGTTCGCTATAAGTCATCATTTTCATATTTTTATTGAAGTATAATTCGCATAGTATTTAAAAACTTGATAGAAAATAATAATCGATATGGGCTTTTTTAGATATTGTTACTATTTTGATAACTTTTTCTTCACATATAAATTTTATTACTTTTTTATTAGTTAACCTGTTTAATGAAGCAGTCACAGTCAAATCATACAAATAACTATGATTTTTATTATGAAATTAATCTTAATTTTTGTTTTCATTTCAAATCGACAAAACGCCAAAATTCCACTTCATTGGTACCGTGCTAAAAGTATATTCATTGTCGAATTTATTAAATAAGATTAAGTTGTAATTGAATGTAGGTCTAAACATTCTGTTAGCTAAATATTCGCATAAGTAAGAAAACATTTAAGTAATTATATTTACCAAAAAGAAAATTGTTGATTTAAAATATGGGGCTACCCCAGGTTCTGTACGAAACAGTAGCAGTCACATGCAACTATTACACCTAACCTTCCCCAGTGCGAGCTGGCACGGTTCGCGCCAAAAAATGCTCGATTCCCATATTAAATATTTTTTTTGGCAATTTTGAACTAGAACATGTTTGCATCCAAACACGTTCTAGTTCAGAATGGCTTACTTAGGATGACAGCAGGTATGCCACCGTGTTGAAAATTCGCGCAGCCGCAGTTGATGTGTTCTATTCCGCGACTGCGCGCGCTTGCAATTAATCAATGACATGTAAAATGGCGACCTCTAACTTTGTTACTTATCTTTGCAGTATACAAATCGTGAATTTAAAATTATTTGGTAGAAATTTCTACATTCTATGAGAATTCGTTTAATTCTCTACATAAAATATAATACGAATAAAAATCATAGGTCGTCATTTTACATGTCATACATCGATCGCATGCGCGCGCAGCCGCGGCCAGAAATTATTAAACACGGTGGCATACCTACCGCCATCTACGCCATATATACGCCATCTTAAATAAGCCATTCTGAACTAGGACACGTTTGGATGAAAACAACAAGTTAAAAATTACCAAAAAAATATATTGAATATGGGAAGCGATCATATTTGGCACGAAACATGCCAGCTCGCACTGGGGAAGGTCAGACGGAATAGCAGCATGTGAATGCTACTGTTTCGTACCGGAGGCCAGTATCGTTGTCTTACCCCTCCCAGTTCTGACTTCATTCCCCTCATCACTCCTTTTCTTTATCCACTATGCATCATTCTTTCCATAATATTGCAAATAATTTTTGTAGATTATTCCTACCTAATTCATTTTTATATTTAAAAAAAGATTAACATATCACAAAATAAAATAACGATATGCTACGTCCATCTTATTGCGCTATATATCATAATTATTCATGGAATAATATCCGCCATTTTATGTAACATTGATACGTCGAATACGCAGGCGCACATTGTTTAATCGATCGTAGACTCCATTTTGAAATACCATTATCTATCGTACCGATTATATGAGTACATTTTTTTTATGAATGTATATTTTTTATTTTTGCGTTAATTAACAATAAACGATGATATTTGTCAAAGATAAATAGATATTATGAGCGTAAGACCGGCTTTTTATCGTTATTAACTGTTTGCGCAGTCGCGGTTAATTTCGACACCTCCGCCATTTTATATACGTATCCGCCATTTTGAAATGTGGAAAATTCAACAAAATATCGGATTTACTTATAACTTGAATGCATTTACAGCTAGGTCATTAACGTTATTGTCCCTAAACATTGGGTATATTATATATACATGAAAATTAATTTTATGGCAATGATAAGTACAAATGATCATATACGTTTGAGAGTAGCTTTATATTACACATTTAACATAGCTGAAACCGTTTTATATTATACAGGACAATAACATATAGACTTACCTATTTCCTCAGCAAGAGTAACTGACCGCGTCGGTAAAAAAATTAAAAACAAAATCACTTGCACTATTTTATAGACAACTGAGAATGATTTGGGATATTGAATTAAATTAAAAAAATAAAATAAAAAGGCGGAACAGAAATAAAATAAACGACAGGTCCGTTCTCGACCAAGTCTAGACTGCAACTAAAATCAATGCCCTAATGGGAATAGCCATACATATAGGATACCTAGAAAATCGAAGCGCATCTGAGTGCATGCGCGGTAGTGCACTGTGGCGTCCTTTTATTGCCGCCAATATTTGAAATGGATGACCTTTACTTAATATCAATAATTTTCAGAATAACTCCGCATAAATCTACAATTTTTATCATTATGTGCATTATTTATAAATCCATTATAACGTTGTTTAAACCTTTTCTTAGGCCGAATTTACAAAACATAACATTATGGTCCAACTTTACTTGAAGATTGGGATCTTCAAAACTTTTTATTAATTCAGTCGTAAAAATTACGTTATGGAGGCGTAAAGCATAATTATAATATTCACCGAAAATATTACTCGATGAGGTAAAACCGGATACGAATTGCCCTGCATTGGCTTATGGCTACGTGATAAATTCGAGTGTGTAGGTAACATTCGCATTATGTTATACATGTTTCATCAATTCGCGAATCTTAATCACGTAATCATATAAGATTCATTCACAATAACAAAAAAAAGCCATTATTGAGCTGGTAACGCGTTTAATTCATGATTATTTGTAAAAGCATATTGTGTTTGTTCTTAGAAATAAAGTATAATGTTCAGATCGAGAGTTCAGAGACCATGTTAATACTGAGTTCAAAAACACCAACCAACCATTTCTTTTTTTTTTAATCATTATATAAGGTAAAAATAAATTCGCTTTGTGCACTTTTCAGATTCGCCATATTATGCAGCAGCATTAATATATAACTAGTATTATGTGGTGATTTAGAAAGGTTTGTGATGATATCTTCCTAAATTGACATATTTTCGATCTTTCTATTTCAATATGGATAAAAGAAACTTATGACAGATAGAATGATTTATGATACACCGAGATGTAAATAAAAAAATCTTTGTCAAAGTTTCTCTATAAACGTAATAAGGTGTACCATAAAAATGCGTAGTTTATGGGATAGTATAAAATTCGCACCGCTCGACAGGATACTTTCTTAATCTTTTAGAAATTATCAGCTTTCACAATATACCAGCTTAACCACCAAAACATACACAAATCAATTTGGTAAATTAATACCCAGAGAACACCTTATCTATAACCCTAATTTTGCCCTACCATTGTAATAATATAAATAAACTTTTAATAAATATCATTGCATTTTACTCTATTAGACCTAACGTAAAAAATCTCAACTATACACAGCACTCGCATACAACCACATCGCCACAGCAATATAACAAGTCGCTTCAATTAACAAACACACAGGACGAATACATAAAAAAAATACTCACATGGTATGGGCGTGACGTATTTCTCCGGATCGGTAGCAACCAAGCGTCTCCTGAGCTCGTTGCGACCAACTCCGGGTGCACCGACCAGCACTATCGGCCTCACGAACCCGGGCCTCGGATACAATCTGGCGACCTCCTCGTACGTGGGTATCATCTCGCGGTCGAAGTCATCATTCTCCTTTATGTCGTAGATAATTTTCTTCACTTTGGGCGTGGATTTACAAGGCAATAAGGCCGTGGCGTTGGCGGTTGGCGAACATGGCGTTTTGGGACTGCAGTCCGAGCTGGCATTGGTTGGCGAACAGAGGGCTGGCTTGCCTGGAATTAAATAATTTTTTTTTCATTATAGTCCCATTTCAAATAAACAATAAAACACAACAAAAATATAAAATTATGCCAAACTGGTCTACAGATCAGATTTTATTACATACATGTATAGTATCTACTAAATCCAACTTAATTATGATCTATGACTAATCATGAAATATTATAACAAACTGGAAGCTAAGATGTTTTACTAAAATAAGACATACTATGAACTCAAACCAATCTAGTAGCATTATCAAAGGTAAATTGTATATAATAAATGAGGTTATGGTTATGTTATTCATAACTAACATGGGATAACTAACGTACCGTCTAAAGTCTGCGGATCACTTTGCCTCTCGTGAATTATCCGACCTTCTTGTAAAGCACGTGATGGTATTAAGCCGGCTCTCATAACCCTGTCGCCTTCGCGACGGGCTTGCCACCTGGTAAGATATACACAATTATTAAATTATTATATTCAACATACATACAAAAACTCATGAAAAATAACCCCAAAATTAGGGGAATAGTACACATTTCCCCAATCAACAGGCCATCAAGAAAACTTGTAAAAATGCAATATCAGCCAATTTGTAGTATTGGCAATTTTACAATTTGTCTATTTTAAAAGCGCCTCCATAAATTTCTTTTTTTTTTTCTATACGCCAAAAAAGACAAATACAGGGTTGCAACTTACGAAATAAAACATATGAAATATGACGAGCATTGTATTTTATAATTAACACGGTCAATAATAATATGTTTGTCCAAAACACTTATTCCTTATTAAATTTATCTCAAAGGTACCCAATATGTCAAAATTCACTTTGACATCACTCAATACTTTAGAAAAACTGTACTGTTGTAAATGTCAAACATTCTTGTTTCAACTACTCTGTGAAAATATTGTGGAATTTTCCAGTTTTGTGAAAATTTATGTATTAAAGTGAATGATTAGAAGCTGGTTTTAATGGAATCTGGGATCAGGTATGTTTTAAAAATGTACATTTTTGTGTCTGTTTGAAAATTAAGCAAGTATAGATTTGTTCTAGGTTTATTTTATTTTCAATCCATTTGCTATTTATTTCTTCTTTCTTTGTTATTTATATTTCAAGGAATATTAAGATGAAAATATGATGTACTTGTTTTATAATGCACATTGATTAAATTATGCAGAATTTTCTTTTCACCGGTCTTCGAAGTAGTTGTTAAGCACCTGTTTCTGACCAATCGTAAAAAAAACATTAATTTGTATAAATGGTTTTTTGATCTAGATCTAAAGGAAGATTCAATTTATTAACTTGTAGTAGTAGTAACTAAAGATAACCCGCAGCGGGAGACTGGAAACACTTTTCTGCCTTAAGCGATTTCAAAAATATAATTCAAAAGATAATGAAAGCTGCATCTAATTAAAGCCTTAAAGCACTACTTAAAATATGGGAGAAACTAACTCTAAGGGTAACTAAAAAAATTTATTTGACTTTCATCACATTTAGGTTAGTAGTTAGTTACTCTATATGTAAAACTTCACTTTCAATTCTGTATGCTTTTTAAGTTCCATAAGTGTTTATGATGTTTTACATAAATATGACTTAGTGTTTAGGCTATCATAACATTGTGCATATAAATAATTCATAATTCAATGGAACAAGTTCAAAACAATGCATTACCGGAGTATCATTTTTACATTACATTAACTTCATCTGTATATTTGTGTATAACCAACTACTTTATACTCGATTTCAACCCACTTTAAAGAGACAGAATGAATTCAAACTTTGTACAATTATTAAAAATCAATCGCAATACAATAATTTCATGAGTTTATCTTTTTGCACCGATTAGGATCTCGAGGATTTAATAATTTGAAGGTATACTCTGTATTACATGATCAAGTGAGATAGTTTGTTTATTATTTAAACTATATCTATTATAACTATCGGCACTTGTATGTATAACAATAATTGATAATGAAAGTGTTAGCAATAACTGAAGAATTGAACTGTCTTACTAGTTGATACTAATGATTTGATTTTCCAATACACAATTCAATTTTGATTGATCTTAAAACTCTAATGCATACAGTTTAAAAGTTTATCTATTAAGATGGTTGGTGCTTAACTGTTGAATGTATCAAGGAAAGTATTCTGCAGGAAATAGTTAAGACTTTGTTTATCGACAATTTAACAATTAACTTCGGCATTTCGACAATTACAAGTAATAAAGTTTGAAAAATCTTATGAGATTTCTCTCTCATAGATGGTTCAATTATGCTTTGCATGACGCAGCGGATACTGTGATAATTAAGGGTCACTTTTTGAAAATATTCTGAATATGTATGTATAGTATGTGTATGTTGATTTAAAAGCGCTTCGAAGTCTTGTTGAATAAATTCTGGTTTGAATTTGACGAAGGGAAATGTTATCAATCTATAACTACTAGCAGTGTTGCCAGCGGTTTTGTCCACATGGTAAAAGGAAATTCCAATAGAAATGAGATGTTTTACCGCGGTGAAAAATAGCCTATATCACTATCTAGTCTCCAAACTGTCTCTAGATATATCATACAATTAAATAGAACCGTTGCGACATGAAAGACAGACAAACAAAGAAACAAACACACTTTCGGATTTATGAGCATAGTGAGGATTAAGAATATAATTTCAAAATAACTTAAGATACATTGAATAAATGTATCATTTCAAAATTATTATTGTATTTATTACGCCTTGGCAGTTTTTTATGAAAAAAAAAAATATTTGAAAATTTATGGAAACATAACGCCATATATTTTTTTATGTTGTTAGGGATCATCTTTACCTACATACCATGATTTATTTATTACCTTGTATTTTTAGCTCTAGCTAGCTAGCTTTCTAGCTTTTTGTTCTAGTCTTGATCGTGCAATAGACTGCAATATTCCACAAATTTCATACATTTTTGTTGCACCAATACTGACAATTAAACGAAATAATGGAAATTATCTATATGTATACTAATTATATAAATAAAGGGTTTGTTTGTTGTTTGAATGCTCTATCTCCAGAGGCAGTGGTGCGATTTGAAAAATTCTAACAGTGAAAGATAGCCAATTTATAAAGGAGGACTAAAGCCTATGTAACATCATGTACGTCGCTAGTGAAACCGCGTGGCACACCTAGTATATAACCCTATAATACTTTCGTTACTTTAAAAGCTAGTTTCATATGTTTAATTAACAATTTCATATAAATAAATTTAATTAACGCTTTAAAAAAATATTTCATTGCATTACTCTGTTAGGATTTTGCATTATCCAAAAGTAGCTAGTAACCTAAATTTCTAGCTTTATTAACTACATTATAGCGTCAAATAGTAATTAGGTCAGTGCTTTGAAAACTAGTTTGTAGTAAACGCGAAAGATTTAATTAAAATTTGTACGAACTGGTGAAAATTGATAAATTTATCATTCACAACTCTATTTACGTAATGTTTTTACATAGAATGTGATTAAGCTCTCAAAATTTCCAACGTCGCTCCAAAAACGAAGGTTTTCAAATTATAGCCATTTTATTTTTTGTACAGGATTTTGATAGGAAATCGTTGTTATTTGATCGGTTTTTAGAACCATTTAAATTGGGGACGAAAATACAATCACGTTCAACTCCCACACAACTTTGGGAATGAAATGTCGAAATTGGCTTCTTATCAATAAAAGGTTAACGTTTAACGTACGGACTAAACACACATCCTGAGCCAGCTCTTTACCCAATCTTATATCAATATAGTAAAGTTCGTTACTGAGTTTTAGTCTAAATATACAAAAATATTATTTTAAATATTATTTCGATTGAATAACCATTTGGGACTTGGAACAGACAGTTGAAAGTATTATTGACATAGTGATGATAATAAATACTGCCTTTTAATAAAATAAAGAAGTCATCACCTCTGCCTTATGCCGACATGGAATCATCATTTCATTTCCGCATTTATGGAAGTACCTTATAATTTTATTTTTAATTTTTCTATGAATGAATGTTGATCGTTTTTAAAATAATGCAGTTGAAAAGTAACGCTGTTTAATATTACATTTGTACGTTATATTGAACGAATACAGAATATATTGCAATCGTGATCAACTTTTATTGAACTTTCGTGGTAAAGTAAGAACTAAATATAGGGGTCGCAACACTTAGATTGTCCAAAAATGATTATACATGACTTGGGTACGACTTCTAAATTGTAATTGATGATAATTATTGTTATATAATGAATAATATTTATTGTTCTTTCGTACGCTAGTATTTGGATATTTTATTATACAAACTAGCTGCGCCCCGCGGGATAAAAAGTTGCCTATGTGTTATTCCAGTTGTTCAGGTTTCTACGTACCAAATGCAATCGGTTCAGCAGTTTTTGCGTGAAAGAACAACAAACACACACTGATCCTTACTTATATTATTACTAGCTGCGCCCCGCGGTTTCACCCGCGTAAGACCGTATCCCGTAGGAATGTCGGGATAAAAAGTTGCCTATATGTTATTACAGCTGTCCAGCTGTCTACATACCATAATTTCATTGCAATTGGTTCAGTAGTTTTTGCGTGAAAGAGCAACAAACACACACACATCCTTTCTTTAACTTTCGCATTTATAATATTAGTTGAAACGTAACACAATCTACCTATTTACATCACATGAATAAAGCCACTTATTAACGCTAATAAAATATGTATCACAATGGATGTAAACAAAGAGAAATATGGAGGACAAAACAATGTCTGTCGATTTTTTGATAAAGAACTCACCAATAAGCATCGTCCTGCGATACAATATGTAGTATGTCTCCCTTCTTGAAGTTGAGACCTGCCTCTTTACATGGGATGTACGGGTCCTCATCGGAGTTATAGTTGAACAATGCCCGAACCCTCACTTTCGATTCACGAGTGCCTCCCTTGCCGAACGATGGCACCAACTTGAATGTTATCGTCCCTTCGGAGCTTTGCTGGAAACATAAACCGAATCATTTTGAAAGGTGTCCAATGACGATAATATCATTTGTCTAGGAAATTGGGCCTGGTGTCGAATGAAAGGCACTGTTGTTGATTATATAAGTCCCTTCGAAACTTGATCGTATAAACCGAATAATTGTAACAGTCTGTAGTATGTTTTGGAACTTTAAAAGCTTTGTGACGCCAACTTATTGCGAAATTGATAATTAATTTACGAACTCGCACTAAGTTAATTTACGTTTTTCTTTTCTTTTTATATAAATACCAACATAAAAGGTAAAGTGACGTGTGACGTTACATCATATTTAAAATGTGATAAACCTCCTGCGTCAGTAAGGAGGGGGATGTGGGGGGAAAGGCCAAAAGAGCTACAATACGTGTGACGTAATTTACAGATAGCCCCTCATGCAAATAAGGTCACCCAACGTACCAGTATATCGAGCACATCCGCGGGTGTTTTATTCTCCACACTTATGCCGTTCACTTCAATGACCTCGTCGCCGGCGTGTATGAGGCCGGATCGATCGGCGGCCCCCCCGTGCATCACGCGAGCGATAACTATTTTGCCGGTCTCCTCGTCCGTTTTAATCGTCGCACCCTGAAAATGACGTGCGACATTTATGCACAAAGCCATTTCGCCGTTGCGAGCGTCGTTCAATGATGTGGGGAATAAGCGGGACACGTCAAAGGTGCCGGTGACATCGATGCGATTTTATTGGGCTTCTACTATGTAGAATCGACTCATTTACAATGTCGGCGATGGCCAAATATTTTATTCTATTTCGGTCTGAGTTTCATGAAATTTGCACTATCATGTATTCAAATGCAGTTCAACTTTAAAATTGGTTTTCGATTGTCATATAATAGCTATATTACGCGGTGTAATATGGAAAATTGTTCTGATCATTTAACCCCATTTAAAGTCGGTCGCTAATGTCATAGTTCATGCTGCCCTTTTAAAAACATTATGAATTCAGTAACATTCGATTAGTTTCACCTACATATGTCGTGAGGCTGAATGCGATAGGTGATTAAGAAATTATTGAATAACTTGCTTCTTGTGGATTTTTCACAGCAAAGAACGAATTAACGGATTAAACCTATGACGAAAACTATTGTAAAAACATGCATTGGACATTATTACATGTTACGAAAGAGAATCAAAGCATTGGCGTGACAAATGAAATGATATCGTAACCAATATTTGGCCATAGCAAATACTCTATAGACATTCATGAATTGGACAGACACCACAGGCGCCCAGTGGGCTCGCGATTTTGACAGTCCTGTATTACACCAACTATCACATTAAAAATTACAAAATGGGAACACAAAAATAATATGATCAAATAATAACGTTTAAACAATTCGAAACTTAAACAATAAGCAATCTGTATTGTGTTAAAATAATGTACATGTGACAGAATAAAATAAAACTCTCATACTAAGGGATGCAAAGAAAACACAATACAAATTGTGCCAACATCTAGAATTAGCAGCTAATAATAAATAGTGACCAGGGTGATAAATGGTTAGGTTAAACAATAAAAGATAACATGGGAAATGGTACGATTGATGTTAACCAACAATTATGAGTAAAGGTAGAAATAATGATATTACTTACCACAATTGGCTCGGCACTCTGAGCTCCACCCTTTTGATAAAAGATTAACATTGAATATACCCAATACTAAAACACATTTAGCCTTTCCTAATGAATCATGATAAGATCGACCCGGTACAAAAATGAAGAATTCTGAGAACTAACAAAATAAAAGATAATTTTGACAGTAGACAAACACAAAGACATTCTATTGTAATAGATTGATCAAATTATTTGAAGAAATCCATTACTGCCATTTAAATTTTAAATGATTTTGAAGTTATGGCAATGAAATAAAACTTCCTCCCAGAAATGTATATTAGTACATAAAGAATATAATAAACATAATATTTAAATGGTTACCCAAATAAAATATAGCTGCTATTTCTAAATGATAACACTTGTACACTTTAGCTCCAACCCCCTAGCACAAAATCTTTGTCCACAATATAATAGACCTTTTACACTTATGATTTTTTGTAGATATATTATGTAGTTGAAGTGGCTACATACCAATGGCTCATCACTTTTGACCAACTGAACTATCTTCACCGTTTCTTCATCTTCATCAGCATCAGGTGGGATGTCAGGCAAGTGTGGATAGTAATCTTTTTGGGCCACCGCATCATGAGTACATAATATGGCCTGTCAAATATAATAAAAAGACCATAATATTTTACTACCCATAATCTCAACATACTACAATAACTCTTAAACATATAGCATACCTGAAAGTGAGGTTTCTGTAGCAGACTCAAAAGCTCTTGGAACTCCTTGGAGACTGTCTTAAGCTCACCAAACATTTCCAACACTTCTAGTGTTACTTGCATAGCATTAGATAACAAAGGATAAAATTTGTCATCCCTTCCTTTCGCTACTATTTTATTATGAACTTGGACTAGAGCGTGCAACTGCTTCGACTGCAGTAATTCACTTAAAAACGCGACATCTTCGCCATCTGACTGAACTTCTTTTAACGAAGTTAATAACCTAGTAAGAGCTAAAAATATACATGTGTAATTTAGTCGCTAGTAAGCATCAAGAAAAAAATATTTAATAACTAATGTAATACGTACAAGGATCCCAATTCTCAGTTGGATTGGACATCATCATTTTGACTGGGACTTCTTAAATTCTTGATTATATCATATTAAATAGGAAACACTTATTTATTTTGTATTTAATTCACTTCTTACGTTTTCTACCAATTCAGAAATATATGACTATACAAAAACACATACGAATGACAATTTGAATATAATTTAAAACACATTTTTGTGGAGTACGATGATAACTTTTCAGTTAATGGAATTTCAGTTTATTAAGGGTAAATTGGAAAGAAAATAATTTAAAAATGAAGTTTTGAATAAACTGGAAGCTGGAAGTAAATCTATAGTGTTAGGTGGTTGAAGAGCAGGAAGAAATTTGTTCCATAGATTTTGACAGAACTAAAAATAGAGAACATCAATGTACAAGGAATAGGTATTTATAGTTAACTCTAACTATAGAATATAAACTGCAGAGTGCAGACTGATAATAGATGGAAGCGCCTTTTAACTACTGATAGCTACTGGTTTATACATTCAGTAATGGACAAATAACAAGAAAATATGAATTCATATTTATCAATATTACAGTATTAAATATTTCTTATCTCAATAAATACACAATTCGTGAAATTGAAAAAAAACATGATTTATTAATTTTTTGAACTAAAGTTTACATTCACCTTAAGACTAGTTTATAAATTGTCACATGGATATAATCAACGTGAATGGTTTTTTTTTTCCTTTTAAATATTCTACACGCTTGAGATGTAGCAATGTGTATGTGATTTTTTCTAGCGCCATCTGTTGTATCATATGAACATTAACACAAGATGGGGTTACTATCCTCCATTCAAAATTTATTATTTTTTACAGCAATCTTCAACGAACGATTTGTAAAAAATTATGAAATAATTTATTTCTGAAATTTAATCGCCATAAAAATTCATTTAACAAAATAGTCAATTTTATATCTTTTATAAACGTCATGCGTGCGCAATCCATTCAATGAAAAACTTGCACAGCGCATGCCTAAGAAAAAGAAGGTAGTATTCAAGCTTTGAAGTTTATGCGACGTGAAAATAATCTTTTAATTTATTTCAAGTGACAAACATATTGCTTACTTATTAAGGTGAGAAATAAATAATAATTTAACCTTTATAAATTGCAGTTACGCTACATTACAATATCTAAAATTATAAATGAAATCATACAAAAACCGGCTCTTTAGCATTTGACCAATGGCGCTAGTGAATCGATCGGTATCTAGTGTACAAGTACCTACAGTAGCTATCCGCAAAGTAGGCAGAATCTGAAGTCTAATCCGAACTTCGTCAAAGAGAAATGTACTCAACTTCTTATTGTCATTATTAGATTTACATGTAATGCTTTTTATGTATTTGATTATTGTTCTTATTCAAGTGAGACTACAAAACTAGCAAAAAATTAATGTCAGAAACTGTAAAACATAAAAGTGACGACTGTTGTGTCATGTGTGTTGTGTGTTCGATAATAAGAATCTGAGGCTCGAAGAAAACTTTAATAATACTAAGCCTGGAAATAGTTTGGGTATGATGCATTTATCAATAACATAATAGTTTTATCATTAACAACATTTAATATATTGTATAACGACCGTCGAATTGAACGAAAAATTAAACATACAAATTACGCTTAATGTAAACAAATGACGGTAGACAAATTTCGAATAGACTGGAAATTTTGCACATGGAGTTTTCAATTTGAAGCTTTTTCAAATGAACACCTGATCTAAGGTGTCTAAAGAGGACGTATATAATATTTGTGTAAATCATTAGTTGCAAGGATCGTATGGGGAGGGGGGACTGCAGTCTGTCGAATTCCGAAAATCAAAATGCGCTTCGAGTTTATGAGTTATGATGTTACCAGAATAATAATAGAAATTCTAATTGTGCATGATGTCATATATTATAAATGTTCATAGGTTGTAACATGATATGAATTTAGATGATGTGGTTTAATGATTATTATTTTGTTGTGTCAAATTATGATCATAACACTTCGTGTAAATTTACAGAATATAATAATAAACAATAATTAAATAATATAAAGACTAAACAGATCAAACTTCATGTAAATAATGTTATATTTTTTATATCTCTTTTGCAGTATTTGAAAAAAAGAATTGATTTTTTACACTAAACAGAGAAACAACTTACGGTACTTAGAAAATTGCATTAAGAATTTTTAACAACACGTTCTTAAAACTATATTAGTTTAAATGGTTTAGAAGGTTGGAATATTATGTAAAAGCATTTAATTGCATTGAATATAAAAATTACAAATCATGATTCAAAGGGGTTAATGTTATATTAAACTTTCATGTTGTATTTGTCATTCGTTTAATACCTAATTGTTAACAGTGAAAAAAATCATCTCTGAACCAACATTTCTCACTTTCTATAACTTTTGTCCTGTTAACACATACTTTAACAACTTTCTTGTTGACTTTTCATTTGTAATGTTTGTGGTTCTACTTTTCAATATAAAATTGTGATGTTAGTAAAATATCTACATGTATGTTTCTATTTACCTATTGCCTTTAGTAAAAGTTGAAATATTTTTAACACGCTTTTAGTAGCTTGGCTTGGTATGTAATGAAATCTTTAAACACAATTTTTACCAATTTCCAGAAGTCTGATTAATTTGAAACTATGCATACCTATCAATGACCGATGACCATGCAATACTTTCATAATAGTTTCCCATTATCCTTTGCCAGGATTAATAAATTCTTTTATATCTATAAAAGAGATAAAAGAGGATCTCCTCTGTAGGAGAGGGAGTAAAAAAGTAATTGAAAAATTATACTTATTTCTAAGAGAGTTCTACAGTAGATGCGCCAAGGATCTATTGACACTTTAATGACATTAACCTAATATTTTCCATTAAGTGGGGCGTAAAACTAACCACAATGGTGAGAATGGGTTCCATAGGTCCGTAATAATCCGGTAATTCCCATTGATCAGATCATATGAGAACCACTAAGTGGTTCTTTCTAAAAAAGTTTAAATAATTAATTAATTCCCCAATATGACATTGTCACAGACTAAAAAATAAATTTTAGTATAATAAAACTAAAATAAACACTCTTTTATTGCAAATTGAACTAAAAACTAGAAAACAATTTTTGATGGCAAGAGTTTATTATAACTGTAGTTGCAGATGAAACAATCGATCATAATGAATCACCTCAAAACAAAACAAACGGTAATAAAATTAGAGTTATTAACACAATTATTCAAATCAGAGTAAAAATCGTGGGGTGCATTTTACTGTAGTTCATAACTATCCTAGATAGTTACCAATGATAATTGTAATATTTTAAAATATTAAGCACCCTACGCTTTTACTCTAAACTCTTTGCTTTTTTTTTAAATTCACTGAATTTGAACACTGCTTCTAGTAAAAAACCAAGAGCAATGTGACATATAGACACAAGTCATGAGATATTATAATCAGTCTAGGGTTATGTTCAATGTCAATAAATTAGACAAAATAAATTTGAAGACTATTGTTCTACACACTTATTTTAAGTGATTAATAACCACGCTTAGATACAGGCACTCATGCTGCCTATATGTCCAGCAATATCGTACTTTAATAGTTTTTTTTTTCTTTTAGTACAGTCAATGGATATTTAGTAACTTGCGTATTCTAATTTCTAAGCATGATTCGTACGCATGTGTGCGTGCGACCCTGTGTTCTGACAGTGCCGGCCGAGACTTTTGATTCGAGCCCGTCACGATGATTACATTTTTGCTTTCGTCATTGTAGATCTTGTAGCCCTTGATATTGGAACCTAAGTGTGAAAATTGTTGATAGGTGTAAGAAATGCTTAATGCCGGTCACGAGGTTTAAGCCGGTGCCGGCTAATGAGTCTTCAGCATCGGATGAAGAGTCTAAGTTGGAGCTCTATCTGCAAAAACAGTTGGAAGAGGATGTCGCCAGGTATTGATCATTCCTAGACAAAAGTTTGACAATAATTAATGAACTAATATAATTAAGAAAACATATTAACCTCAAGTTACTTACGTTATCAATAAAAAATTTACTTTAATGTGAAGGTATTTTAATTTAGCTACTTAATATACTAATCCCTTACAAATTCTATTTTATTTGGTGTTTGCAGAATATTTGATGAATCAATTTATTCTGACCTTGAAGTGGTTTGCGGGAAGCTTAAAATACTAACTCATACTTGTATACTAAAAGCACGAACAAATAAATTTTACCATAAGCTCGAAACAATCTTGCATGTCAATATAGAACGCCATACATTCGATGAAATTTATTCCTTCATAAGGTAATATTATAGATTTTATAATTTCGCCATAATTTATTGAATTATTCTTTATTTAGAGAGTATTACTTTCATTTTTCAGTGATGCGTACACTGAGTGTGACATTAAAACCCAAGAGAGAGAAATTATAAAATATCTAAAAGCTAACTTCTTATTCTTAAATACTGATAAAGCTAAAACGGGGTACGCAAAAGAAGAAGAGGCTGATGTATTTTTAACACCTAAGTGCGTAAGTCCCTATGCAGAAGGTAAAATACTAAAACTTAATGGTACCAGTCCGAATACTGAACTCACAAGAGAGTATTATGCCCTAGTACCAATAGAAGGTAATTTATTGGAACAAGAATTAAGTGAACAAGACGCTCTTTCCAATGCATTTCACTCAATAATAAAAACCCAAAATAAAGATCCACTTTCTGAAAATCTAGTACATCACGTTAAACCTACTACACTTTCACTTATCTCTAGTCATTCATCCAAAACTGTAAAACATTCCATTAGTTGTGATATTATAAGTAACTGTCGAACCGAAAGTACTACTGTTGCGGATAGTAAAGTAAGTAAAGAAAATAATATACCTAATAAGCAAATAATAAAATTTATTCAACAAATCGAATCAAAAATTACCACCGAACGTGTAGTTAAAAAAACATTTAACAGTGAATATAAGATTGACAGAGCTTTAGACGCTGCATGTTCCCCTGATAGCTTGATAGCTGATGATCCAAGTTCGTCTTCAGACTATTTGTCTGCTGCGTTTAACTGTTCGCCAGGTTTGGGTTCGACAGAATTTTTTCCTCAATTAAATGTTGGGGAAAATTTTACTAAAATGGACAACATCTTTACATCCTCTGATTCTGGTTTGGAGAATACTGGATTGTTGGAGAGTCTTAGCAGTCATAAAGATGTAACATTAACTGATTTTTCATTGACGGAAAGCGCTTTGCATGAATCAGGCACAGATGATCAAAATCCTTCCATTGATTGTACATCTAATTCATATGCAGAGTCAGACCAATGTCTGCGATTCCGACAATACGATACTAATGCAGATACATCTTTAAGGAGTCTCACTTCTGTGGCAAAGGAATCTGAGGGCAATGGACTTAATGTCCAAGTAAATCAAAAAGATGTAGATCATTCGAAAACGTCTAAAGAAGAAAAACAGCGGCAGAACGAGGAAATTGTTATTCTTGAATCGTCATCTGTATCATCCGAGACGGGATCTTGGGAATCAATTTTTCCTCCTAAAGGGACCGATAAAGAAATATGTGAAAAGTTTTTAAATAATGAACGATCACTTATAACCGATGCGAAACTCAGCATTAAACAAGAAAATTTGAATAGTCCACCATCAACTCAGATTGAAAAAGTTGAATGTAAGCCAACATCATGTTTCATAGATGCTTCAAGTCTAGTAGATGAAGAGGAACCAGTTAAAGTACAAGTCATTAATGATACAAGTGTAACAAAAGCAGATTCAACTATGATGCCAAGTAAGCCGGTACCTTGTTCCTCAACCCATAAATTAGACATAAGCCCAGGTGATTGGTCTGAAAGTAACGACAACGATGATTCTTTAGAACAAGCTGATATAAAAGATCCTGATTCCATCCAGAAAGATTTATCGCCTACGATCTTTGAAATGACACCTATAACTGAGGATTCTTTGTGTACGAATGCTTTTGAAAGTGCAGTAACAAATCGAGGCATTGACAAGCAAGACGATTCGCAAAAAGGTATTGATTTAGTAACCGATACTGAAAGTTTGTCATATGCAAGCACAGTATATGTCGCCACAACACCGCACAATTCGATTTTATCAGTAAATACATGTCATCAATCAGTTAAACAATTTGATATTGAAGAAACCAGCAATGAAAATGTCACGATTTGCGAGAAAGCCCATGTAAATTTAAAGAAGTCCCGTTGTGATGAGTCATCTCCAATAGTTTCAGGCGGTTCTTCATTAGTAAGTCACACCCCTCAATTCGGGAGTAACGACTGCAACTTAGATGCTGCTAATGATTTAATATCACATGACAATGGTATTACCTCTTCTTGGGTGGTTGATATGTCATTTTCATCCAAATCAGATACGGATAAGAACCAAAAAAATTATTACGCTAAAAAACCCGGTGATAAAGCTTGTGAGGGCTTAAAAAGTGAAAGTAAAGATCGTCCGGATGGCATCATTAAAAGTCGAGGGTCTGTAGATTCCGATAGTAGTGAAAAATCGAGTCATAAATTTTATATCGACCTATCAAGTTTACCTGATCCATTGCCACCGAAAAAACCCACTGAAACTGAAACTAACAACGAGAAAAAGAATATATTTTCTATGTACATTGACTTGGGAGATAAGGCGCCAGTGAAAGAAATGCCTGTTAGACTTTCTTCATCACTGAATGTAAAAAAACAGAACGAAACTAAACTGCCCTCGAAAATAAATAAACCACTAAAAACTTCTAATACAAATACAAAAAATACTATATCAACAGCTAAGATACTGGAATGCGAGTCTGTTTTTGAAGAAATTGAGTCTTTGTGCAACGATCCTAATATAAGTATAACTGAAATAATAGGTATTCCAGAAAAATCTAAATTATCCAAAGTCGATGAGATTGAGAAAGATTTAATCAAGGAAAAGAAACATTCTCGAAGTGTAAATGGAGAGAATAAGGTAAAACAAAATTCTATACCAGTCATCCATGAAGAAATTACTCACAAATCTTCAGGCGACCTGTTTGTAAGACTATCAGATTTGGATAAGCCTATCCAAAAGTCAGAAATTACTATGCACGATATACAAACCGAAAAGGAAGGTATCGATGTACGCATGACGAGATCTATCCCAGATAATAATTGGGGAGAGCAAAACTCATCTATGGCCTCCCGATCTATCGAAGTCTTAAGTTCATTCCACTCTGAAAATGCATTAAGCTTGAACAGACTGTTCCCGCACTTAAAAAATGAATTTAGTAAAAGCATGCCTGGATCTTTATCTGCAAGGACCCGATCTCCTTTTAGGCCGAATACGATCATCAGCCCCGCGGAAGTAGAAGATCAAGTGTCTGATGTCTCAGAGCTTAGCAGCGTTCAGAGTAGCATGTGTCGATCAGTTGTCGGTGAGTATATCTTATAATTCTCTCCTTGTATCTTCGTCACCCATATCGATTTTGCACACTAAATTTATGTTTCAGAAAATAGCACTACAGAGGAAACTAGCCAAACCTCGAGTCTTATTGGGAATTGTCAATCCCGTCTAGGTCAGGATTTGTTACGAATGTTTTTAGAAGAAATAGCTCCAGATGTAATCGTCGAAGTATCGGGAAAGAGGATCAAAGCACACAAGTGCATCTTGTCTTCAAGGTAACCAGTGCATATACACTTATGGCCGCAAACAAGTAACGTTTACTTTAATAACAAATTTTATTTTAGATGCCAATACTTCGCGGGTATCTTAAGTGGAGGATGGGTTGAAAGTGCTGGAAATGTGATTGTTTTACCACCGTGAGTATCAATTATAAATAATTCAGACTTCGATTGTCTATGGTGAAAGTCGAAATGAGAGTTAATGAAAAAAATTGAAAATATCATTGGATTCGCAAAATGTAATATAAGACTTAAAGTTTGAATAAAAATATTAGATCACCCACGCGTTTATTAAAAATTCGAACAGGTTGTTCGTTTTATGTCAACAACACCAGCGACTATACTTCAGAAGCTCTTCAGTTCTACTTCAAATGTTGTACAATTCATTGTCCAAATTAGTGACGTAACTAGCAGTAGCATTCGCAAGTCACTGTGACCTTATATATCTGTCGTAATATACCATCCAGCAACCTACTATGAACTTAAAACTTATTGAAAGAATTCTTCAATTAATTAAGTAATTTTATTTGTATTCAAGGTTTTCGTTCAACGTGGTGCATTTTGCCTTGTGCCATATCTACTCTGGTTTGTCAACAATACCGGACTCTATAAGCATTGTAGAATTAGCCACAATAGCTGATATGCTGGGTCTAGAAGGGCTAAAGGAAGCCATTATGTTTACTCTTAAAGCAAAATATTGTCACCACTTCCATCGAGTAAGTTGATTGAATGCTACTTATATTGAAGTAAAATGTACTTTTTCCTAACTAACGCACTGTTTGTATATTTCTTTATCTTCTTGGTATTCAACTTGGTATTCTAAATCTATTATAAATTATCCCCTACTTGGAAACGCGTATATGAAATAGATTATGTATTTCTAAAATCAATTGTGTATATTTCAGCCGTGTCAAGTTTGTACCGCTGGGGTGTTAGAATGTTTTCCCCTTTCATCTGTTTACGGCTTGGACGACTTGTATCGCAAATGTCTACGATGGATAACAAAGTACTTCTCGAAAGTTTGGCCTACCAAAGCGTTTGCAACTCTCCCAAAAGAATTACTGGATAAGTGCTATCAGGAGCATATTGTCAATTTATCCACGGAAAATCTTATCGAAACGGTCTGCGGATGTGGCATTACAGGTAAATAATATGGATTGGACATTATCTTATCGATACACGCATTATCAGAACTGCACATAGCGATTGTTGCCTGTTTAAGTAAATTGTAACATAAGTTATTGTAAAATGAAAATGTCATTGCACGATGGCGAATATGATTTTAGACAAGATTTAATCACTTGTGTGTATATTTATAAATATATCATTCTCCCAAATCAACATTATTATGCAACTTTTTTGAATATGAAGTGAATAAATACGAGTAATTTTAGAATTCATATTTGTGAAATGAATACTATTTCAGTCTATCATACATCTGAATAAACATTTTTAATTTCAGTTGCGTCATTACAAAGCAGTAGGTGGGCTGAGATAGTGGCTCGAATGTGTAGGCGATTAGTTAATGCTGTAGCTCATTTTGCAGCACCTAGACTTGTATGTGTGCTTAAAATGATTGCCTCTGTGTCCAATGACGCTCCACAATCTGCTAAACAGGCCCTAGACGATTGTCTAACGGCCGCCATTGAATGGGCTCCTCCTGATGAAACATGTCGCGCTTACGCATTCCTTTCAAACCTTGTCAAAGAAATTAGATGTCATCAGTATTCCAGACCAGACGTTATCTCTAATGGCAACGAGCAAATGAAAGTAACAGACCCTAATAATCTTCTATATACACACGCTGGCAGCTGGCGATTACAATGCGAAGGAACTCTAGTTCGAGCCGCTCCACGTGTCGTTGGGACACAAGCTTTTAAAGATTTACCTTCTGATTTGCGCAAAAGGCTTCGAGAACTTGGTTGTATTATGTATGGACCCCAAGCTATTCCCATCATGTCATCTCCGCTCCAAGACAGAAAATCAAAGAGTGTATTTCAAAGCAAACCTAATAAAATACCCAACTCCACCGCCACTCGAAGCTTGGACATGGAGCAAGTACGACAGTCTTTCGTTCCGTATAAAGCTAAGCCGATCTCCATGGGCGGAACAGAAAAAATAAAAAGCACTAACGAATTACGTGAGAAAAAACCAAACAAATCCATCCCGCCAAAAGTGAGGACAACGAAAGCACAGGAGGAACGTGCTAAATTTAATCAAATCAAAACGAATTTGTCACAAGACAGATTGAATACGAAGTCTAGGCCTCATCCTTTCGAAAATACGAAACCCCGCTATTTGGAACCGAGGCCGTGCAAGAATGATAATAAGAAACTATCAACGAAAAAGTTGATGAACAAAATTGTATCATCAAGTGAGTCTTCTCGCAATTCAAGTCCCGTTCTAGCGCGAAATTTGAGGACATGTGGCGCAAAGGCGAAAGAAGTGAAAGCGCAGACAATGTCACAGGACAGCTTGGCGACATCCTCGCGGCCCAGAACTGCGGAACCTTCCACGGACTCGTTGAGCGAGTCCCAAACAAGCAACAAATACGCAACCTATACGAAGACGAAACACACTTGCAGGGGATCCGTTGAATGTAAGTATACGTCACGACAAGTCGTTATAACTCTTCATTTAATTATTATTATCATACGAAATTATTCCTTTTCCTTTACAGCAGTGCGGTCATCGAAAGGCGTTATATCATCGTTGCACAGCTCCAACAACAGAACCAAAATACCGGTATATTTAAATCAGAATTCAGTGCCTAACAATTACGAATATAGAGAACCGGAGGTGATCAAACGACCCGGGCTTACTGTCTCTAATCGAAGTTCAGAGAGTAAGGTGGTTCCGGCGACTCTCAAATTAAAGAATAATAAAATCAACATGAGAAATGTCCCTGGATCGTTGATGAACGCAACTAAGTCGAGTTCGGCGAAGATGGTCACAAAGATAGTAAAAGACGGACCACAAACTAATAAAGTGAAGCAAAGGGTGGCAGCCGTAAAGAATCCAAGACACCATGAGCCTGATCGCCCGCGAGAATTACCTGTCATGGGACGTTCTGGAACATTCTTAAAGGATGAACCAACATTTGGCGATAAAACAACCAACATTGATATTGGCCAGTAGATAAATATAATTTAGGCCTATTTCGTATTTAAATACATCACGACAGAACTCTTTATTGAACTCTCCCGACCTCTTCGTAATTAAATGGTGATGGTTTTACGAGGAATTCGCGGGCTCGAATTTCGGACTTCCAGCATAGAGAATGGTTAAAACACACGAGTGCGGCTGGCCCCTACCCGACATAGTGATCGCTACTAGTATGCCCTCGATTGCTTACCTGTCTATGCTAAAACTTCGTAAACCAATCCCAAAAACGTATAAGAAACCTAATCTCAAAATTATGTCGTGATGTCTCGGCTTTAGGCCTAAATTTGCTTTCGCTGTCTGTACTTATTTGTCTATTTATAGTTTAAGAAGTTACGATTTCTCAGATGCATTTTAATTTCTCGTTGTATCGTTATCGGCTTAAATCTTACGTAGGATTAGACCTGACCAAACTTTTTTGCAAGTTATATAGGTGATACTTATACATATATTATGAAATACCATATAATACTTGTGCGACGTAATGTTGTAATTTTAGGTATCATAAGAGTAATCCTAATCGACGACAAATGTTATAGTTTTTGGTACCTACCCTGCAGTACATTGTAGCATAATAATTATTGTTTCTGTATAGATGCAAGTGATATATATCGTAGTTTGGCAATTTCATATATTTTTAGAGATGTTTAAAATCGGCATTTACTTTTCTTTTCAATATCTGATGACATAACACGAACACAGTACAGCGGTTCGTTCACGCACACAAGTATAGAGATAGCGACGCTCAAGTATTAGGTGTTCCATCTGCCCTTTGTTTTATAATCGGAGATACGTAAAAACAGACCAGCGTTGCGTTGCGTAGTAAACTAATCTCGGTCCCAGTATAAGTGGCCACCATGTTATTTATTCATAGGAAGATTTGTGTTTTACATAATATAAATAATTCCATGTTATTAATCCTTTTTTCTTTAAATTGTATTATGACATTGTTATACATAAGTTTTCTATTTAAATGTAAGCTTTGGTAAATTTTGCAAATTCTATTATTGTGTATTTTCATAACTTTATTTACATTTTTCACTTTATTATTGCAATGCAACACTAAGGACTTAATATCATGAAGTCCGTCATACACCATGTAAGATTTGTGTCTATGTTATTATACTCATGTCTCTAATTAGATCCACACGATTACACTTTAATGTGATCGAGTTGCATCACGATTGTTTTTAATTAATTATTCTGTCGTTCTTTCGTAGTGTACATTTCCTTTCTATTTAGACTTGACTCATGTCATGCAATCGCAAATTTCTTAGAATTTTTTGTTACTTACTTACACGTGTAAGTTGAAAGTAAACATCGCTGTATATGAAGGTTTATTAATCATAATTTCTAATCATTACACTAATCATTACGTAGGCTAAGAAAGAATCTCTTCATATTTATATTTATTTGCTACTAGCTATAGATAAATGTAAATGTTATTGTATAATTATAGTTTTAAGTGTAGCTCTGGCTGTAGTTAAGTTTAATTTAACGACATAAAAGTAACTACTTGTGTAATCCAATAACCGTAAACGATAACCAATTACTAAAGCAGAATACGCCTGGATAGTCACAATTTTAATTAAATTTCTGCGGTTATATACTGATTGAAAAGAAATGTTCTAAAAAGCAGCGACGTAACCAATTTGAGTGATCTAAAATTGTCCGGAATTAGAATATTAATTCATATTTTAACGAGTTTTCGTACTCGAATTACCTGCATTTTACTCATTTTTTTTTAAATCTTTATAATCGATTAATCATCTTTCATATTGTCAGCACATTATGATTACCACCGTGCTTCCATTCTCAGTAACTTGCCTAGAGACTCAAAGGCAAGTACACAAGTTTAGAAGCACTGTACGGGACCAATCCTTACTGATATTATAAATATGAAAGTATGTTTGTTTTGTTATCTTTCTCCACATCGCAACGGAGCGATTTTATGATATTATTTTGGGAGTAGTAGAGGCCAGTGATTGATACAAGCTGTATTTAACTGCAGTGTAACATCTTATTCTGAAGAGACTTTCCATTGACGACTAGTGTTATAATAACTATATAGTTTTATCTGTACACGAAATATCAACCGAGACGTAACTCGTCAAGTGTGTACCGATATTTTTAATAATGACAGTACCGGTAACAAATTACCATAAATCATAAAATCTCTTTGTCTCGGTGAGTGCATCAAATTCACTTTACAATATTGATTGTGTGTGTGTACATGACTTTACTTTTTTATATATTAATTATTGACACAGAAATCGTTAGCATTTATAACACACACATCAATATTTCTTGATCTAAGACCAGACGTGTTGTGCTTTAGTATGGAAATAACATAGAACCATAATGTGTATTTTTTAATATTTTGATTAGGATTAACTTTCAAAATGATCTCAATGATGCGCAGTATTTAATTATTTAGGTTTCTGGTTTTGCATCAGCCATTGTTTATAGTTGAGAACGTAGGCCATGTTTTATTTTTGTATATTAATGTTTAAAATTATATCTATTAGAGCTTAATGTTGTGTAAGTAAATAATCACAAATATTTATCGTAATAACTATATTTGGAAATTTTGGTTATTCTCTAAAACTTAAACTTGACACTATTATAATATAAATATTGATTAAATTTTAGTTACGGGGGTTTCATTACATTATAATAAATTAACAGTCGAGAAAGGAAAACAATTATTAGTAAAATTATCTATCTCTACATGTATCTAAATATCGGTTGTAGAATCGCACCAAGTCGAAATAGTCCCTAACATCAGGGACAATTTCGTCATCCCAAAAATAGCGATAATGCACCACGAATAATTATACGCTAACGAAACATCGGTAATTATAAATAAATTATTAATAATTGAACGCGTACGCTATGTTCGTACGTGTTTGTCTATCAAGCTTATGATCTTGCTGAAAGGGTAATTAATATTTTATACACCAAATATTACAATATCAAATCACAATATAAAAATTTTCATGATACAGAGATTTTCTTGAGAAAGCTCCATTGTTTGGTTTAAGTTTTAGAGTATGTTAATGGTCGTGCAAATTGTTATGTAACTTTATTTTGTTTAGACATTTGAAATGAATATAATGTGCATTTAAATGTTGTTTTATTTTATCTTTCCCCTACTGTAGCTTATATTGCATACGACAAATATAATCATCGAGGTTCAAGGTATCGTAGCTACGGAGATATTGCCTTGTTGATCATAAAATATGCTATTGCATGCTGCAATTACACTTAGTACGTAATTGGTTCTACTTTAACTGATAACTGTGATTAATACAACGTGAAGTACATGTTATTAACATATTGGTGAGGTGTAATCAAGATATGTACAACATACATGTCAGCGCGCCTTAGCGCTAATATATCTGGAAATATATGAATTAGAAACAATGTAAAATAATCATAAATTAAGTCTTTTATTTCAGAAAACGATACAATATAGCATAATAGTTTAATATAACAACAATACCACACGGAAATTTTTAATTTAATTATTCTATACATAAAAAAAAACTAAGAGGATAATTGAATCTTTCCTGATAATAACCTTACCCCAAAAAAATATCCACGACATATTCACAAGCAACGTGTAAAACACTGTCAATGATTTAAATAACATAGTCAATAATGATGCATGTGTTTCTTATATTCTGTATATGACCATCTCCGATGGCCGGTAGCGTCTGGAGTGTGTAACTTCAAGCTCGTGTATTGCATGAAGGCACGAAAAAAACATGGAAACGAATTCATAAACAATAGATATACGTAACGATGCAAGTTTTGTGCTTTACATAACGAAATTAGCTACATGAAACCGAGATAACGTAGTACTCTTGACAGTAGTAGCTAACTAGATTTATGCAAGATGATATTTTCGCTACACGCTACAACACGGAAACAGTAAAATTTTAATGGAATCTGCCATTTCAAGGACTTTCGTGTCTTCATGTATTACAAGCTAATTACAATACATAATACAAAATACGAAAAAAAACAAACATTAAATTGCAAATAACAAAAATGTCCTTTAAGTTATAAAAACAATATAATACTTTACTATTAAGTGAATAAATACATTTTTTTTATACATCAAGTGTTAAAACATTAAGGTTATTAAGCAATAATTGTCGTGTGTTTTATACAGCATTAAGAGTAATCTAAGTGCTTACTAACATTCTATATTCATTAGCCGTATATATCCGAATGGGCTGTAATGGAACCGTTTGTACAGGCAGTGGTATTACAAAACTATTGTACTGGTCTGTATGACCGTAATTTAGCGCAATGACGTCAACCAATACACCACATTTAAAATTAGAAAAGAAACTATAAAATGCGAGATAAAATATTAATTCTAGATATACTGACACAAATCTACGATTAGTACAGTTTGGGGAACTTTGAAATACACAAAACATTCGTCATTTTTGCTGCATAGTAAGTCAGCTGTATTTCGAACAGCTGAAACTTTAAAAACGTACGAACATTTTAAATACATTAATTGATATTATATAAACGCTTATGAATAATTTGCATTTTTGGGGATTATTATGCTACTTTACTTATGTCATCGATACGAATATAGCTTCCTTTAAGAATTGTCTTGTCATCATTTAATCGTGAGTATTATAAATAATATTTTTTAACAAAATAATTTTTAATCAACGGGCATTAAAACGCGTTCATCATTATTCTACCGACGTTTCGAGCACTATCGAGAAAGTCCCTCCCCCACAAGTGCTCGGAACGCGAGGTTTTACCTCCGTTTGAAATGAAGATTTAATTCAATTTGTCATAACATACTAAACTAGAAGAAATAAAATTTTAAATTGTAAATGGCGAAAATAAACATAATTCATTATCAAAGAAAATGTCCTCACGCATCGATTTTACAGACTACAGATTATTATCAATAGATTTACACTGTAATATATAACAAGACAGCTGAGTCACATTAACCGTTATGATATTGCACCGGGTATGATGCGATTTTTAGTGAAGACGCTACATCGCTTTCATTTATCAGAAAACAATACACTTGCGATTGCACACGATGAAGCTAACTTCTTAGAAATTCATCAGGTGAACGGTTCAAGTAACGTCACTAACCGCCCGTGCCGCTGCAATGCTCTGTCATCATTAAATAACTAATTCACCATCCATTCCACCCCTATTGGTTAAGTGCTCTGTGCAGACCTATCATTATAACTACTATATTGGTACACAAAATATCTTGTAATTCAAACTATATACTATTACGGATTTATCGTTTAAACGTATATGGTCTTGAACACCGCTGGATCAAAGTTACCCAAACTGATTTCAGCGCTATGACATAATTACAAAATACTTTACTCGAACTTCTTCCACCACCTTATAATGAACATGGCGCAATTTTAAAATAATTTTTATTCACTGGTCGCGTGTCTTTAGAATATACATTGCATCTTAGTTCAAAGCACAAAACAACCGCGTCGAAATCCGCCTCTCGGCTCATAACACTCCCCAATGTTATTTACACTTGTAAATCGAGTGGAAACCACGTTTGCAACAAATAATAACCCACTTGACACAAACCCAACATCATGTTCGTAGTGAACCAACGCGCCCGCGATATCCGCATCGCGGCCTTTGACCATCGGTAAACGTGTATGACGAAACGGAACGCTACTTCTATTCTACGCGCATCGTAACTAAATTTCACAATCAACAAATATTTACTATATTATCACTTATTGTCGCATTCGTTTGATTACGATGTGCATCACCAATTATTAAACATATGTAAATATTGTACTTTTGTATAGACATTTGTAAGCTTTCTATTATTATTATTTCCACGTACGTGTAAATATTGTCAAGGCAGAATGGCGTCGAATTGTATAACGTATGATCATATTATATACCACGATTCACAACAGCAAACAAATATTATATTATATTACGGGCGTCGTATGTTCTATCCGGGCATATACTATAGAAACAATAATAAAAGGAACGTAGCTATTTCAAGGCACATTTCTTGAGCAATACGCGATACTCAAGCACAGAATCTATAACGTCTACGCGAACCGTGCGATCGTCGATCTATGAGAATTTCAAACGACAGCGACAATAACTATTGAACAATTGAACGTGATATAAAACTGTGAGCCGGGTTTGCCGAGCTTGCCGGCGAGCGTCCCCACGAGCCCGAGAGCGCGCCGAAAGGCGACCGCCGTTCCGCAACACTAAGCGACCAACATGATCAGGATGACGGACAGGTAGAAACAGAACATCGAGTGCGAGTAACGTTCGATCACTTCGAGGAATGCGGCACTGAAGCTGAGATCGGCTGTATCGAAGCTGCCCTGGGGGGTGTGGGGGGTGTGGGGGGCGAGGGGCGTGAGGAGGCCGCGGGGGGAGGGCGGGGCGTTTATTCACATGAAGAATTTGCCGATGATGATGCCGAGGAGCGCCATGCCGATGGCGATGGCGAGCCACGGCATGAGCACGGCCTGCTCCTTCTTCTCGGGCCCGTACGAGTGGCCGCGGGCCGCCACCTGCTCGCCGCCCACCTGCTGGTGCAGGCGCAGCAGCTCCTCCTGCAACATCGCACCGTCCGTCAGACATATGAGTACGTGCCCTCACACCGCAACCCATCTATGCTAACTATGAATAACGGCCAACGACATACACGTACGATCTATGACACCAAAACATAACATACAATCTAAACACAAACACATAGACACAGGCATTGCATAGTGCGTGAGATATTGAAAAGCTCATACAAATATTACGACAATTGTCTTAAAAAAAGATTAATTAATTGATTTATAATCATATCTTAATTACTATATATGTATAAAGTTATATGCGAAATGAAGGTATATATTTTTAATATTAGTATAAACTTAATATTCATATTTTTACTTTAATGGACAATTCTTATTCTGCATAATAATTTGTTTGAATACGACATTCTTTGCAGAGTTAAGTACTTGTCTGTTAATGTTTAATAACTGAATGTTCAATTACAATTAAACATTATTGTAATTATACGTCATCAAAGCATAGCAATTACAGACAATTATTTGTCGATCACAGACACACTAAATTAGTGTGCCAATTGTTAAAAATTCCACCGCTCAAATATGTTCGATACCATATCATCAAACATTACTTCGAGTTGATGAAAGAGGAATTTATTTTCACTGGCCTAATCATAGTATAAATAACATCATTATACTAATAGCATTATTATTATCTGTTATATGAATTTTGTCTTTTCAAAGAATTGTCAGAAATGAGATTAAAGCATATCTATATCACAGGATATAAACATCTAACATTTTTGTAAACCATGCATTAAATGTCTGAACACAGTTCTTAGCAGTATTATCAATATAGATATATAGTAAAATTATATGTATATTTTTATCTCTTTTTAAATATTCTCAAATAATTTGTAGAATATTCTTACAAAAATAAAAATGAGAACAACTAAATGGCTATTTAAACAGCCACATATTGATAAACTATTGGATCAACTAGTTAATAATAAATTAATATTAAATTAATGATGTTATAACTATTAACACTAAAAATTAGTTTGATTTTTAACAAATCGATTTGAATTTATCTCACGTGTATTTATGGCCAGTTTTCTTAATTTAAATTTTTCATTAAACTCATACTATGGAAAGAATCGTTCGAAATTTTTATTTGTCTATTTTGTAATGGATCAACTTCTGGGCCTATTTATCTTTTTTTGAAAATTTATTCACCTGTATCAAACTAATTGCGCGTGTGATTGATATATTATTTTTTGGGTTCCCGCTTGATTACAGAGCGAGCTAAGCCGGAGCTACTTGCTCGATACTCACATGTGGACTTTAAACGTAGTGTACTTGATAACATAGTAAATATATGTGTCACGGCAGTTGACTATGCCAGAACGAGATGCGATGAAATTAATTTGAAATGCAAAAATGATGACGTCACACGTAATTTGCTCATTAACATTCAAAAAAAAATTTTATTCCGATTTTTTTACCCACACAAGACAAAACGCATTAGTTTTTGGGGGGTCAATGTTTTATAATAATATCATAAATAACTTTAAAACTTAAAAGCTATCACAGATTCATAATATACATTAGTTTAAGCTTAGCTTAATGAAATTGTCGCCAAAGCAATTGTATAGAAATATGTGAAGATAGATTATTATGTGTTCATTTTGATTTAGTAATAAATAGTGAATAATAAGCCATACAAATAAATCATTGTAACACATATAACCTAAGCTGAAGAGTTTGTGTCTGAACGCGCTAATCTCTAGAACAGCTTGACCGATTTCAAAATATATGAATCAATTTACTATAAATATCAATCTACATTGATCTACAATACTCTTTTTAAAAGTGTCGTTTGACATTTTGATTGGGACAAGTTTCTTAATGTAAGACTGAGGTATTGATCGAGAAATTTTATAAAAATCTGGTTTTTAAATAAAATAAAAAAACAACACACAAACATAATATGTAACTTAATTCTCAAAACACGATATTTATGATATGATAATAGTTTTATTAAATCGCTATGCCAGCAAAATGCAAATACAGTCGCATGCAATTATGATTTTCGTGTACAGTTGACTTTCTTGTGATATTCGAGTTTAATTTCATATAGACAAGACACATTTAATAGGGCTAAAATCGTACAAGAAAATATATATATCATTTTACACGTTATAATTTGTTAATTCATTAATCAAATCATATGAAAGAATTGTTACTTTAAATAGTATTTTTTCACTTATGGCATAACATGCAACATGCATAATAAAATTATATAACATTAATTCGCTTTGCAACTCGCTGATGCCATGTGTTCATCAATTTCTTGCTGTATTTTATGCATGTTATGAATCTGTGAACGCTAAGTTCAAGGTTGAAATAAAAAGGATTTGAGAAAAATAAAAATATCGTTTATAGAATATCCCCACTCCTACATAAAAGGTATTTTTAAAATAAAATTATTTCAAGTTGTTTCTTCGCTACAAACAGTAAATAAGAGGAGTTAATACTTTGACTTTTGTTTGTAGTTGGATTACAAAAGAAATTTTTCAGTAATTAATATCTACGTTACTGTTAAATAAATGCTATATTTTTTGTTAAACGTTAATGCTGTGGGGTGGATTAGTTACTGAATACGTAAATATTTATAAGAAAATATTACGTAGCTATTAGATCATTTACAAGTTATTTTAGCAGTACATTATGAGACTAATATTATAGTTTTAAAACGCCAGAAGGTATCACGTTATTGTTAGATTATGAAGTTTTATTCTCTGTATGCATATGAAGAGTATACTTTTGCATAATTAAAATATGCGATAAGTGTTTGTACAGACATATTGGTATTTAGTTTATGCAACAATCACGAAAACTGTATTTCATTGACCAATATTGTTGGTTATATAACAGTTGATTAGAAACCACTTTATTTTATTGGTGCTAGATATGATCTCATTCAGGCTAAATGAAACAGATAGCGCGAATCAATACCAATATTGTTTTTATAACTAGGCATTCATTACGACCTGTTTTTTATACTCGCTTAGTAACACGTTTTGCTATATGTTATTTGAAGTACAAATTGTATGTAATATCTTCTATAATTACATTGGAAAGTCCAATTCGAAGACTTGTAACTAAATGAATAAATTTCAAACTTGCTAAACCGATATATAGCTGTATACCCTAATAGTTCCTTATGCCAGCCATGTTTTCTCTGAAACAGACATTCACGTGACGCACGATCTTACCTTTAATCGCAGATTTTCATGTCTTAATTTACTTTCTTCCTCCCTCAAATGAATAACTTCATTTGTTGCCTTTTGCAAATCGCTCTCCACGTTTTCAGACTTAGAGAAAGCCTGCAATGAAACATAGTGACAATAAACATCTACACACATACACACACGGGCACCGTCTAACGAATTGCAAATAAAAATATACATGCAGCAAATAAGGTTCAACGGGACATTAAGACACATCAGAAAAAAGTGCAACAATCTAATATTGAGAAGCTTGCGTCTAAAAAGCTATTAAAATCGGTCACATTGTGCTGAAATACGCTATGCCGCAATGTACGCTGAATGAAACGATATATAGCCGACTCGTAAATCCCTGCCCATGACTCAGTCTGCTTTATCGAAAGTTATTAGCTATGAACGGAACAGTGGAAAAATTGTGCTTTCAACGTTTTCGATACTAATTCACCTTCGTGTTTGAGTTGTCTTAAGGCGCGTTTAGACTGTGCGGCCGGATGCAATTACGTCACCCATTTATCTATACATATTCTTGTGTAAATTATACATATGCGTCTCATATACGAGATAACGAAGCGCCGCTCGGTCTGAACACGCCCAAGTAAGTCTTATAAAATCCTGATACCGTTTTGACGCTACTAGAATCGGCGGGGCCCTCATCCCTCCTCTTTGCTTCGTTCTGGATGAAACCTTCTACAGCCTCCTGTAAGAATTGTTACAAATGCCAATGCGTGCATAATGCTCTCGATAAGGACCATGCAATACAATTAACCACGAATGTAAATTATGAATATCCGACAAAAACGATACGGACCCACATTGAACATCCTCAAATTACCACATATTAAAACACAAATAGTGCCCGACGAAACATATAGTTATGCATTTTCCCAAGTGTACAACGACTATGTATACACAAATTATTACCTACAGCTTCGTAATCATAGTACAAAGCTACGAACCGTTGATTTGTTTCGATTGAAAACTCGTTTGCAAAATACATAATATGTTCTCGTGCAATATTAGCCTTTACCATTTGACGCAATCGTGAACATTGATACTAAGTTCTGACACACTGGACATAGGGTATTTAAACATTCATTTTACGATGAACTCCCAAGCGGCAACAGCCAACAATTCAAGTGAATGGAATGTCGAATAAAATGAATGCATGATTGGTTCAATGGGTTAGAGATTGGGCAAAACAAAAACATTAAAAAGCCGTCCACTACTGTTAATATCACACAACGAAGAGCTCCCCATTTTAATAAAAAAAAAATTCATAAATCCGGGGAACCCTTGTAAATGAGCGTACTAAATACCTTGGACGACGAGTGCGACGCGTTAGACGCCTTCGCTTCGTCGGCGACCGCGACGCGCTTTTTAGTAACTTCGTTTTGGGCGGCGTTGTCGCCCGCGTCCTGTGTGGAAACGCCCTTACATTTCAATCTTTATTCGACCATACACTTTGTTGTGCGCTTATTTTTCTACAGTTCTGAGAAATCGATGTGCTGTTATATCATGCGACATTCTAATGGACGTTGCGGGAGACACATTGAATTAAAAATGTGATACTATTGATGCTAATATAGGACTAGAGTAATAGTGACTTCATGGAAAGTTTCCTGATAAACAAATTACGTACATTGAGATTAGTTCCTCGTGGAGTTTCGAATACGCAGCGTAATTTATAATCCATGAGCTGGTCGGGACTAATCTCCTTCCACTGAAAACATGTAATAATTAACTAATTAATTATTTTAACAATATATATTATTCCAATACAAGTATTTGCTTTTGTACGATGTGGTTATGTATGTAGGTCTTTACGAAAATGCTAAGTGATAAAAACATACATTTTATATGATTTCAATGTAAAATCGAATCTTTAACATTGCAAGCATTCCGAATGTACTTATCCATATAATATATTTCTTACATTGTATACACATTAAATTAATTGACAATGAAGTTATGAGGCGAGAAAGTTTACTCACCACTTGTTCAATGTTGGTCTTGCCTTCTGGGGCAATAACGCTCTGGACCATAAACTTATGTTTATGTTTCTCGTTAGGATCGACGTAAACGGGCTGAGGGGTAACTAGAAACAATTGATACATTGTTGTAAATTCAAACTTCGATGAATTTTTTTAAGCAGCCATTATTATGGAACATACTGTGTACTGGTAGATAGACTAACCGTTGTACTGTGTATTTATTAATCTGTGTAAATTTTTTGAAGTGTCTATATAATGTAACGTCATATTAATTTATAAATGTGTTGTTCAGTAACAGTACTATCAAATATAAATAATGAAAAAAGTTTGATAACTCACTTGCAATATCAACTTTGCCATTTGGTTCAAGTGAACCAGAGTTGGGGCGCACATAATACTTTTTGGGTGCTGTTGTTTTAATTTTAAACAGTACCGTATCGTTGGTGGGGTTTGACAGCTTCATGTAGGTAGTATACCCCTGATCAAACAGCCCTGAAAAATCAACTAAAACTTTCAATAATAAAAACTATTGCACTTCAGATTGACTGCACTGGTAACACGGGATCAAACATAAAATTCAGGGAATAATATAGAAGTAATGATTATGATTTCAACTCAAATTACATGTGTGTTAGTTATAATATAGGGAGTTATTTTTACTAACACTAATCTAAATGTTTATGGGTATATCTCAACAGTTCCTCACCTTTTACAAAGTTTTAAAAGTATTTAATTCCACAGTGAATATCACACCATATGAAACAAACAAATTTCAAACACTATTGTGTAATAAAAAAAGTATTGTATACATACATATGATCATATGTAACTTGTACCTGATAGTTAACTCATATATGATTATTTAAGTAAATATTATTTGAAAGAATCATGTAATGGTGTAGATTATTCACAGCAAATAGAGGTAGAATTTAATTATCTAGATGACTGAATTAAAAATCTTGTGTTATATAAGAAAACAATATGTATAATAATTACTGTGGACATTCATTATACTAAGTACACTAAAAAAACTTTCAATAAAATCTATAAAATTTATAATAGCTTAATTTGCATTAAAATTATATTCCAAAGTGCAGTACTTATTTAACAAGAAAACCATATATTTTTAAAATAATTGATATGACAATCTTCTTATCTAGATGATTCTCTTTGTATGTAATAAAATAAAACAGTTTTGAATTCATACACCTATATTATTTGTCAGGATATATATACATTTCAGTTAATTTTTTTCTGTTCTTTAAACACATTAATAAAATATTTTCTTCTAGTGTGTAAAATTGGTATTGTTGTTTGTTTGTACCGCTGGATAGTTAAAATATTAACTAGAACTTCTGGGCTAATTTTATTAATACAACAGAAAAGATAAAACAATATTTTAATGATAATTTAACAAAACATAATTTTTATACAAGTAAAGTATTACTTATTATAATATCTATAATAATTACTATAATATCTCAATGCTATTTGTATCAGAGCTAATCTCTGATCTCTCAAATACACATACAAACAATTTGAGTGATATAACAATATTATTTTTATTTTTTAAATTATGAGTTTAATATATTATACTGTTTAGAGTTTTTAATTAAAATGCAATTTTATAAGTTAAAGTACATTTTAATTTGAAATCCCAAACAGTTTCAAGTTGGTTATCATCTAATAGTTATAGTTATTTTATTTTCTAGATCTGTAGTATGTTATAACTATAATTTAAAATTTATTTCAATTAATGAAATATGCAAAAATATAGTATATACTGCAAATATTTAGTGTTCTTAAGTTTAAATAACAGTGTCTCAATTTGCTTCCATTTAAATTTTGTAATCTTGTTGAAGTGTTGTAGTGAAGAAAGACAAAAGTTGTTGCTAAATAATCGCAAAAAAATAAATTATTCTCTCATTCATTTATATCCCAGAACATATTCTATTATCGACATAAATAAAAAAATTTTACTACCTATGAACACGAAACTAGTTGAAGAACTTCGATGTTCCCGTAAAATAATGATAAACTGTGTTAAACAAATTATTGTTAAAATAAGTTTATATATTTTGAAATATGTTTACGAATTTTTTTCGAAGATGGACCCTGCTAATCAATCAATCGACGTACTGCCGACATACTTATGTTCGGCTGTCGTAACGTTTTTACACATATCTGATACAGAAAAATCTATTAGTTATTTAGACTGATTAATATAAAAGACAATGTTTTGTAAATTAATAACCATGACAAAACCGCACCCCGACAAAATGCCTATATCTGGAAATAGAAATCTCCATTTGTCAGCAGCTAACATGACCTATGTTGCCCAAGTTTCAATGCGGGTGTTCTAATCTTCGTTCTGTAAATAGAAAAGTTACTCACCTCTAAACTTCAGCTCATTTTGTGGTTCTATAATCAAAACTTGGTTCGGCATTTTTTAATAAATTACGTTATAACTGGCAAAAATTAGACGAACAAGAAAATCTCAATTCTGCGTTGTCGGCCACAGTGAATGAGGAACGACCGAATACGACATGCGCATTGCGCATGCGTTCTCTTTCCATTTCCTGAATTACTAACCGAGTTTTAAAAGTATTTATTATTTCGCGCATAATAAAAGTTTTGAGATAACTAACATATTTTTAACTGGAGAAAATATTAATAATATAATTGTGTTTCAAAAAATGATGTGTTTTAATCAATAGCAATACAATTTACAACAATTATTGATAATTTGAACGCAACTTATCACAGAAAATGAGAAGTAAAGTGTATGATAAATTACGTTCTTTCGTTCTTCACGCGGAAATAAAAATATGTTATTTTTTAAATTTCTATTTCAGATATTGTTAGGTACGTAATTGGTTTTTGTTACATGGTTCTCCGTGTATTTTTTTATATGTATTATATTTCCACGTTGCATTTCGTACACAACAGTTATTAATCTTTCCCTGTTATTGTAGTTGATATTTTCCTTTTATAATTACGTGTTTATGTAATTTTTATTTTAGTATCTACCAACTTAAATCATGTTCGAAAAAAATGCTTAATTCATTTTTATACATCGATAATGTACACGGGTTGGTTGCTTGAATCTTTAAATGTTGAATTGGAAATTGTTGCCTCGTCTTAGAATTTGGATTGTTACCTCACTCATCAGGCACCTCCTCGACCATTAATATATTGCGATGAAAAAATACCCTACCCATTTGAAAGATATTAAAAGGATAAGTTTTTTTTTTAGATTTAAAGCCACACACAGGACAACACGGGCGCAAACTTGGTTTGCACATGCATGTTTGTAGCGACATATGTTTGCGCAAATAGCACGTGTAGACATGATTTGGAGCTACTTGGAAGTTGGCGCGAAAGTTTGAGTTAATTAAAAAAAAAAGCCGTTAAACCGTTGCAACTTGCCGGTTTAACGAAATCGGCTCCAGTGCGGAGTGTAGAATCGAAACAGATGTTCTTATTTGGAGAAAAATTTGTGATCTAGGAATATTCTAAGCAGTTTATATAAGAAGTTATACAATGTTTTAATATTTACATTTTACATGAAATTTTGACCGAAACTTTATTTATGTTCAATCGTTAACAGTGTGCTTGCTATTCGCCTTGAGATTCGTGTGGGAAGACGAATGTGGGTGTTAAAGGGCGACACTTGTATAAGTATAATTCGTCGAGACACTAGGCGAATAGCAATGTGTAAATAATTAGTAATATATTGCTATGATCAAACGATGTTCATCAGTGAAGATCTTTAATTATTATTTTAACAAGTTCAGCCAATCATCATCGTAAGGCCATCCTAACGCGCAAAATTTAGTCGTATAGGAAAAAGTAATCGCATACAGCAATTTATCCTAAGTCTAGGAGGAGGGTAGTTTCTGACTGACTGAATAATTTATCATTGAAGGAGGTGAATTCGCATTTACTTAAAAATAAACTTTTTTAAATACTCATACTTGACTTCATACATAGCCCAATAGTTTTTAGGTACAATTTTTGTCAGCAGGATTTGGAATACTGAAGGATTTTTATTGAAATCATAATATAATATTTCTGTTATCACAGGTTATAAATAATCTTTCTTTTGCAATTATACTTTCTTGTATTCTAGTATTTTGATTAGAATAAATTATGTCACATGACCTTACGATCTCGAATCCATTCATTGTCGATATTAAAATTTCTGATTTCGTTATTTCTTAAACCCTCATAAGTTTATTATCAGATTTAAATTTCTCTCATTCCTAAATTTAACTAAATTTACTGAAGTGTTTATAAGCACATAAATGCTTGGTCGTAATAGTTGTGCGACTAAGTAGCGATTAAAATCGCAAAGAAAACGTTGCTAGTAATGATTAACAATCTGTGGTGTGAATGCGGCTGACCGCTGATACAGACAGACAGTACAGACTTCAGGATTAAAAATATATGACAATTAATTTTATTCACCGTACCGTCTTCTTGGCTTCTGTAATAATACAAAATTACGATTTTTTTAATGTAGACTTCATAGATCACACAATTTAAGTGATTGCATAACATGGCCGGATAACCTACTGTTTAAATATGAATTATTCAAATATTAGTGTTGTTATGAATGGGTGTATGAAATTGGACCGTGGTATAAGACAAACACTTTTAGATTCATATAATCGAAGTCATGTTATAATAGTAAAAAACGACCGAAGTTTCGTTCCGAAGATCCAAGTGCGTTCTTTTAGAAATTCACATTATGCAAATCAATCCCATAAGGATGGCATAACGGCTCTGCCTTCGCCTCAAGAAGTAAGTGCGATGCTATAATTGTTTATATAATCATGATCACATGCTGTGCTGAAATTTTATATGCTTTTAGGAATATACATTTAAGTCTTCATATATTTATATATTATTTACAAATTTAACTACATTATGATAATTATCTGTTTGGATGTAATAACTATTCTACATAATTTAAACAACAATATGCAATTGCTACTTTGCCTACCTTTGCGAATTTTATAAAATGTAGTTCTCTGAATATTTATACTTATGATGATTTTGAACTTTTTATTATGGATTACACTTGATATTATTTAATTGTTAATATATAACATATATAACATGCATATAAGTATGTCCTATTAGAGTTGTATATTGTTTTTGAGGCATCCATTTACGGGGACTTAATAATTAGAACTAATAACAATAGCATAAAGTTCTGGTACATTGTCATATCTTGATTATAGTGCACTAAGTAATTTGGGATTTACATTTCATAGGATTTTTTTTATTATAGGAGTTATTCACAGTGATAATATGAATTCTAAACACAACCCACTGTCACGGCACTAAAAACGTATTAGACGAATTTAGAGGACTTTTGTCCGTTCAATGGTCTAGATCAGCCGACTTGGCCAACAACATAATCTGTGGCTCCTTTCCAGGGGCCTTTGCCGATGCATAAGTGCATTCTCCAGTAAAAAATAAATGATAATGGACATCTATAGATGTTGATGTATGTGATTGTTATAGTATTTTATCTGTAACAATCACAAGATGTGTTTTGAATTTTATGCTGTTATTGCCCTGCAATTTTTGCTTGCGAAATCCCATGATGTGCTTTTGATCTTTATTCTTATCTGTTATAATCAAAACTGATTGCTTGACATTACCTTATAACAGATTTCTGCATGACACAATAACTATAATGGCTGCTCATAAGATGTTCAGTAGATTGAATTGAGTTCAAATAGATATTTAAGTCAAATGCCTGAAATATAAAAAATTATCTAATTGTAACAAAATTGTAGTATGGCCTTTGCCTTATGGCCTTTACTATTTAAGACCTTATGGTACTCCATATTACTTAAGAGTGCTGTACTGGAAATATTACTTTATTTAGAGTATGTAATATTGATAAGTTATTTCTGTACATACATTTACTTGGTTCATATAATGGATATTGTTATCTACACTAATATTATAAAGAGGAAAACTTTGTTTGTTTGTTTGTTTGGTTGTAATGAATAGGCTCAAAAACTACTGGACCGATTTTAAAAATTCTTTCACCATTCGAAAGCTACATTATCTACGAGTAACATAGGCTATATTTTATTTTGGAAAAAAATAGGGTTCCATAAGATATTTTCGATTAACCGAAAAAAATCAACCAATGAAGTTACTTATTTTGCGTACACTGCCTAAACTACAAAAGATAGAACCATAAAATGTTAGAATTAATTGTAGATCTTATAAATATCTACAAAAAAGTCCGCGACACACTATACCTATCTATGTCGAGTGAGGCACAACAACCAAATTTTTATTTAAAAATCTTGAATTTTTTTTGGACTACATTTAAACGCGTTTATTTTACTCACGCTATTCATCCTTATCAAAATAAATGATTTCATCAATAAGTACAGTTTATGTTGATAATATTTGGTCATTGAATGATTAAAATTCGTTTAGTTTTGAAGTTGTGGTGAAATTAAAATATTACGATTTCTGCTGCACGGCCCGTTGCGAAGTGGGCGTCGATAAACTGCTTTCGCGTGAAAGAGCACCTTACAAACATCCATATATTCATCCATACCTAAAAACTTTCATGTTTATAATCTTAGCAGGATCTGGCTGTAGATGTACCACGGGCGAAGCCGGGGCGGACCGCTAGTATATATATATATATATATATATATATATATATATATATATATTATATATATAAATAGATGGATATGGCAATGGTTTAAAAAATTGACTATTAACCATTGTTTCATATTTTGTTGGAAATTTTGCTACATTAGCTTATTGTCTGTGTATTGTGTTTATGAAAAAAACTATGCTTTATTATAGTATATAGTGTGGAAATATTTTAAACTACATGAAGGAAAGGTATTCTTAATGATATGCAATAATAAGATAAAGAATTGAAAAGGTAAACTAAATATTTGCCACATTCTAGTGTCAAATAACTATAATACCTTAATTCATTGGGTAATTTTTAAGGGTGACATGCAACAAACTTTATATTAATAAGAGTAAAGTCATATAACAAAGAGTTCTAATATAACATTATATAAAATTCTCGTGTCACAATGTTAGTCTCTATACTCCTCCGAAACGGCTTGACCGATTCCTCTGAAATTTGGTAAGCATATTGGGTAGGTCTGAGAATCGGCTAACATCTATTTTTCACACCCCTAAATGATAAGAGTAAGGCAGAACAGCGTTTGCCGGATGCAGCTAGTAACATTATAAATTATAAATTTCCATCCTATATATTAAATGTTACTTGTTGGTTTTCTGTAAATTAAACTCATTCAGAATATTATAATAATAATGATAAACAATTAGGATTTAATGAAATGTGACTAAAATCATAAAACTGAAAAGAAAAGCTCCTGCGGATTTATGATATAAATGTATAATTTTTGGGTATGCATCAATGGATTGTCCGCCCAGCAAGTCAATTGACATATATGTTAATATATATGTAATAAAAATATAAATTATACATAAACAAGTTCTGTAAATACATATACTACATGTTTTTCTAGAAACACAGGAATTTCATCAATCATTGAAAAATTTTTACAGTGGACAATATGTAAAACTTCATTATTGTCACTTCTCTTTTTATATTATTTATTTATGTAATCAACACGCTATGTATATGCGAATCAACCATTTAATTAAGCAATGCAGCTATGAATCCTTAAAAATAGAAAGTGTGGTGAGTGAGAAACTATATGCTCGCTTATTCCTCCACAAAAATACTGTTTAAGAAGTATAATAAATTCTTTAAATTATATATTGTTACAGGTTACAATTACTTTGCGTAAAAATGAATTCAACAAGGAGTTTACATATGGTGCCATAAAGTCCTATGACTCTAACCAGTTGGCTTCCAATGATCCCATAGAAGACACAAGATGCGAGGCGCAATGTAAATTAACACCAGGTATATAAGCATAAAAACATTATTCACTGAAGGGTTGCATAAAATTGCTTCATTAACACTGCACTATCCATTTTTGGGAATGCGTTTTAATGAATTTTTATTGTGGCAAAATATAATTAATTAATACAAGATTAAGAAATGCGATATTAGTAAAGTTAGTTTTTACGCCAGTAGAAGAAAAAAAATTAATTCTAATATATATAGCTTTAAGGTTCTTATGCTTTCATTGAGTAAACTCCGTGGGTTCTATATCAATTGACTTGAGGTTTTTGTTTGATAGGCAATTGTTGTCGTTTGGTCTCATTCTATGATCTCAAGTCGTATCGCCCACCTCTATAGCGTCGGTGACTTCGGTGATATTTTGTATGAAATAATTATCCATATGTTATTTTTACAGGATTCTTAATGGGAGTGTTTGATGGCCATGGTGGCCCTGCATGTGCTCAAGTTATATCAAAGAGAATGATGAAATATATTGCTGCTAGTCTACTGCCATCCCATGTTTTAGAAAATGTGAAGAACCAAGAAGAAACAGATAATTTAATAGAAACATTTAATGATAAGGTGAGATAAATCTCGTCAAGTGATATTACAACAATGAAACGTTAAAAATTAAATGTGTAACATTATATTTGCAGGCGGATATAGTGCAGGATCTAAAGTTCATATACGATAACAGTTTCCGACATTACCTATCAGAACTGTCGGAATTTCACAAACAAGAATTAGACGTTAAATCTGCGTTAGAGAAAAGTATACTTCAAATGGATGATGATATATCAAAAGAAGTTTTAGAACCGTACGCCGCTGATGGAACGTTAAATCATAAGACCTTATCGGTTGCTTTATCCGGAGCAGTTGCGTGTATTGCGTATATAGACGGACCTCATTTGTACGTGGCCAACGTCGGCGACTGCAATGCTGTTTTAGGCACAATGACCGAAGAGAACGAATGGATTTCAAAGAAGATTACCAAAGAACATAACTCGGAAAACTTTGATGAACTCAAGAGGATATGGAGTGAGCACCCGGAGAGCGAAAGGAAAACTGTGATAAGAAGAGACAGACTTCTAGGCGAACTTGCGCCGTTGCGAAGTTTGGGGGACTTCAGATACAAATGGCCGGCAGAAATCCTATCAAAAGTTGCCGTGCCTTTGATCGGGCAAAGAGCAATACCGGCCAATTACCACACACCGCCATATCTAACTGCCAAACCCGATATTTACTATCACAGACTCACGCCAAAGGACAAGTTTTTAATAATCGCCTCAGATGGCCTTTGGGATATGATGACGCCGCTGCAATCCGTGAAATTGGTCGGGGAACACATGAAGGGCAAAGTTTTCTTCAACCCCCTGAAATTGCCGAGGAAGAATATACAACTGGGCGATATAAATGAATTGTTATTGCACAGAAAGGAAAGTCTGAAGAGCAAGCCAAAGGATAGAAATGCGGCCACGCACCTCATACGGCACGCGATCGGCGGGACAGAATATGGCGTGGATCATGCTAGACTAGCTCACTTACTCAGTCTGTCCCCCGACGTGAGTAGGATGTTTAGAGACGATATCACGGTAACGGTAATATATTTCGACTCTGAGTACTTAAGACAATGTCCGGCATAATTGTTTATTGTTGTGATGTTAAATTTGGTGCCTTTTTTATGTTTATGCTATTCGATTTATAATTTAATTCATGAATGTTCCTAGTTTCGCGTGTATTTGTGTAGTTTGCTCGAGGATGTTTAGTAAAATCGCGTATTTATTATGTTTGAATGTTCTGCGTAATTATTGATGATTTTTAATTTCCGTTATGTGAGATTACATTGATCGCTTTAATAGTTTATTTCAACTAGCTTTATTTTAATTAAAATTATTTGAAAATAAAACATTGATACAAAATAAGTGATAATTCGCATTACTTTATATTATTTAAGATATTGTTTTTAATATTGGAGATATTTTTGATTTTGTTATTTATTTCGTGAAAATTTTAATGGATAATAAAGGATTAATACGTCCAATCTGTTTCAGTTGATTGCGTAATTTAATTTATATTTGAAATATTTTATTATGTATCAATGGATTCAAGCAATCACACTACTGTATAAACACACGTACGTAATATAAATTAAAGCTGGGTTTTAATTTAGTAGTTTTAGGCTTATACAAGTGATTTGAGAGGATCTTGTAAAGTAAATTGTGATTATTGATATGGTACAAATATCGTCTTACATTTTCATAAGTCTTAGAAGGTGAAGAAAACTTTTTGAGTCTTTTGGGTGGGTCTCCACGGGGACCCAGGGCGACGAATGATGATGCCGTGGTATATGTATGCGTAACACTTTGTTCTGCTTGCCCATTGACTCATTTAATGTATAGTAGTTTATTAATCGTAGTTCATTCGCTTTCAAAATATTTACCCGAATAAAATAAAGGCTACTACATCTTTTTTTAGGTTTTAATTTTCTTTGCAAATGATTCAAGAAGATTACATCAAATTATGATTCTATAAATTTGAAATCTTTTTTGTGACTTATTTATAGGTAAAAGATAATAATCTTGTTTACATTAAATCATTATGAGAATAACAATATGTCTAATATAAATATGAGAAAATGTTAGATCATTGTCCTGATTCATCATTCATCTTGTACCTGATTTTCTAACCGGTTCTTCTAGACTCCAATATTCTAAATCTGTGTAATTATAATAATGCAATTCTTAGCGCTTATAGTTATCAATATTCTCATATTTATGTCTCATCTGTTCTTAAAAAGAATCACCCAGTACAGGGTTTATCTGCGTTATTATGATGTTAAGTAATCATTCAAAAATGCAAATGTAGAAGCATTTAGCGTTTCTGCACTGTGAATAATGCACAAAAATGTAAAAAAGTGGTGGCATAAAACGATACCATTTTTGTACATTTATATTTGCCAGAAGTTAGCGATAGTTGTATACCTTAAATTTATAAAGCTAAAACAATAATCTATTAGAATTTATTGTAAGAAAGCTGTAAGGTTGTAAGTTATGATTGTCAAAGGGGTAGATAACGAGAACAGGCCGACGATGGATCCATAACTGATTTTCTTCCGTACCGATATATGTCGTATTTATTTATTTTCGGCGATTTTATAGTAGGAGACGACTGACTGGGATGAGCTACTGAATTAAGACAAAATTATGTTGTCAGCAAAGTGTAGCCAATCACGCTGTTACAATGTTATCCGTAGTTACGTAGGCGGATTTGAGATCAACATGAAAATTGGTTTTTATTTACATTTTCTTTCCGTCAAAATGTACTTTCGTTTCGTTAATCTAATAAAGTATGTATTAATAATAGCGATCTTGATAAAATGTATAAACATAATTAAATGTCAATTCTTTAATACAAACCGATAATATTTGTATATCTTATAAGTAGATCTAATTGTAGGACATTCCCATATGTTACAATGTCTATTTAAATACCTAAATATTAACACTATATACTAGTATGTGCGCAGTAAAACATACAGTCAACTTGATTTGTAGAAAAGCTGAAAAGTCTAGAAAATGTCACGGTTGTCAAAACGTATAGTCATTTATGGTCGTTCAGACCTTTTTAAGGCGACATGACGATTTACAATCTCTCACAGCAGAAGTATGTACCATTTTTGCGATGTAATTGCATATAACTTTAGACACTTATTTTATAATATTAGATACAAACTTGCACGCGAAAGCCCCTATAGTGTCCCGAGTTGCTAACAACATGTAACTCAGGCTTGTTCCCCCACTTGCCCCTCACGATTGACCTGTCTATCTTCGTTAAATGACTAGAATATTAGACTGTGATACGACTGGTGTCAATCAATAATGATAATATTTACTACCTACTGGTGTATAAGGTTATGATCCCATAATGTAATATTGGGCAAAAATGTCTCGCTCAAATATAGGACTGTATAATTAATATAGCATATAATCGGAGAAGATCTATGTGTACAAGTGTGTTATTTGAGTAGCTCCAAGATATTTCTGGTACGTGAAATTTATGTAAATATCAATTTTCTCGATTTATATCAACATTAATGTCAACTTTGGTGTCTATATACATTTTTATCTACGTCCATAACTTATATTAGTCTTGTATATTTAGAACGAATAGCGCATCTTGAAAACTATCAATTATCACTAGACTGCGATCCGAATTTCTATTCGCAATCTTCAGATATTGTTGAGGGCATATTTTGCCCAACAACATCACGTTTGGATTGTTTAGAGATCCCAGTAGTTTATAATATCGATACTATATACGTGTGTAATTTCTATATGTACTTTCTACCTGAGGGTATGCTATGATGGTTCTAAAGCAGGACTAATTCCAGCGTGTGAAAGTAATGGCCCTAGACGACCTATATAGCTCTGGTTTTTCTCACACTGGAATTGCACCTGCTCTAAGACGTCATAGTTACTAACCTGGACGTACGAAAATTACTATAATAACAATTTTTCTAGAACATTTTTATCGTACAATGTATATGTGTGGCCTTTTTTCGGGTCTGATTGTTTAAGAACTGATGATTGTACTACATCGTATTTTATACTAGCGGTACGCCCCGGCTTCGCCCGTGGTTTATGTAACACTCGGGCATCAATTTTTGAATCTGTCCAGGAGTTCCTGATATTAGCGCGTTCAAACAAACAAATCAACCCTTCAGCTTTATATAATAAGTATTGATAAGCAGTTCTGCATAAAACTTATTTCCATTTAAATATTCATAATAAATAATGTGATATAGGAATGGTATATATTTACTTGTATTAAAACGGAAAGTTTTAAAATATTACATTACAATGCGATATTGTTACTGAAAGGCTTAAAACCAAATGGATGTTTGAAAGTTACTTTGTTAAAAAAAAATTAGTTCTGTTTTTATTATACATAACAATAACAATATATTTTTTATAAATTCTGTAATTGATGTGTAATTCCGTATCTTTTTCACAAAATCAGGTATCAGGTTTTGCTTTGTGTAGGATACAGTAGATGTGCAAATAAATATATTTTTACCCTCTTATTTAATTTTGTCTTTGTAGCACTGGATATTTATGATGTTCTACAATAGTACTGTAACTTGTGATGTTTCTAAAGCTACGGAAAGGTTATTGCCAGAATGGCAATACGAGAAGCAGGTAATTGCCCGACTCGTGTGGGCGAGCGAGCGAGATGTAATGTTTTTTACGCGTGAGAGTGAAAGAGATAAACCCGGCTGTTGGCGTTAAGAAACATTTAATAATGTATATCCAGTGTAAGCTTTTGGTACTCTATTAATTGTGACCGTTAAAATTAAACGACTACACAAGAATTATTGTAAGCTGAATCATCATGAAATTCGGTTTATATTTATTTCTTACTGCCTTTACAGTTTGTTCAAATAATTATTGATTTTTGTCACGTATAGTCGCAACAAAATAGACGACATATATCTATGTTTTAATCCCATTTGTAAATTAATAAATGATTTTACCTACCTCAATTGTTGTATAATTCATAATATCCCAAAATACTTAACAACTTCCGTATCTAATTTATTTGTGGAACTATTAATAACTAGCTACTACAGGCGGCTTTGCCCGCGTAAGTAATTTCTTTAACGGAAATCAGATCTTTTACGGCGGTGAAATGTAACTACAAGAAACAAAATTCATGCCATTTAAACGCTCTGTTTCGAGGTAAATGAAAGACAAAGATACTAACTACCATTTATAATTTATTATAAGCACTATTTTTTGCTATACACATTCTTAGTTTAATTACATAAATATTTCCAAATTTATCTAAATTGTGGGAATTTCTTCGATCATACGAGGAAAACAACGACATCAGAGCTGTGTCCTTGCGTTATTTTATGCTTATAAAAACATAAGGAAAGGATGGGGTAAATAAAACACCAATACCATATCAACTTGTTTATTAATAATAATTTATATTAAAAGTGAATATTATATTAAATAGTAAGTAAAGTAGGCGAATAATTAACACTATATACACACAGAGTTACTAAGTATTCAAAATTTCCTAAAGAATAACTAATAGCAGCGAACTGAATTATTACAATTTATTTTAACTCTAACCTTAAATTAAATTTCCTTACAAAATACACATCGTTAAAATAAATGCGCAGTGAGTAAAAAGACCAAGCTAGAACAATAATACATACCTTAATAAAGGTATTTGAACGAAATATTTGTGAAATGTCCAATATAAATAAAAATAGTCGGCGTAGAAAGGAAATAAATTTTGACACAATTATGAAGCATTAAACATGAGTCAAAGTTACGTTTTAAAGTTTAATTTTGGTACATTTCAGATTAGAACTTATGGCCTGTAAAAACCGTTAATCCATGCTTTTGCTTCGGAATCAAATTGTTGTGATTCTGAGAGATTGCTATTTAAATGTTTCGGAGAAAATAAGATTTCCTTTTATGTCTAATTAGTTTGAAAATAAGCGATACAGTTGATCCTTCTACTCACTCCGAAATAAAACCCCAACTGTATTCCAGACTTCGCATAGAGATAGTATCTTTGGGTTTATAATCTCCTACGAGGAAAGACCTTAGTAAGAACATTAACGTGCAAGTAAGGTAGACAGGAATAGGGTAGATCTTGATAGATTAGCACTCTTAAGTTACGCTTAAACTATTTTTCTTAGCTATCATTAGTGAAGATCATATCAAATATGATTAATCATAACATAGTACATAATAATAATTAATCATATTAATATTAAATATTCAACGTTATTTGTATAACGCTGTGTAATTTAAGATGTTATCCCAAGTTCGCTATAGATAGATAAGAAATATCTTAATAAACGCATAAAGTACGGTTAATAATAATTTAAAATATTCAGTTCGCTGCTCATACTAACGTGAAACTGGGTAATTTGGTAACAGAAAATATCGTAAGACTTCTAAAAGACGAAACACCGATAACATTAAAGACTATTGTTTAATCTATTTGTGAGAAAGCTTGGTAATAATATTCTTGAAAGGCAGAATATGTAAAAATCTTGTGTCTACTTGAAACATTAAATCACATTGATCTATTTTTATCTAAGAACGACACTTTACAACGAAGACAGTGTAAAGCAAAATGGTACGGTAAATGCGGTTAAAACAAATCGCGTGTGGGTTGAACCAGAGTTTCTCCGAACAAGATAGCTTCCACAGTTCCAACGTTAAACCTACATCAATGCACAGCCCGCAACGACACCTATACTAGTTCGTTTGAGGATCTTAAAGTCTACTCCGTCGAATGACTCAAAATTGACTAGCCGCTCCATCTGCTATATTCTATCGCGTAAATATTAAAATTAATAGTAACGGATATCCAACAATTACAATATGATAAAGCTGCTCCCTAAAAAAATAAAATTTACAGCTAAAATATCTTTGACCGATGTTGACAGTTAACACATTACATGTGCAATTTAAGCTAAGGGTCTGATTGTAAATAATTTGATGTTGTAGAAATAGGAAATGTATTTATAAATTTAATTTAAAGGTTAGCAAAAATAATTTATGTGTAGCTTTTTTTTAAGAATGAAAGCAATCGCAGTTCTGCAACTGGATGGTTGGAGATTTTTTTAGGTTCATTAGTATTACCCAATCTACGTTGTTATTCTAATTACCTACATAACTATAACATTTCGGGCGATTGGAATCCTTCGAATTTTTTAATGTTTATTGTTGTCTCCGACAAAACCGAGTGCTTTTAAGGCTTCTCATTCCACAACCAGTACTGTTTATGACATACCATCAGAGTTTTGCTCTGACGGTTATCAAATGATTGCTTTAAAAGTCTATCCAAGTGATTTTAATTTCAGTTATTCCTTATTAATTACAATTTTCGTAAGTTTAACATGTCTCTGATGTCCTTATTAAAAATTTCTTAATTTTTTTTTTCATAATTTTATCGATCTTGCCTATGTTATACTGAATGGAGCCGACAATATTGACGATACCACAATAAATATAAACATATTATCTGTACTAGTAATAATCACTTTAAGTTAAGTAGGTTAAGTAGGTGCAATCATTGTTTTTAACAAAAACTGAACTGCCTTTAAAATGCTATCACACCGAGGCGCCAGTTTTGAAATGAAAAAATTATCATCAAAAGATTGCCTACTCTTTAGCTCTCTAGGTAACAAATTAAAAAACAGCTATAGGTGTAGGTATTAATAATCTCCTTCTTTTTCGAATTTGGTATATTCGAAATGAAAATTAACTATAAATCATACTAGCTGTGAGAGAATGTTGTATAGCTCAATGCATGCCACGCCGGTAAAAGTTAGGCTGCCTATTTAACTAGGCTATCTGCAGATGTTTCAATCGATTTTTAAAATGTAGACTTTGGAACGTCATAATATATTGGTACATAGTTTAATTTATTAATGTAAAGTCGTCTCCAGCCAGTAAAGAAAGGCATTATGATCTTTAAAAAGTATCAACTATGGGGCTGTAAAAACCCAAACGTACTTATGCCAAAAAACGTTATATTGTCACAAAGTACGAATACTAATATAACGATACATGGGGCGTAACTCTTAAAAACCTAATAATCTAACCAACAACAACAGCAACTTCAACAAAATAGTGATATTAAATATATACGTTAATATTATTAAGTACCTGCTCCTCGTAGTTAGGTACGTAGCCCCTTATATTACTGTGTGAGATTACTTCACATGAAACGCAGTAGAGATGCATAAAAAATTGAGATTTATTACACTTTAAAATGATGCGTGGGTACGTACCTATTTGACCACGTAATTAAATATATAGCTGAGAAAAATGTCTCACATTTATTATATCCATTCATTTGTGCTTCTTTAAGATACTGATTAGATGAATACACTTTAAAGCGACCAATGGAACGCTTTTTTCAAATTGAAAGGTATTCGTGACTATCAACACCAATGTCTAAATAGTTAACATTTTATGGAAATTTCTTGATATCCATAACATTTAGAAATATTGTTACGGCAATAAAATAATATAATTATCCAACAATATTAAATAGTAAATACCTAGGTCATTTATTATATTAACATGTTTCATGCGTAATAGAAGGTCTCAGCATTGTTGTTTTGACTTTCTTTTGAACTTATAGCATTCTTTATCTGTAACTGAAGTATTTGTTGCCACGCTAAAACTTCAATCTCATAAATTAATAAAAGCATAAACCTTTTCCATTGTGTGTGTATTCAAAATAGTTACCGATGTTGATGTTGTGTGAGTATCATATTGTATGAAAAAAAAAGAATTGTCCTCAGGGAGGATAATCTCTCGCACGGATATAACTGCCACAAGTGAGTTTTATAAATTTTTCGCAAGGCATGCTTGTTAAATTAATAAAATTTTATTTATTGAAAAGGGGGATATTTATCAATTTCTCCAGTATCATCTTACTTTATTTTAAGTGCCATTTGCCATCTCTCATGCGAGGATCGTCATAACTTTAGTATTTAATTACAATAATTTAAAAATTATATTTACATTACCAATAATTTTGTAATCGTCACATTTACATTCTGGTTTCTAAATATTCTTAATAATAAAAATATTTCATGGAAATGGCATATTGTTTAAATTATAAAAAAGTTGACGTCGAACGAAAATCTCTAAAGGTATTCTTGTATAAGCACAACCTTGAAACTGAAATGAAATATTCATGACTTGTAATGTTGTTAAAGATGAAGTCATATTGCCTGGCATGGTGCCCACCGATCCCCGTAGTTTTATTTTCAACAGAAACGTACTTGAATGTAATTCATTGCAAATACATTGCGAGCTCACACATTCCTTCTTCTTGTAGAAAAAAGGACAAAGGACAGTCGCAATCAAAAGGAGAAATAGACACGGTGCGATTAAGCGTAGCAGAATAGTTCGTCAAAGCTTAAATTTCACGACATCCATATATTTGTGTTTCTAAGAAGCTGATTAAGTCATATTGCTCGCTCGGAATTACATTGGCAAATACTTAAGGACTCCTATAATTCCGCCTCGTGTCACTTTCTTATTGTTCACGAAGGCGGTAAATCCGCATATCCTATTAATGTAGGTATGGATTGTTAGAATAAAGTAAACTGAATGAATATCAGAAAAGCAACAGAAGAAAGCGTTCACGTGGCGGCGTTACGGATATATATCTCTAAGTAAATGAGAAATCCGGCGAGAGAATAACCGTAGATTAATCTCCCCCAAGAGACAGAGCTTGGACAATGCGGGGATCAGCCTTGCTGCCCTCACGGAACTCCTCGAGCGTGAGACGGTCGTCGTGATTCTTGTCCATTTGATCAAATATTTTGTCCACGCGTTTTTGCGGAGTGTTCTCGTCTTCTGGCTGCGGAGTTTGCCCCTAAAAACGAGTAGAAGTGCCATATTACTACATAAATATTATATATATACACTTATAAATATTACAAGTGTAATTAAAATCTTATACCTTTAAACGAGCAATTCTTGTATATATATATAATTGGAATCTCGGAATCGGCTCCAACGATTTTCATGAAATTTAGTATATAGGGGGTTTCGGGGGCGATAAATCGATCTAGCTAGGAATTTTTTTTAGAAAATGTCATATTGGTGTTTTATTAGTAGTAGTCCCAATTTATTATGATCCTTCCTGACATCTAATGGCGAATAATAATACTATAAATGCGAAAGTTTGTGAGGATGGATGCATATGTATGCGTGCGTCTGTTACTCTTTCACGCAAAAACTACTGAACCGATTGCAATGAAATTTGCTTCGTAGATAGCTGGACAACTGAAATAACACATAGGCACTTTTTATACCGATATTCCTACGGGATACGGACTTACGCGGTTTCGACCGCGGGTCACAGCTAGTACTCATTAAAAGTTCAAACGAGGAATCACGTCGAATAAGACGCAGGAAAACTAATAAAATCAATGATTTTTATGTAGTTGTGTATTTTGACTCGACACAAATTTGTACACTATCTGTGGTATCGGATACACCGATTCCGGAGTTCGGTGTTTACACTCTGGAAAACGACACGAGCAAGGTAAATATTCCACCCCTATATCCAATATCCTGACGCTCTTAGCCACGCGATTCCTATTCATTAGCAATTTATTCTTTAATTGAAATTGTTCAATTGTTTTTATATGTTATTTTTATATTCGACTGTACCATTTTGGTAATACAGATGTGCTTAAGGTATGAATTTTAATTTGTATAGAGAAATAAGGGTATGTTGGAAGGGTTGATCAAATATTTAACAAACACGTACCACCATCTGGTATATAGCGTCCACTATGTTATACATTTCGTCCCGTGTTATGTACCCGTCGTTGTCCACGTCGTAGAGACGAAAAGCCCCTAGAATGCAAATAAAAAATCGGTCACGGAATATACATACTTTGTAGGTGTTAAACGTAATTTATAATACGATTCATTCACTTCAAAAGCAGATTCAAAAAAGGTTTTATAAACTTTGTATGCTTTAATATTTTATCTGGAGATTAAAATTTTATATAAGTAACTTTCGGTTAGTCATAGTCCTAAGAAATAACTGAATCGTATACAATCCCTAGACTTAACACATTTCCGATAACATACGATACGATAAATTAGCTTGCAGCGAAACTTTTATGAGTCCCTTTTACCTACTAGATAACAATTCATGTGACACTGACAGGTTGCATATTTTAATTAACTCAAAAACACTGTTTCCGATCACCAATGTCTATGGTATATCAATAAAATATTTATAAACTCACGAACAAACAAAAAGTAACAAAAGGTGGACAACTTACAATGCAATTTTTCGTCGAGATTTCCTCTCGATGTCACCGATAAAGCTCTTATAAACTCCTCGAATTCTATTGACCCATCCTGAAAGAAGAGTTTTTCCTTGTAAATATCTTATTACCTTGAAGTTTCATTTGTTTGTTACCAATCAAACACAGAGGAAGCAGTATAGGTATATTTATTGGTTAAATATTCTGTATCATTCAAATTGAAATGTAAACTTTAAATTATATTATCTAGATTGTAGAAAGTTTAATTTATCCAATAATAAAACTTATAGTAAAATCTGTCAAATTATATAAGAATGAGATACACAAATCGTTTAGAACCATCAAATAAAAAATACTAAAACAAAGTGACGATTTTTAATTTCAGAAGCGTTTCATTCATCACATTTGAGCGTATTCATACAAGAGTGGATAAAAATTGGAGAGGGAATACTGTCTCGCTGCGATAAGAGAAATATACAAAGTGTATATACGCTGTAGCTGCGCTGAAGCACTGTTTAAAATATTAATACGATGTTTTAATACTCAATCATTATTATATTCATGGCAAATTTCAATTTTCGATTATCTCACTACTGGTCTGGTACTACTACAAAATAAAATGAATGAAAAGTGGAAATGTACGAATATTATTGTAGTTTTTGTTGCCTAGCAACAGAGCGACGAGATTTATATATATATATATATATATGCTTGCGTGCTGCATTGTAACTTATTATCCTATTTAAAAACCAAAAGTAAAGTAAAGAAAAACTTGGCTTTCTGTGAAAAAAAACTTAAACTTTTCGCAATTTCCAGTGAATAGCTGCTTTAATGGCTACGATTAACCTGCAAGATGTTATGTCGGATCGGATGACGTCACAATTTTTCGTGCGCTTTATACTCTTCATACTTCTGTAACATCGTGTGTTAAATATAAAATTTAAAAACATTCCAGCTTTTCAAACCTGGCTTTATTCAGTGTGGTCTTTTCAACCCGTTGACTTGACTTTTCGCATTATCTATCTATATCTATATATATAAAATTCTCGTGTCACAGTTTTCGTTGCCATACTCCTCCGAAACGGCTTGACCGATTCCTCTGAAATTTTGGTAAGCATATTGGGTAGGTCTGAGAATCGGCCAACATCTATTTTTTATCCCGATATTCCTACGGGATACGGACTTACGCGGGTGAAACCGCGGGGCGCAGCTAGTAATTTATAATATTATGCAACATCATCATTAAGTCGCTGGCCGCGATTGATAGAGAACCCCATAATATTGAAATAGAAAGGAATATGTAACGAAATGCTAATGAATTTTCTTAAATATTCTTAATATTCATGTAAATATATGTGTAAGATGACATTATCGCACCAATTAGTTATTTAAGAAAAGTAATCAAAAATCAATTAATCATATATATGACACGTAGTTTATGACTATAAAGTTGACTAGTGCACAAACTCACACTGGTCGATACTATTAAAATAAAAATATGATAAAGCGAGAGCAGAAATTGTTCAAAAATTAATTAAACTAATGAAACAATGATAAAAATAAACCTTATAAACAGCAACATAAACATGTAATGCTAAATATAGTTAGACACCAAAGTTCTAAAACTAACAGTAAATGAAATGCAGGTTTTTTTAAAACAACGTCTCTAAAAATCTCATTTAGAGTTTTCGAGTATCACTTCTATCTTCCAATTTATCTGCTAACGAGCTCCTGGTTTCGATGTTGATGTCGCTGACTTATGAATATTTAACGTTGCAGTCTGTTATCTAATGCTGTTTAATTAATGGCAATCGAAACATGGGCCATATTGAACTGTTAGTTTGCCTCACAGATTCAATATATTTGGTTTAGTCTGTGCTTTGCAAAATTGCGCGGATGGAGGACATGAAATTTGGCAAACATATAGTTTATATTTATTCTCATAGAGAATGAGCAGAAAATGTAATATTAAAAATAAATGCATAAAAACTTCCATAAAAGAACACACATCCAAACCTATAGAGATACTCTTTTGATTATGGTTAACGGTCGTATCTCGACCTCTCGACGACAACCATTGATGTTATATATTACATATGTTACTAGTCTTTCATAATTTAAAATAAGTATTTTTAAGGAATATTCTTTACACAAAGACTTTTCGATTATTAATATTAAATAAATAATTTACTAAAACGTTTGATTTCCTTCATTTCTTTAATTTATTGCATCTCAAAATAAACACCGTATGACCAGTGTCTCTAAATAACAGTCAAAAGGTCAACTAGGATTCGATTATGTAGACACTAGACTGATTTCCAAAATGATTGTAGGTCAAAGAAGATTAATTATGGAACACGTTACGCTATCGTTTTACAACCGGTTTAAAATGACATCACATGAATCTCTCTGATCATAAAGCTGATGGAAAAATACCATTTTATCGCACAGTTATTTTCAACGAGAGAATCTCTGAATAGAGCGAATTAATAGGAATGCCTGTGACAGTTACATACTGTAGGATTGCATTCACCTAGTTTTAAAACTTACTTATTATAAAATTGCACAAAAAGATGACTCATTTACACATTGGATAATAATCAACTTTTAACGTGATAGTTATATCTATGTGTTTTTGCTTCAGTATTTAAACAAATGAGTATTATCTATATATCCCTAAAGAATGGAGTAGTTAATGTTTAACTCGTTGTAGATGCTTAGTATTCTGTATGGCAACAGTTAATTAGTTAGCAGCGACTTTTTAACAGAGCGTGCATACGAATCACGTCTGGTGAACAAAAATTTAATTGCTCTGAAAAAACTTTGAAACACTCACGTTGTTTTCATCGAAAACTCGAAAGACGAGTGAGGCAAATTTACTCGGATCACCTTGAGGGAAAAACTGCTTGTAGATCTTGATGAATCCCTGAAAATATTAATCAATTATTTTGTATTGTTTATTAATAATATTTTTGTGTGACTAGCTGAGGAGACTGCATGACCTCCTTGATAAATGCATATCTAATTGTATGAACAGAACTGTAAATTTTAATAAGTGTCTATTTCAACTAATGTTCAATATATTTTATATCAACTGTTACTATATACCTTAATATGCTGTTATTTTTATTTTAGCGTACAACGTTTACTTCATTATATTCAGACGTTCAGTTATTAATAAAAATGTGAGAGTTAAACGCACCTGCTCAGTTAATAGACCGTTGGGGCAGTCTTTGAGGAATCCTTTGTGCCTGTAAATTATTTAATAGGTATATTTATTTTACAACAACTGTTACAGTTTGTAAATTTGTACTATATACATATCTTAATATATATCACGTGTCACATTTTTTTCGTCCGCAATGGGCAATGGACTCTTAAATCACGCAACCGATTTTAATCAAAGTTGCACACCATTTTTGATGCAATCCTTAAAAGATAAGATATTTTGTATTATTTCAATTACGATATATGACTATCCGGGAGAAGCCAGGGCGTGTAGCTAGTATAAATATGTACTAGCTGAGCACTTGCACCGTTTGGTTTGACTGTTTAAAATAAGATTTCAAACAATTAACACGAATCAACATAAACAAAAAAAAAATTCAAATCCGTTTAGTCGTTCTTGAGTTGTAGGTATCTAAGTGACGTACCGAGCTAGCCTGGCATTATTTTAGGTATATAAGATAACTAGCTGCGCCCCGCGGTGTCACCCGAAAAAATGCGAAATGCGAAAGTTAGTAAGGATGTGTGTGTGTGTTTGTTGCTCTTTCACGCAAAAACTACTGAACCGATTGCAATGAAATTTGGTACGTAGACAGCTGGACAACTGGAATAACATATAGGCAACTTTTTATCCCGATATTCCTACGGGATATGGACTTACGCGGGTGAAACCGCTGGGCGCAGCTAGTAGTGTACATTTCAGTTAAACTTACCAGAGCCTTATCTCCTTCTCTGTAACTGAAACAAAATAAAAATACATAGTTAGCAAAATAATGTATGAGTTTTTAGCAAATACATATTAAAAAGTCTTACTGAATTAGAAATTATATACAAACAACTCTGATAGTAAAGCAATAAATGAACATGTTTACAATATCTTAAAACTCAGTATTTGATTTCAGTAGTTTCAGTTCATTCCGGACCTAGAATGGAGTTAATTACACTCACATAGAATATGAGCTAAGTCGCAATCTTGCCAGCAAACAGGTACCTTTTGGTAAAATGATAATTAACAGTTACATGCTTTTTATGTTAATTACCTACATAGAATAGAAATGGTTAAATAATTAAACGGAGTTCTTTACTTTTTTTAGAGGTGTCATTCAATTTGAACTCCGCTAGTGCTCTGCGTGTTATTATAATATTCAAAAACTGCGGAAACGTTCTGAATATCTAACGCGCGCTTTATGCAAATCCGCCAAACCTTTTTATGTTATGGGGAAAAGTTTTATATAAAGCCTTATCGTTCAAAACATGCGTCCAGTGGCGAGTTGACTCCATAATGGCTTGGTTATCATATAAATTTGTCGTATTGGTTAGTAGCGATCGTATATAAAAGTGTATTTTCAACAAATCTGACACTACGCGTCTAGCTTTTGTATATTTTGTGTATTTGATTTTCATCACGGTTTTATCGAGGACGAATAATTGTAGTGAATAAAATGCAAGTGTAATTGAAGTTTATTTCTTTTTGTAGGTCATCGCAGCATCGGTATATTGTGCTCCCGAGGGTTATAACTACAATAAGCCAAATGTTCCATTGCAGTTGCCTATTCAAACTCAAGATTCTCAACAGGCAGCTCCCCAGCAGGCTGGACAGATCTTCCAAAAGACCGTGTCGTATTCCATTTCACACGAAGACTATGAATATTTGAAACACCAGAAAGATGAACAAGCTCAAAATGGCGCGCTTATCAACAACCCGATACCGCACCAGCCGCTGATCAATCAATTGGACACAGCAGTCGCAAATACAATACTCGAAGCTGACGCGAATAAAGAAACGATCGTACAAAACAGTGATTCGTCTTTGTACAATATACAAAACAATATACAGTTATTCAACTCGCAAATTAGTCCGCCCGTATATCATGAAAATGTACCTCCCGTACTTCAATTACAACCCCCGGCTATAACTCCAAACAACTATTATGCTCAAGCACAAATAAATAATGTTGCCCTGAATTCCCAAAACGGTATTCAACAAATAGTTAATATTCAAAATGGTGCTTCTAATGAGCTCGATGTGCACGGCAATTCTTCGCCAGTAAACGTACAGATTGCATCAGGTCAGAATTTCCAAAATAATGTGCAGCCGTTAATACCGGTGCAAGGCTTCCAGCCATTTACAAATGTAAATGGCCCGCAATATAATCCACCATCCAATGAGGTCAGTGCGCCAGTCATTACTAAACATATTTATTTCCACGTGCCACCTCCGGATGTTGAAGAAGTACAACGTATACCCAGCCCTCCACCGCCAAAGAAAACTTATAAGATTCTATTTATAAAACTCCCTGCTCAAGCCTCCGCTTCTAATGCTAATCAACTACAATCAAGTCTCAGGGCAGCCGCGCCTATAGAAGAGAAAACTCTTATATATGTCTTAGTTAAAAAGCCCGAAGAGCAACAAGTGATTGTTACCAATCCACCAAAACTATCAGAACACGAAGTGTTGTTTGTTAATTATAGAGATAATCCAATAACAGAGACGGAGGAGATAGAAAGAGTTGTGGAAATACCTCAAAGGAACAGTCGAGTAAATTCACAAACACTGCAGCCCGGGTATGTAAACGGCCAATGGTAAATAGTTACTACAGGGTAAAATGTTCTGAATCAATACGAATATTGTGTCGTTTATTCTATTTTATGTAACATTTTGTAAGGCAAGGCTGATTTTTCCTACCGTTCAATATGTTTTAGAATCATTACGTGTTATCAAGTGTAAAGGCGTTACTGATTATCTGAACTCAGCTTCTCTAATATTATTTGAAGGCATAGTTTGTAAAATTGCGAAGTTAAGAGGTTTAAAAAGTGAGACTGGAATGCGAAGTTTAGTGTAACATGCGAAATTATCATTTCTACCGCGCTATCGTTTTTATTACGTAAATCATTTTGTATATTAGATAGAAATTGATGTTATGCTAATAATGCAAATTTTTGTATATAAATTATAGTCGTAGAGGCTTCTATCAAATATTATGTTTAAGATGATTATGTAATAATAATATATTATAGAGTTTTATCTGAGAATGTGTCTTAATAGATGGAAAGTTGGTCTTAAATTTATACTAGAAAAAACCACTTCCCTCCTCCCATGATTTTAAATTAACATAAAGATTATAAATGCATACATGATAGTAAATTTGTAAATAGAACATAAGTTTTAAATATACGTAGAAATTTGTTGGTAAGATTTCGTTGATTGTTTGGTAAGATTTATTTGTAAATTCACATAAAATTTTTCAACAAAAACAATATGAAAACGTTTAGTTTATTACTTTTATAGAGTGAATGAAATTCCAGTTTTGTTACCTGCAAAATAAACACAGCTCAGTTACTTCGCTGAAATCCAGGCATATTTTTTGCTATTTCAAAAATAAACATCCAATTAAATAAGTGCCGGATATGAAAACAATATTCAATAGATACTTTTTTTCAACCGACTTCAAAAAAGGTGGAGGTTCTGGAATTCTACTTTTTTCTTTTTGCTTCTGTTACCTCATAACTTTTGATTGGGTGACTGATTTTTGTGATTATTTTATTATTTGAAAGTTTTTGCCTCTGCCTATGCTGGTCTAGTGCTGACGATATATATGACTTTAGTTTTTATTTAAAAATAAAAATGGTCTGTTATTATCCAAGTCTTATCTGAAGTGGTAAATTATATAGATAAATTTAAATTATACATAAAATTAGGAATCCTACCCCGGCTTCGCGTAGAATTAATTTTATATATTTCTCCAATTTTTTTAAGTGATTTTTTTTTTATCCTGGCGGGAATATGTTCAAATTAACAAAAAAACATTAAGATCCGTTCCATCTTTCTATAGTTATAATTGGTTTACCTAACTAAGCGTTCTGTTATAGAGTTTTATTCTGCAACTTCATCCAAATATCTCTATAAATAAAAATGTATCGCCAAATGTGTTGCTAAGGGTAAAACCCCAGAGCGGCTCGATCAATTGGGCTTATAATAATAGGCCCAATTGTTCAGGAAGGTTCTTATGGACAAACGTACCTCGGGTGAAACCGGGGTGGATCGCTAGAAGCCCAATAAAGAAATGGATGTTGTTAACAAAATTGTCCTGTGCTTTTCAGCAAACATATTCACGTCGTACATAATTATTACATAGCCATCACATGCTCGTTTGTGTTATTCACCCAAAAGTTCTCCATACAATTCATAATCATCAGACCTTATATGTTCCCACTGCTGGGACACACGCCTTCTATGAGGGTTCAGGCCATAATCCACCATGCTGGCCAAGTGCGGGTTGGCAGATATCACATGTCGACAAACTTTTGATCCACGGACATGCCGGTTTTCTCACGATGTTTTCCTTCACCGTTTTAAGCAATGGTGACGTTATCTACATGCGCAGATCAATTGAAAAATCAATTAATTTCCTGCACGCTCGCCTCTGCGGTCTCGAACCCCGACTCATCGATTTTGAAGTCCGAGGTTCTCACCACTGAGCCACCACTACTCTCCATACAATTTAACCATTAAATATTAATTTTAAATGTATTCTGTCTGGTTCTAAAACGAAATTTACTCTAAATTCCTCTCCAGAGTTTAATATTGCGGTTAACGTCTTTTAACTTTTAAAAGTTGGGAACCGAAAGCGCTTTATTTTATTTTTTTATATGTTCAGGTTACGGAAATTGAACGGATGTTTATCACATTTACATCTTATAAAATAAATACCTAATAGACTTACATACAATAAACCTATTTAATAATAATGTTCGGTTTATTAAAACACTAGATGCTACAAAACCTTTATGTGTATAATGTTTATTCTATTTATATTAACTATTGTATATGTAATTATTATATTGACTTTCTTTTGCGCTCTATATTGTGTCTGTTTATGTGGTACTTACCGCTACGCCCGGGTTGACCCGGGATTAAAGCTCAATGGAATATGATACTGACAGATAACGTATCTTTCTATTGATAAAGAGAATTTTAAAATCGATCCATTAGCTCCATAGATTACCACAAATTAAAGAGCTTTACCTTTTTGTGATATGGGTACAGATTTCAATATTTCACCCAGTATACATTTACATATTGCGTCACTTATATGTCATAAACATTTGATTACATCTGCATATCGATCCATCGAAAGATCACGTTGATAAATTTTGATGGCTTCACTTGAACAAATAAATTTCAAAACGACAAAATATAGTAACCTACTTGATAGCGTTTCAAGTATTCACGGAATGATTCTCTTTGTATTTTGTACATTATAATGTAATAGGGTATTTATTATGTTCTGTAATCAAGAGATTGTAGATAAATAATATAAACATATTGGTTGCTTATTACTAACATCTGGAATGATTACATTTTACAAGATTTAATGACGCAACCAATAATTTTTAACAATCACTTAAATATGGCAAAGAGTTGTAACGAAACAAGGAATAGATAATTTATTTGTAAAGTATACACATACACATGAAATCATATTGGCTTCTTAATCAACGATATTATATAATAGTCGTTAATAGAATATTGCAGTTAATACTATTTTTAGTGAAACAGTTCAGTTATATATAGATAGCCCCAGATTTCGGCCTAATGACTGAAGCGTTCTCGATATTGGTACTCAATATAGACGTAGTTTTAATGAGATACCTTCAACTTATCCAACATGTTCGTTCGCAAGTGTACTAGTGAATATAAAAATGTCGAGTATCGGTTGCAAATTTCTATGTAGGTAGTTTCATCCATCTTGCTTATTATGTCTATAAGCAGTGGTGGCTCAGTGGTGATGGCCTCGGGCTTCAAAATCGATAAGTCGGGGTTCGAAACCAGGCGAGCGTGCAAGAAATATATTGATTTTTCAAATTGATCTCGGAACGGTGAAGGAAAACATCGTGAGGAAACCGGCAAGTCTGAGAATAAGTTCGATGACATGTGACATCTGCCGCACTTGGCCAGCGTGGTGGATTATGGTCTAAACCCTCATAGGAGGCCTGTGTCCCAGCAGTGAGAACATATATGGGCTGATGAAGAATATCCTGCTTATTTTTATCCTAGCCGAGTCGTACGTTTTCACCCACGAGCCCTTGGATCCCATCAATGACAAGCTGCTAGTGAAGATGCAGCTTTCTAATCTACATAAATAAAAATTAATCACCAAATGTTTTGCTAAGTGCAAAGCTCAAGAACGGCTCGACTGATGCGGGAAATTGTTTCTTAACATTTTTGTCATTCACAAGGAAGATTCTTATGGAGAGAAAATACATACCATATTCATAAAGGTGACGGACGGGGCGGACCTCTAGTGACGCAATAAACATGCACAAGAACACAAATGTTTCCTCTTTGCAATATTAGTTCAAGTTAAAAATACATTTTTCATCAAAAGTTTACATAAATAGATTGAAAAAAACGGACGCCTCCCTCGCTAGCTTATCAAGTGATTCGTATCCGATCTCCCGACAGGTCTGATCTGAAGCAGATAAAACCAACTTCCGGCGCTTTGAGGGCCTACCCCTGACCCCACAGAGGCCCTTTATCATTATTAACCTTGTGAATGTAGCTATAGTCGCAAATCGCTTTATATAATTCGTGTGTACGTAACTACTTGGATTTGACAATTTTTTTACTAGCTAGACAGAGGTTGATTATTTTTCACTTTTGAACATTGGATAAATATTTATCTTGTTTTTATTTTTTGCAAATTAACTGTGGGATAGGTAATTTCTTAAAAGTTATCTGTATTTAATATACTATCACGAAATCTTAACATCAAATATGACAATTAACATTAGAATGGAAATTTAATTTATTCATTTTATATGTGTAGCATGCGTAGAATTTCAATTGCAGTTAACTGAGTCTTTAAAATTTCATATATATTTCACTACAATGTGCAGGGATCAGCTGAAAATGGCACGAAATTATGCGAGCCGACAAGACGGGAATATTTGAGTTCCACCAGCAATATGGCTTATAATTATTTTGGAATTGCACGCTCTAGATAAAAATAGCTGAACTCAATTTACTCTGTTTATTTGTGTTCTTCATTTATTCAGGAATTTTACGAGTTGCATTGTGAGATCGTAAGATTGTCCTTTTACATTTTAGGATTTTTAGAAAATGTTTGAAAGTGAGAAATTTTTGAAAGAATAGAAAAAATTTGATCACGAGGCAGGATCATTCTATTCTTTCAAAAATTTCTCATTTATAAAGCATTTCAATGCTATAAAACTAAAAATTAAAATTGAATGTTTGAAAGTCTATATATTTTGCCTGTATTGTGATTAATTAAAACCTATAATTTTACGCAGTTTTCGTAAGAATAATACGATACTCATCAATGACGATTGCGAAGAATTTATTTCTTTATAATTTGACCAAGCGGGTATGTAATAGATACACTTGTGTTTGATTTTACGCGAGTATTATACATTTAGAAATTAAAAACTTTTTAACGGATTTTAAACGCGATTTATCCATTATATTATTTAACCCGACGTTTCGAACACTTTACAGCGAGCGTGGTCTCGGGGAAACTCATCAGTCAGTGAGTGGTCAGTTAAAAAGTTTTGAAATCCGTTAAAAAATTTTTTATTTGTAAAAGATAAGTTACTTTATAGAACAATAAATAACTTTCCTAGTATAATTGTATCGACACTTACACACTACACTCATAGATTTAAAATCTAGATTACGTAGTGTAAAATGTTCGAGCATATAATTATATGAAATAAATTTATTTATACCAAAATAAATTATTTCAAATAGCCATGTAAGCAATGCCAGATTTAATCCGAGCGGAGCCTGTAGTGAATTTCTGTAGAGTGGCGGTTAGACCTATATGTGTATTTATTTAATAAGATAAATTTATAACAAACAAAGTTTCACGATTTTTGAGAGAACTAATTGACTTCTTTAGGCGGATGGCACACTGCACCGCATCACGCCGCGTTGCGCGGGAGTCCGTGTTCTTACGTTGTGTTGTATGGAAAACATGCGTGTGTGTCAGAGTGCCACAGCTAACATAATACTATACGTAGTGCTACACCCCTTAGCAATCTAAGCTCGCAAGGTATTCTTATTAAAGAAAATGTATGTAATTAACTGAATAATAAGAATTGTGTAAAAGAAAGAATTAAGATACAGCGATATTAAATAAACGAAAAAAAAGATCTATTATGAATAGCATTGTGAACAGAATATGAAAAACGTATGCATTTCAATACTTTTGAAGTATTCAGAGGCAATTACCACACTAGAGATTTAAAGGTAATCAATGTAAACGTTTGCAATAAACAAAAATATAAAAATCTATTCAAACTCACCGCCCCGTACTGGGTTTTACGGTTTTTATTCATTTCATTTGCATTCCCATTTATTTCATCCAACATCCACAATACGAAATGTTAGTATAAATTATTAAAATTTATAATCCACGACATTCAATATTTTCATTCAAGCGTGACTTAACAAATCGAAATCTAAAGTTATTGTAAATAAATAGAAATATAAACGGGATGATTCATAAGATAAATTTATTTAACGCTTATCTATTTGGACTTATTGATTTCACGCGTCATCGCCGTTTCATTAAAATTAACAAATTTTTATATTATTTTGCATAATAAAATTACAATGTTTTATGAGATTGTATTTATGTTTTCATATATCTAGGATAATCATGGACGTATTAAGTATATCTATGTATGACATTTTAGTATATCGGAATGATTAAAAATCGTAACGACGATATCGGGCGATACAAAATCGTATGTAGTAAATAGTAATGAAGTCAATGAAGCGTATTTTGTTCGTATTTTAGGGGCAACTGCCGCAGAATCTCCTTTGGTTTCGGAAATAGAGTGTCAAAAGGGTTAAAATTTACGGTTATGGCTGGAGAATCTGTTTTCAGATCGCTGTATACATTTGGAAATCGCGATGAATACGTTCCAGTGAATACAGTTCTATGGTAATGTTCAGTAAGTATTTAGTAGTTGTTAACTTGAAAGTGCGGTGAACCCTGGATAGCAATTATTGCTATAATGCGCATTCAGGTGTCGTTGACTGTTGCGGACGGGTAACTTCTATTTAGAATGTTTAAGCGATTAGGGTAAGTTCTTGATTAATATTATTACCTGTACAAACTTTAGAATGCTGCATGTTTGTTTTCATCCACTAAATAAACACGAAACTTTAATACACAAAAAGGTAATACTAGCTAATAGGGTTTTTAGAAAGGACCTAAAAGATGAAGAGTAATTATGAGAGATAAGGTTAAAATTATCACGTTATAATTTTTCAAAATACTTGTGAATAAAGTGTTATATTTTATAAGCATAAAGTGTCTTTAATCGCACTTGGCCAGCGTGGCGGATTACCTATGGCCTGAACCCTCATAGGACACCCGTGCCCCAATAGTGGGAACGTATATGGGCAGATAATGATAATGATGACATGTCTTCCGTTTTAATTTAGAGAATGTATACGCAACTATAAAGGTCACACTATTTACTGTGATTTATAGTTATGGAGTATTCGATAAGATTAATCATTGACCGGTTAATGAAATAGTTTAAGTGTCAACTTACCAGCTTTTTAGGCTTTATAAAGTATATATTTATTGTGGAATTGAACTCTGTTCTGTGTAAATACTTATTGAGGGAATGATTAATTACGAACATCGAATCTTTATAATTCAGATGTTGCCAGCTCGCCATTCTCTTTGTTTGATTATTTTAATTTTTCGTCATTTTATAGTAGGTTATATTAAACAGAAGTAATAAATAGAAAGTTATATTGTTTAACCTTTTAAGTAAATTGATATATACTTTATTGGAATTGTAACTAGTATTTAAGGTGCAATGTTTTTTGAAATATGTTAATTGTATGTAACAATGTTAATAAATATTGTTATGAAAATGATAGAAATACCAGCTTCCATACCTATGTAACTTAACTACCACTTTAAGCGTATATTATTAGATATAAATGTATTTATTAATAATTATTAAAACATACTCAAATACATTAAAACCGCGCAAAATGTAGAACAGAACCACAAAGGCTGTCAGTAATTTGTTTTAATAAGGCCATGAATCAAGATATCAATACGATGGCCGAAATAAAACATTGTTGAAAAAAAACTTAAAGAAACTATATTCTCAAGAGGAAATTTGGAGATAAAATTCAAATGGAGAGAGAACGATACGAGAAGATAACAGCTTTGTGGTCGAATAATGGAACTTTAAGGCTTGTAGTTTTAAAAATATAAACCTTTCGCCATTCGTGGCTATATTCAGATATGGAAACTTACTTAATAGTTAGTGTATGTCTAAGCATTCTATTAATTTTTCTATGTGTTTAGCTAAAGGACCGATATCGCTCGTTGCGGAAAAAAATAGCTCAAACAGCCACATCGTTTAGAGTAAAAGATTCACATAAGGAAGTTCTCGTTTTGGTTCTAAGAAAAAAGTCGGACGCGTTTTTCTATGATTGTCTTACAAGATAACGTAGCATTCTGCTGGTCAGAGCATTTATCAAAACGGTCTATATTAGAGTAGTATCGTCATACTCATTTCAACCAAATAAACACACAATAAAAACATTCTTAACGATATTATGTTAAAGAAAATTTCATTAAATAACATCCAATTAATGAGTTATGAACCTTTTACAACTTTATGCGAGGCAATGAATTGCTAAACGAATCTCCTGTGTGTAGTTGATGCAATTTAAAGCCTGGAACTACACATAACATATTGTGTAAAATTGTTTTTGCTTTTATATTTTTACAGGCGATAAAATTTTATAGCTTTCTTATTACAAGTTTGTGTCCTTTTTATTAAACATACATGATACTAAACTTTTAAATTCGTTAATTTTAATAGAAGTGAAAGTTTTCTATATTTTGGAGTTAACATTCATCCACGTTTATAAACGCTTTAGCTATGTAATAAGAATAAATATACTACAAATTACACAATAATTCATTATACAATTATATTTTTAAAGAAAACAAATGAAGGTTTATTGTTGGTAGGTATTCGTAAATTAGGTGTACTTTTTTTATGTCAGCTTGGTATGAGTTTATGTCAGCTAGGAATGCATCATATTTACTTCTATTGAGAGCGCTATAAATGCTTACAGTTCACAGGTATCTATAGGATGGTAAATTGGCTTTTATTCAATGAAAGTTGTGCTTGTATTGTAGTTTTCCTAAATGATTTTCGACGCTCTAACACGAGTCTGGACTCTGGAGTGGTGTTATGTAACTAATGTATGTAATGACATTTGTTGTTCAGATGTATTGGGAAAGTTAATGTGTACTTATTGTGTCGGGAGAGAGATCTTAGTATTACCTACATTTAAGATCAGACCTTAATTTAGTTAATAGGACCACAGATAACACAATGCCATGTAATGTTAAGGATTTTTGTTATCTCAAGGTTGTAATAAGTCAGTGTCAGAGACTCTTTGAGCGCATTCAGGCAGTTTACAAGTTTAAACTCGCAACTCGCAAGTCGCTTCTCGAATTTACTAGAACTAAGTTCAGATTACGTCGTAGAAATACATTTTCAAACGTTGATCGCGTTTAAACGTTCATATGATTTTGATAGCGATTACAACTGTCAGTGTAATCGGCGTGATCTCCTACTATTTATATTAACGCGATAGTTTGCAAGAATGTATGGATGTTTTTTACTCATTAACGCCATAACCACTGAATGGCTGTTGATGGTACTTGGCAGTAATGTGGGTTATATACCCGAATAACACATTAGCTATAGAAATTTGTATCACCAGCGGATTCGTCCGCGAGTGAAACCGCGCGGCATAACTAGTATGCAATAAAGAGGTGTCGTGGTACGGCGGGTTATAATTATTTTCATCCTTATTTGTGTCTCATTTTTTATTCATACTAATTGTTTTTTGAATCAAGGGTGTTAGATTGCTGCTGATAGTATATAGTGTCACAAATGACAACAATTTTCTATCGAGTACAAAATGAATCACGTCAATCAGTTGAAAACCCATGGAAATATCAATTATTGAAGCCGAAAAAATGTATATTCGAATATAGAACCTCCTTCGTTTCTGGGATGTCGGTTGAAAAAGGAATACACGAATTAATGAATTTGGTGCGATTCTATTCCAAGTGGGTATTACAATATTGTTGGGAAACAAAAAGTTTTTATTCTTCGAGCTGATAGTAATACTTTAAAAGTAAATTTAAACTACGAATTAATTAAATTCCACTTCGTTGACGCAACTTCATACTCAGTTTATAGTACTAATTAAATATTATTTCAGTTCAAAGTATGGCTAATATATAAGTTGGGAAGTTGTAGCGAACAGCGCTCAGATTTTCATAATAAGACGAAAATTGTTGGATAAGTTTCGAAATGTCTATTTTTGTAGGTAACTATTTCAAAGTTCAAAATTTTTCAGTTCCTCGAATGGCGAATAAGCAGTTGAGTTACGTTGAGTATCTTCATTTGCATCCTCATTTTTAGCATACCGTACCCATAGGGTCAAACTTGACACTATTACCTGCCTATGATTTCGCTGTCCGTCTGTGTGTTCGTTCGTCCGTCTGTAACAGGCTGCACATCATGAACCGTGATAATAAGACAGTTGAAATTTTCAGAGATTATGTGTTTCTGTTGTCGATTTAAATAATAAAGAGTGGAGGTACGGTAACGGTTGGCACGCTCATAAATTGTATGGGCGAACAATATTTGCAGTACACAACGAGTCTGACTCGGATTTTATCGATTTTTTAAAATATTAACATACTTACACTAGACACATTTTATTTTTGATTGCCGTTTTATAAAACCTGTGTGGAATACAATTGATAAAGTGATATTGAATATTAAAATATACATTCAAATGACACAATCATCTGCCAATATCGTTACTTCATTCATCGATGACCTAACCTCAAAATCGATTAGTTGAAAGACAATAAGATGTTTCTTTCCCAACGACTGCGCGAATAAACATCCGCGGTAAGTGTTATGTTTGTAAACATAACTACGCCTGCTACTGAACGCTTCCTCAGTAGTCTCCGTCGATTGTTCCCGCGCACAATGTGTAAAACGAATCGTAAGAAAATCGTAAGTTGCAGGCCGTAGTACAAATTTTATGTTGATATTGCCTCTTGTGTATAAAGATCACAATAGAATAAAGCTATGCAATCTGTAAATGAATAACGCAGTCTAACATATTTTTCATTACCTGTGAGCAAATTTAAGTTTTAATCTTTGTAACAGATTACCTGAATGCTCAATTTCATGTGTAGACGTTTCAACGTTAAATGTAGATGTACAACATTTCAAATTGATAATATAGGAATTTTCTTTCCAGAAATTACTCGTCTTCATCGTGTTTACCACAGCACAAAGTTTTCCGATATATAACGGGTTCTCTATCAATTTCAGCCCAATGTTAAACAAAGAGGAACCAAAGCCGAAGACGTTTGGGTCTCTCTTCGCGAAAATACCCCAAGAATTACCAAAGAGCACCCAAGAAAGCCTCTCCCAAGCGATATTCTCGAACGCCGGATACCTCGGTGCCGGTTGTACCAATCAAATCGCTAAAATCCTCTTCCCCACAAAAAATTCACCCGACATACTAAATAACATAACCTCGTGGACCAACGGAAATTTTATCAACATACCAATTTTGAAGCAGCCCGTCGATGATTACAAAATATTAATTGCCGCTGCGCCACCTAACGTGAAAATTAATAAAGGTGACGATAGCCGGCCTTTACTGGTGTACATCGTTTTCCCGAATGAAGACAACAACACGGACGTTGCGAAAATGACGATACCGACTGTGTACTTCGTTAATAAAATACGAGGGGTTATGGATATGGAGACCAAATTGAGGTTGGACCCTGTTCTGCTAGTCGATCACAACAGGACCGTGACGAAATTGAAAAGTAGGGAAATAGCAAAGTTCGTTAAGTTTAAAAATAAAAAGATTAACCATTTTGATTCGAATCACTGACTTACTTCGATTTAGATAAATATACGACAGTTCAAAGAGTTTGCTCATTCGTTTTTTTTATTTAACGCTAAATAGTAGATCCTTCATGATAAAATAACGTTTGTATAAGTTGCATTTCACTTAATGAAGACGAAGCGAAGCGAAAGCGGATAGATAAAATATAACCTACAAAATAAATCTACAAGCAGCTTGAGAGGATTAAATATGTTAGTAATTTAATTAAATTTTGTATCAAGTTAGAGCAGAATATAACACTTATAAATAGTTTTTAGTAACGCAAGCGAATTAATTTTGATCAAGTAATTAATAATAATCAATCACGTTGGACGGACCCTTTTTAGTTTTCGGTCTTAAGGCGTGGGCTGTAAGAGAGACACTGTTTAATAGACAAGTCAACCGTTTTAATTTATTGGTGTACCCTCTATATTGTCCGTAGGTTTACAATTTTGTCGAATACAAAAAAGGGAGTCTCCTATTGCTTAGAAAGCATTTAAACTTTAGCTGTTTTAACGATGAGCTGATCATGTAGATTTGTAATACATAGAAAGTAAATTTTGTAAACTATAATAACTCATTAAATCATTAAAGTGTTGTTCAATTTTATTAGTAAATATCAGTCATCCGTTTTGTAGTTTACAAATCAATAAACAAACAATCAAGTTGGTCTAATAAAAAAAATATAGTTAAACAAAAAAACACGATCTACTTGATTTTTTATAAATCCGATTTACATTTTGAAATAATCTACCGCAGGGTGCATATTAACGCATCGTGGGAAAAGAAATATTGTTAGGCCAATAAGACACCTATATGCATTTTAGGGACCATTATTAGTAAAAATATGAAAAAAAAATGTAATCTTCTATACGAGCTTTAATGAGATATTTAAAAATTTATAGCATAAGTTTTTAGTTTATGCCTAGTCCATCCATTTCAAATTGCCATTAACAAAAAGAACATAATCTGAACAAAAAAAAAATATATATATATATATATATATATATATATATATATACACATAATATTACTGCAATCTTATCTACTACTTATTAAATTGGTGTATTAAATGATTCATCTAACAGACTTTTATTAAGACCGACTATTGATAAAAACACTCCACAAAAAACACCCAAGAACTTAAATAAAGCTACGTTTTTTGCTGGTGTATTTATTATTACTTTTAGGGTATTAGTGACTCGATAATATCTGTGGTGAAAGTAAAAGGTAAGTGCTTGTTTTTTTCTAGGAATTTAGTATGTAGGAAGGAATTTGAAAGAAGAACCTTCAAACACTTTACCTATTGGCTGGTAAAAAACTGTCAAAAATTTTCTGTTAAAAACGTTACTTTAAAAGGCGTCCATAAATTACGTGAGACATTTTTCAGGATTTTTTAATAAAATACGTGGTATTTATTAATACCCCCCCTCTCCCCCAAGTGAGATTTGGAAAAATTTTACTTGACCCCCTCCCCCCCTTAAACACCTCACGTAATTTATGGACGCCCCCTTTCCAATAATACAACCACACACCACGTTACCACACCATTGTTCTTTCAATATCAATCTATTCTAATAAATTATATGCTTATATACAATCTGTACAACGTACTCGAGTCTGTACAGAAACAGTATAAATGCAATAATGTAGAATCTAGTTCAGAAGCATAAAAAAAAGTCCCACTGACCGTAATTCAGTGAACAATTCCTCTGGAGACAAAGGGATTCCTGAGAAGATGTTCTATGCAAAATTTCAAGTTTACAAAGACGGCTATGCATCTTCTTTCATTCGAAGTCCATGGGGAAGGCACGAGAATAGGAAATGGATTTAAGTCGTCACGGAAACAATCTCTTTTAATACACTTTTATTAGCTTCAAGTGTATGTTGTATGTATCCGTCTCCTCTAGACTTGATTTTGACTGATTATCAATTCGAATGTATTTTTTATATTATATGCTTGCCATGATCCGCCATTTGCCATTTTAGCCGCCATCGGCCATTTGGATTTGGAGTTCTGACTTTTTCAAAAGTGGTTTAGTTCGTTGTTAAAAAAAAATCTTTAAATTATTAAACTAGGTATAATATACCTAGTTTATAGCATATTTAATGACATAATATACCTATTATAAACTAACATTTAACCTACCTATTATAAAATAACATTTTCTTTTTTACTTGTACACATACGAACAATTATTTAATATACAAAAGAAGCTCACAAACTGCAATATGACGTTAGGACATTTTCAACAACAATGACGTGTTAATTGCCTGTAGAAGGCATATAACATAAAGCACAAATCGATTAATTGTTAGTACGCTGTAGAATTTATCAAGCAAATTGCAATGCTTACATCGAGTATGTTACGAACGCATTCAATTGAAACGAGAGCTCATTCAGCGAATTTCTCGATCAGATCTCTAATAACTCTCGAAAAGTACAGTCTCATCCTCAATGGTCACTTGATCCTAGTGCATTTGAAATGGTTTGTGTATTCCGTAAATGAAAATATTCGTCTCGAAGTTCGCAAAATTGTTCCAGTAATTAATGAATGAAGAACGATTTGCTGTTCACTTGATTACAGACACAATTTTGCAATGTATTTGCTATACATATTAGATATCTATATGTCTAGAAAGTTATAACGATTATGCCTTTAGCCAATGACTGATTATCCCGGGTAAAGTTGAAATGATTGAAATCCGCTTTCATATATTAGCTATATACTGGCTGCTTCACTGAAGTTGATCTGGAAAAAAAATGCCTATATAACTATGTAATAACGTAGCTCTCTGTAATATCAGAATTATTCAGATAGATAGAATAAAAGATCGCGAGATTAGTCTCTGCAAGTTTAGAAATTCACAAACTATTTACAGTAATATAATATTTAATCCACGTGCTTACAGTTCTCGGCACGTTCGCGGTAGAATCACTATCACCACAGATAATATAATGCCTAGCCCTTTTATACATCTCAACTATACCCATACCAAATTTCATCTGAATCGGTCAGACTACGTGGAACACTTTGTTGAAATCGTGACATTTTTCTCACTTAGAGTTTTTTTATAGCCGTCATTAATTCTAAACGAAAAGTCTGATCCGAATAATTCAATGTGAATTTGAACGTAGATAATGAAACTTACATCTCAGATAATTTGGATGGAACAATGTCCGTGGTTATTCTGGCTAAATTATCATCATCATCAGCCCATATATGTTCCCATTGCTGGGACACAGGCCTTCTATGAGGGTTCAGGCCATAATCCACAACGCTGGCCAAGTGCATGTTGGCAGATGTCTCATGTCGTCGAACTTTTCATTCTGGGACATGCCGGTTTCCTCACGATGTTTTCCTTCACCGTTTTAAGCAGTGGTGATGTTATCCACATGCGCAGATAAATTGAAAAATCAATTTATTTCTTGCACGCTCGCCTGGTCTCGAATCCCGACTTATCGGCTTTAAGACCGAGGTCCTCACCACTGAGCCACCACTGCTTTTAGCTATAGTTAGGTGTAAACCGCATGGATTTGTCGCTTATCACGAGTATCTACTATTATATTATTAACTAGACGCTCGTGCCGGCTCCGCCGGGGTATCGTGATACCTGTTTTATCCCATGGGAGCATTTAATCGCAATAAGTATCCTATCACCAAGTCAGTCTATATGTATACCAAATTTCATCAAAATCCGTTAAGCAGTTTCACTGTGATTGATGGACAAACATCCAAACAATAAAACTTTCACATTTATAATGTTAGTGCGATATAAAGATTATATATACCGATAATGGTTATTATATCTAATGAGAAATAATTACTTTTATAATCGAGTGGCAAAATTTTGATATATTGCGTTATTTTGTTTTTTTCTTTAGGAAGGGATTTGTACTTTTTTTGCAAAAAAGTACAGCTATTGCAACTTGTCAATGAAATTTTTATCTTTCATACACAATTTATACAGAAGCCTTACAACTGTATTTTTAAAATCGATCAAGTAGTTTTTGAGTTGAATTGTAACAAACAATCAAAAACGGAAATCTTTCGTCTTTACAATATTAGTTTAGTTATGGAAATAAAAACAAACAATTAAATTATATTCATTCGCTTATTAGAAAATCATTTTTGTCTATGCAATGCGTATTGATTTTGTTATATAAGCATATAATAGTATTATGCGAATAATATAACCCTTCCAATTTTCATATCAATATGTAACAATAATTTCTGAGATTTCGGCGACACAATAATAAACGGTGCGATAAAATTTGACAAATTGTGGCCATTCCTTATCGATTATTATCGTATACTGTGAATGAGCGCATAAACTATATACATGATTGGTTTTTACCAAAATGAAGGTAGATTTTATGTATCTGCTCTTAACTCGTATTGATCGCGTGATCGTAAAAGGTGACGTTTCAAATATAGGCTGGTATTCACAGACGGTTATGTTTTGATAAAATTCGAGTATATAATCAACTTTATTGGTATATAAACATAAAAAATGGTGTGCCAAAAAATACTTCCTATTAGTTTCTCGAATATTCGAAAAAATTCCATTAGAAAATATAGAAAGCCTTGGTATTTTCGTTTCGTTCCTAAAATATACCTATTAATTAAGGTTCAGTGCGTGCTAGGCACTGATTAATTAAGGCTTAGGTCGCATTTCTCGCGTAAGTTAGTAAGCCTATAAAAATAAAGGCTGCTTACATGCCTTCCTGCGTTGTTGCTAGTAAATACTAATAGGAACTATTCTTTCTAATATGTAACTTATAAATGTTACATATTAGAGGCCATACATCAATTACGTCACAAGAATTTAGTGGCTTTTTTTCACAGAAGGTAAGATTTAAATAGCATTATACTCATTCAGTGATTTCAGTGAATAATACTCATTTTTATCATTCTAGGAAAAATGTAATTTTGGATTTTTTAACTAATTTCACCATTTTCAAATTTTGCATAGTACATATATTTTCAAATCCACAGCATTCACAAAGACTTTGACTCCCCCTGCTCCTCGTCATATAATGCCATTTTCGGTAACACACTATCGCGAAATTTTAATAAATGAAGATTTAATTTATTTCAATTGCGTTGTACCATGCGTTAACATACCGTCAAATAGAACGACAGCTCTCTGACGCGTTTTAGGATCGTGTTCTATCTGACAAACGAATAATAATCAAACTAAATTTAAAAAGAGAAAACAAATCGAACTAGTGAATTGAGTGCTTATTCATTTGAAAACCTAAAACTCTAAAATGAACTAAAATCAAGAGGTCAATGCAACTTAAAATACAGCATTACTTGTATTATCTTATCTGTGACAACATCTAAAAGTTATACACACTATAATTATAAAATATTTGAGAAATTTTGAAAGAATAGAAAAAATTTGATCACGAGGCAGGATTCGAACCTGCGTATCTTGCCTAACCGTAGCAACGCCTAGCCTCTCGGAAAATTTTTTCTATTCTTTCAAAATTTCTCATTTATAAAGCATTTCAATGCTATAAAACAAAAAATTAAAAATATAAAATATTTTTTCGTTAACTTGAATAGATTTCGATTGGTGAGTTTAGATGTATTTCACATGTAGTTTCACTCACGCTCGTGTGAAGGAACACAAAGCAATGACAAGCCCAGCAGCTGTGAAAATCGGATATGAAAAAGGCAAAAGCTGACGAAGAATTGGCGGCGTTCGACGTTTTAATTAACTGGATCAAACTGTTTTCTCCGATGAATATTACTTGTTTTAGGTCTTATGCGTTGTGTATATAAATTTTCATGAAGAAATTTAATCACTACATGGTATAAAAAAAGTCGCTTTTTCTGTCCCTATGTCCCTATGTATGCTTAAATCTTTAAAACTACGCAACGGATTTTCATGAGGTTTTTTAATAGATAGATTGATTCAAAAGGAAGGTTTATCTGTATAATAATATCTATTACTACTCCGAATTAACGCGTGCGAAGCCGTGGGCAAAAGCTAGTATACTATAAAACAAGTAATTATTACATCTTTATTTACGAGTATATAATTCAAACAGTATTTATGATATAAGAGAAAGAGAGAGAGAGAGAGAGGAATTTAAATGTATTTAGAACGACACAAATTCCAAAACGAGCGGAGATAACAATTTGTAACCTATCATAATTTAAATGATAAAACACTTTTATCTCCAAAGTTTTTTACCGATTGAGATGATTTAGTATCGGGTCCGCCCTACCGAGTGATGTCCCCTCGACCGTTGAAGTGGGGATGAAGAAACAAAAATTGACCTACCCTACTTGTGGGTTGTTCGGGTGGAAGGTCGAATATAGTCTTTTATTATTACGTACACTTAATTTGAGGAATAACTTAACACATAACTTCGGGTTAAAATGTTATAGCCCTTGTCGGTGACATTGAGATTCGTCTAAAATAATAATTTTTAACAAAAAAACTTAAGCGCCTTAAAATTGTACAAAGAAGTCCAAATTTAAATGAAACCTCATGGGAGCTTGGCTTTTAGCTACAAAAGAAATCATAAAAATCGATTCACCTAGTCGGATTGATAGCTCCTTCTTTTTTTGAAGTCGGTTAAGTTTTTTTTAAGCATTATTAAACATTGTTGCGTACAAAAATAAACCAACGATATAAATACAATTAAAACATTTACAAAAATTTACCTATCAAAATTGTTATTTGATTCACAAAAAATCAATATTAAATTATAGAATGTGGTTAATTCAGGCCAATCATATAAACCATAGACAAAAAACAAATAAAGAAAACCTATTATGGGCGAGAGAGTCCATATCTTATTTGTTGAACTCACCGCGTGGCCTTTTCATTCTAGACCGTCGACCAGGCGAGCTTTGTCCACAAGCAGCGCTTAAGTAAACTGATTGTTCCACATACCGTAGCTTTGTTATTGGGTGTCACTTGTGCCTATGTCTATTGGTTATTGGTATATACTTCCGTGTTCTTATAAGATATGGGTATTGTACTTCCTTAAAGATAAAAAGAATCTCCCATTACATGATCTTATTGCAGCTATAATACAAGAGCAGACAAGACAACCTTTTGGAATGTATAAATTAATGCAAAGGATTGATTATTATTTTGTCAATTAGAAGTTAATTTGAAAATTTCAATAATCAACAATTTTTTATTAATTAACAGCCCTGTGTTTTATTTAGTTATAAAGTAGGAATTGTTATCTGTTTTACTGGAGGTTTTATCAGCTATTGTGAAGCGTTTGACAAATATTTCGATTGCTGGTAAACGATAAGATGGCTTGCTCTTATCTAGAAGGACACTTCTCTATTTAGGACAATTTCAGAATCTCTTTGTTGTTTTACTTCTATACTTTCATGTAAGAAATAATGATAAACAGCAGGACAGACACCTCTTTAAAGCTCGAATACTGCTTTAATTGGCGCCGAAAACATTAATTGTGAACCAATTTGATTATGTCACAACCGGATCGATGTGAAAGTATTTATATCTCGTTTTAATGGATTGTGCATATAAACACTACCGTTTGGCACATTCCATATTATTTATTCAGAGGATTTGTAAAAATTATTGCCAATTTATGTGGCAGTCTAGGATTAAACATAATTTGCAGAAATTCTACTATATTTTGATTAAGTTACTCATTTGTAATGTTAATCTTTTCAATATTGGACAGTAAAAATTCTTTTCCAGCTGATTAAATTTGCATAGATAATTAAATTCGTTGGAAAATAATATTTGATTAAATGAATTTATTGAATGAACGAATAAATGAATTGAACGGAAAATAAATAATAACTAGAATTCGTTTATAAAGTTGTGGTCCCTCAGAATAAGCGGTATCTATATAAGTATTTAGTGTTTTCATTAAATATTTTTTATTTACTATCCTCGAATCTACAATTCATTAATATTCCAAAAGTCTTAAAATAAAACATCTCGTGAAGGAGTTTAGCGCCTAATTGGAGATTACTTAATTTATAACTTCATTTTACGTAAACAGGTTATAACATTCAGTCTGGCAAAATAGTCTACAGTTATAAAAGATATTGGTTCACTTATCACGTAGCAGCTAATTATGTTTTTAGCAAATAAATTATATATATATATATATATATATATAATCATATATTATAAAACGAAACGTAAACGAAAAGACTTTTTATCTTTCACATTCAAACTCTTATATTAGGTTTGCAGGAATTACTAACAAAGCAGATTTATTGTCTATGCAACGTAGTCTTTGTAATGTCATTTGTCAAGATATGTATGTCATTATCCACTGAATTACTTTGATTGGCTTTTATTGAAATAACGATAAGAGCGATCGAATTAATAACGCACATTTATCTTTATCTCTCCTATCCTGTTGCCGCGATTAAACTCGAAGGTCTTCATTCACTGGTTTGCTAAGTTGATTTAAGAATTATATTTATTTATATCATACGGATTAGCGTTTAATAAAGTGCTTATTAAAAACTATAAGCGCTTCGAACGAGTGTTACTTCAGTAAGACTGTAATGTTTTATTTAATCTAAAACACTGAAGAAATTAAAGACTTTTAGGCGGATTTTAAGCGCGACTCATTCATTATATTATTAACCCGACGTTACGATCACATTACAGCGAACGTGGTCACGGGGAGACTGGGAGTCTGTAATAATCGCGTTTAATACATTTAGAAGTCTTTAATTTCTAAATGTATAATACTCGCGTAAAATCAAACAAGAAAATACTAAAACACTGAATCCAAATTTTCAATACAATCATGTACAAGAGCGTCTAGTATCCAAAAGCGTCTTATATTGATTTTAAACTTACAGTAAACATCTATTACGTTGGCATTCACGAAACGTTTAACGCTAATCTAGTTTTAAAACATTAAAGCACGCTTAGCGAGGATTACTGCTGTAGAATACTTTCACTAAAACAAGCTCATTATAGCTTAAGCGTACGACCAAAATATTTTAAACGTCCTATTGATATTATAAATGCGAAAGTGACGATACCTGTTATTTAACTCGAATCTGACAACTATCGTTTCTAATCGCAATTGTTTAAATAAAATTATAAATAACCAAGGTGATGTGGTGGAGTTTAAATGTTAGTATATTACACTTCTAAAGCAAATATAAAATGGGCAAAAGTACGGAAAACGGGAAAAATATAGACGAAAGTGACACGTAAATTACTAGCGCGCGTTGTTTTTAATAAAAACCGTTACGGTTGGAAATAAAATATCTCTGTGTTAACTTCTGGCACCAAGCTCGCACCTATTTCCGCGTGAACGCTACAAGGCGTGAAATGGTAACAAAAGTTCAAAATTTACTCTAAACTTCGTATTTTTTTGACACAGAATTCCATTGCAAAAAAAAAAACAGTTATTCAATGTCCTATACATACGGCTATGTAAGACTTATATTGTTTGTTCCATTTTATGGCATTCGGCAAAGAAGCTGGTGAGTTGCCTGACGGAAAGCGTCTAGCTCAACCCATGAACATTTGCAGAGGTGTAAATTCTATGCAAAAAGATAGCCAACTTAATAAGGGACTAGGTAAAAATATAGAATTGATGAGGGCAAACGAGGAAAGGAATTGGAAGGGAAAGGGTAACGATAAGAGCCTCATTAATTAGTGGGTAATTCAAAATATTTCAATATTCATATTATAATAACATAGAATTAAGATTGAAAAGAGTTTAACACTGACATAAGTAATGTAAGAGATTTTTTTCCAAAATAAATGCAATGTTTTATTAATTATGTCATTGTTCAAGAATTATACAGAACTTGTAAGTAGCAAGTTCGCTTCGAAATCATCTCTGAACACGTACAAGGGCAGTACAGAGTTTTAAAACTATCGTATTAATAATCCCTTGTATGAGATTTTTTAGTCGCAGTTGAGTTGAGTTGCGTTGAGCGTTGAGTGGAGCTTTAGAGCTTTCTCTTGTTTTATTTTTATATAAGGATAAACAAGGCCATTCCGTGCATTCTTTTACTTACCCTGGAGCAATATTATATTTTTTGCTATTAAGTAGCTTGCGGCTTCTTTTCCGGGTACCAGACCCGGGTAGTAAGAAATAATCTGTGTTTATGTTAAAAATGAATAATCTAACTGCATACATATCAAATGAGGCCCGTGGTTTTCGAATTATGATAAAAAATCGTTTCATTATAAAAAAAAATCATTTTATTTCCCTAATTACTTTTATGCCGCATTAGGATAATACAGTACATGGCGTTTCGCTCTAAAATTTTCCAAACACCACCCTAAACTTTCTTGGACATCGTTTCATTACAGCCGATAAACATCATCCCGCAGTTGTGTAGAACTCGCGTATTTTTCTTATAAACAGTTTCCATACATAACACAACCAATAGGATTCCCTTATCTGAGTGAGATAAATAACTTTCCTTTGTCTTGTTAACAAGTGAAGTTATTTATCAAGATTACGTGTACCCTGCGTGAGGAAAACAATGCTCTCTCCACCTCGATCCCGTAATCCAGGTTTGGATATTATTCTGTATCAAGGAAATTGGTCTGTGTACAGTCTAAGATAAGTGTGTTAAGAGATTTATTAACATTAACAATGGATTTTTTTAGAACAAACGTGTGCGAATGTTACTTGAGATACTTCCTAACTACAAATATGAAATCGTTAGCTTTTGCTTATTCTAATATGGGACCCATATGTGACCTTACTTATGTAATTATTCTATAAGATGTTCGTGCTACTTAACGTCTTTTTCACATTTTTTGGAACTTATGTCGACTTGTAAAAAAACTAAAGCATTATTGAAGTTGTATCATTGTTTGGTACTAAGTGACGAGAACTTCGAGTACCTTTATAGAAAAATTGTACAAAAAATAAATTCCCTGTGAATTGAGATCTTCCTTTAACCGATTTTCGCTCACGATTAAAAATATTAATTCACGAAATATAAACCACGACTCTTTACCATCACATATAACATTTTCAACATTCGTGCCTTAAAAATTCGTCACGATATACACGATTCCGTGTAAAAGCATCCGCCAAATGTTTATCTAATGTATGCATTAAATGCAGAATGCTGATAATGGAAATCGCCGGTAGTTGAAGTGTATTAATCGAATTTTCTATAAACGCCTGCTGAAATGCTGCGGTCGTGTTTTGGTATATTCCATATTGAGACGAGAGAGTAACATAGCATATTTCAAGTGCTTTATATCGTGTAGCTTTAAAATTGATATTTTGAAAATTTGGATGTGAACATGTGGTATAACAACGTACTTAGATAAAGGAATTTACATAATCAAACTGCAATTTAAAACTGCAATTAATTTATTTATGAGTTGTCATATGAGCGGCTATATAGATATTGACCTTCTCATAGTGGTTTTGAAACTAACTATATTAATAACTAATATTTACTTTGAAAAATCTTTTTCTGATAATATCAACCCACGCCCTCTGAAATAAGCACAGATAAGCTATGAATTAATAATCTGTTATTGTTTTTTAATATAATTTTGATCTGCATACTGCGTGCTTCATATGGAAGGAGGATAGGGCCTCGTGTAGAAGAGGGCGTTCCAAAAATAATTTACAAACAAGAAAAAAGTCCTTTTGAAGCGTTCGCTCTACCTTAATTATTAATATTTGTGGATGAAATACCGTTTTTATAATTGATAACACACATAGACAAATGACCTAAAAAAATGTAACCTACAAGTGTGTGTGTTCAGCTTTGTAAAGTGTAACTACAACACATCGTGGGATATTAATAGATGAATGTTACTAAAGCTTTCATTTCATAAACGATATTGTAAATGTATCCGAAAGCACTGCAAAACGAAATGTAGGTTATAGTTTAATGTTAATATAAATGTTGTCTTTCAGACTTCACAGACGTAAATATAACAAAAATACGTACCAGGAAATAGCGGGAATTTCCTTAGAGTTCAAAAAGTTGTGGGGAAAATATCAAAAGTCCTGGCAAAGCTTTCTTGTCACACCACATGACGCAGGTGAATAGAACAATTCCTAGCAACCTTCGAGCAGATATACAATAATTCTTCGTAACAAAATACGTTTTAGGTTTCCATTTCTAACGTCCTTTTAGTTTGAGGAAATTGGATTTTTGCGGTAAATAAAATACTTTTAAAGTTCGAAGACGACTTTAAACCAGTTAACAGCTCTCTTGTTGTTTTTACTTGTAACATATGTTAGGAGATAAAGTTTATTTAAAGTACACAGCAATGCAGTTGTTTTATTTACACTCTGTGGAATATGATTTTATATATTTCTATGTATAAAATCATATTTAATCGATGATGTTAACATTACAAATTCATCTTCACAGCTATCATCGTCATCATGATCATCGTCATCATCATCATCGTCATCATGATCATCATCATAATGATCATCGTCTTCACCATCATCATCATCAGCATCATCATTAATTAACTACGTTTCCACACAACCTGGATAGTTGTGGGTGTAGCCAGCCTTTTAGGGACCAGCAAGCCCTTTTTGAAGTACCCTAAGTCAAAGTGAGAAAAGAAAAGTGAGAAAAGAAAAGAGAGAAAAGATCTAACTGAAATTAATGTTCATAGGTGATAGCGCTTACCATCAGGTGACCCAGCGCCTTTGTCGACTATGACATAAAAAACAATGTGGATAAAGGGTGCACTAATTTCATATGAAAGTCTCCGCTTCGTTCGTAATTGAACTTATTGGTCAGCCAAGATAATTTGCAGAATAAAAGACGAGTATTCTTACCTAATTTGAGTATAACACTTCAATCAGATGCAGTTATTATGGAATACATTTGAATAAATACGTAAAACCAATTGCTGCTCTTTGAATAGTAAAAGAAGGTTTAATGATACCGCTATTAAGTCATTTATACAATGCTTTATTATATGTGGAACCAATCATATTGATTGCTGTGACATTACACCACACAATGACTGATATGGATTAAGAAACTTATGTTTTTTTTTAAGGCAATGGCTATTTTGTATTTGTGTTAAATAAGTCCCGTTGGTTTAAGGTTATATGTGTTATAAATAGTCTACGTAACATAATAGAATATATTCCAAATCCTAGAGGGTTTGAGCGGGTTGAGGGATAAGCGAAAGAAAAGATGATTGGTACATCTATGGTAAATTTACTTCATATAGCTGGCGCAATGTCACAAATCGGCATTCGAGGTTTTGTGACTAATATATTTTATTTTATTAGATAAAATATGTACTTTTTTTAACAATTTATTTTTATGACATATTTCTTAATCTGGACCCAATGTATTAATTGATTTATTTAGGTAGAAATTGATGCATCTTACGCTCCCATTTGGTATCCAACCAACATGCTGTCCCCTTTGTTTTTTTTTTTCTCCAAATGTGATTCTTGATCCCTCAATGTGAATAGAAGTGATATATAAAGCGTTTGTTATAAATGATCGAAGTTTAGAATCACAAAAATATTGTCGTAACTATCAATATGATAAGTAACAATTATTGTATATCACTGTGTCTTAGCGTAAGTATTTGTGTTAGGTATTGCTCCTGTATCCCAATAAATTCGCCCGTAAAAACTTCATTACAACACTCTGTTTGATTGGCGGCGGATTTTATGATTAACATCAATCAACATTAAGCGCACAATAAGATATGAACGTATTATTTATCTCGTATATTTAGTGGAGCGAATTAAGAAAAATAGATCAATGCTAATAATAAACTAATAGGCAGGTATGGGCCACTATGAAAAAGTGTCATATAATTTATTCGAACTGAGTTTTTTTACTATTCATTGATTTACTATTTATTATTAAAAGCAGGCACGCAGCAACCTGAGGCTATCTTCTCTTCCATATTCCGTAAAACAAATACTATTTGAATAAAATGCTGTCTGAAATCAGATTCTCAATCTATTAAATAAACCTAGATTTACAGCTCAGTGTCTCAATCATTAAAAACTTGCAAGTCTGACATCACAATCTGCATTTAAAGGCTCATTTATTCCCTAGCGTAAAGCAACGCAATTGCAAGCTTTAGTTTTTAAATAATTCCCTTTGTATAAGTATTCGTAAAAAGACATTTCGATTCTATAGCCTTTGTTCACGACATATAATTTACACGATTATCTACGGAATAATTTAATTGCTTATAAACTATGGCCTATTATATATTCCAATATGTGAAAGTCACACACGAATCCTTTATGAATCTTGCCTGCATTTAAGTTGTTAAATATTCATGTCGAAAATTATTCTACTAGTATAATAGTGGTATAAACTCAGTGTTCGGGTTAAAACCAGTTTTAACCAGAATCATGCAGGACGGCGATTTAATAGCGACTAAATCTTTAAATATTTTGTTTGTTTTATCAGCCAGCATGAGAAAAAAGAATACGAATTGAATAGCTTGTTGCGATATTTTATATACTAAAATACGTCTATATAGCGAAGCAAGTTATTTATACAATGCCAGTATATATATTTATTGTAATTTTTAAAAGAAAGACCATTACATTATTGTACTACATACATATCTAAATAATGGATCAAGAATGCGGTAGAATACGCCCCGTTTGTCTCAATTACGTAATTTTTAGGCCTATTACGAGATGGAGTCCCGATATACGTTAGATTTAGATAGGTTTTGATACCATAAGCTATATTCGGGAATTATTGCTTAGAGCAAATTTTATACTAGGAGATTGAAGGGACGTGAATGTTTCTTTTTTTAGTAATCTGTTTTTTGTTATTTATCCTTAGTTACTGTAAAATTCCCGCTTTAAACTTCACCTAGATCGATAGCTTGTAGTTTGATCAGGAATGTCAAGCTATTTTTGTTTATAGACCTTCGCTCGATAGGAATTTATTAAATTAACTTTATCGTTTAGATGTACAGTTATTTTGAAATTATTGACGTTGTTTCTGTATATTTTCAATTGTATACATCCTTACTATTATTATAAATGCTAAAGCAACTGACAATAAATAAAGTAAAGGATAATTTGAAAAAGGAAAAGAACAGGAACTACGTGTAGTCCTTTGACTACGTAGGCGAAACCATAGGCGGGAAGGTAGTTTTCAATATATTATAACCAAGAACAAGCAAAATTAATGACGAAACAGCTCTTTACCACTAACGTTAATAGAATCGTAACCTAACTTCACGCAATAAGCTATGCCAGAGTTTTAAAAGTGAGTAATCTAGTTTAAGACAGACACATTAGAGAGGCAGGTACCGCAAATGCTCAGTGAATTTAGATTCTTTAACTCAGTTAACCTTCATTGCTGTATCATATTGTGCAATGCAAGCTGAGGCAAATGAATATAAGAAAAGTCTTTAAAAATTATAGTCACCAATCTTTACTAATTTTTTGGTGGTTGTAAAAGTTATCATAATTTAAATAGATTGGCATAATATCTTTATTCTTTATGTATTGTTTATGTATCGTAGTAGCATAATACATAAAGTTAGCTATGGGGTTAGTACAAAGTACGATTATTAAAAAAAATAAAGGACAATACCATAAATTAGATTACAATTGGATATATTCAGGTAAACAGACGCAATATCTGGTAATACATAATTATATAAAGCGATCGTAAACTCAGATGAGCATTTAGGTTTAAGTGAAAGGTAATCTATATGTTTGCGAAATTCTGCCTTCTTCGAACGGCACTTCTTAGATGATTGTAACATTGAGTAGATAAAGTCAAGAGACTTAGGTTACAGAAAGGACACCTCCAGTCAAGGCCCAAGGGTAATTTGGTTCAGTTATTTGGAGATTCGTTCCGAATGTATTCGATTAATTGTACGGTTCATTCGGTTTTAACAAATGTACCATAGTGACGAACGATTGTACAAATTGTTTTGTAAAAACGCTAAATTTAAAATTATATACACTCTACAGTTTTGTTTTATATATGAAATATTGTACTTAGTCTATAAATACTGGGACAGTAAATGAATGTTCTGTAATCTTTAAGGGAATATCGGGTCAAGGTTCGAATCATACGTAATTGTAATTGCAAAAATATTTTTCACCCGAAACTATTACAAGGAGTTTTAAAATGTATGACGAAATTTGTGTATCTCTAATTGATACAACGTTCTAAGATTTTAACATCTTCGTGAGAATATTGTAGTAATTTTTGAACTAAGATTTTTTTTATTGCATATAATTTGTTATATCTTCACTGAGAACGCATACCTACATATATATCACACGATCGTAAAGTAATAAACTCTAGAGTGATAAACTATTTACAAATTCCATTAAAATATATTTCATTAAGAAAACACAGAGCTAATATTATTAATAGCCCACACAATCTGTTGAGAGTTGGTAACGAAATTTAGCAAAGAGTTTTTCATTGCAAACTTCGACGCATCTCTCCTGCGAATCCAATTTGTTGCGCTAGAATCAACTTATTTTACTGTTGTTAGTATTCAGGTCCCATTGCGATAGTCTATTTTCTACATATAGTGAATAGTATTTTAAAGCAAAATCACAAAAAATAAGTCTTTTTTTCTTGTATAAGTATATAATACTGAACAAAGCAATATCGACTTTATAGTAAACTTAGAACGGGTGCCACTTATTACAATTTTTGTAATCTCTTCTCTAATTAAACATTTCATGTAATTTCATCTTTCATGGTCAAGATAAACATTGTTTGAAGATTACGAAACTAAAGACTCTAAAACTCAGTGATAGCCATATAATATAATATTCACAAGGGAATGAATTTATTTAATAGGCTCGATCAGCAATCAAATTGCCGATCGTTTTTCTTATAAATTAGAATATTCCACCTTGAAAATGCTCAAGACAAACTCAAAGAAAGTGAACACCCCTCAATTTGAAATCTGTTTTTATTACGTGCGATTGTGAGATAGCGGATTGCGAAAAAATGTCTGAATTTTTGTCAATGTTGGAGCGAAGATTTTAATTATCGTTTGTTCTTACCTAATTTGAATTATAATCATGGTCGAGAGCGTTGGTTCGCTTCCAAATGAGGTTAATTCGATTATTTGTATGCTTATTATATCAGCATTTTAATATGGACTAGCGGTCCGCCCCTGCTTCGCCCGTGGTACATATATAGCCTATAACACTCAGGGATCGCGTTCGTTTCCAACGGTAAAATAATTTGTCATACTTTGAAAACAGTAGCTTTTATTTATATTTATCTGTTTATAGATATCATGTTAGTTAGAGGGGGCTAGTATTATTATAATTTCTGCTTTTCCCTCATCAGAACCATCTATTGTTAATTTGTTTTTGCATATGAATCGTTAATTTCAGGTGTTCGCGGCTTTAAAGCTAAACTCCGAAGACTAGACTAGTGCTTAAATATTTAAGTGTTTAACTCCACTAGATATATATTTGTTTGGCATTCTAGAGAACCAAATTTACCATTTACTATAAAATTACATCCAATAGAAATTACTAAAGATAAATTAATCTGATACTTATCAATTATAGAAATGACCCAGCGATCCCGGAATAGTTTCAGTCGTTTGGTGCGTAAAAAGTGTTTTCAGTTTTTGAAAAGACTACAATATCCATTTACAATTGATTACAAAAAGAATTACGTCGTGTGCAGACGTGTCAAGGGCTTGACAAATTCTATTAATGTCTGACAAAGAAAGGAATAGTATTTATCCTATCTATGAAGGTAAATGTATGTATACGTGTGAAGTGAGCATCACAAAGGGTGGTGTTATCTCCGCTGTCCTATTGTATAGAAGGTCGAGGATATGCCACGTCGCAAAGGAGCTATTTTATAGTATTATCTTTGTTTCTGGATATAGCTAGGAGAGGAGAGACTAGTATAATGTATAGAGCACTTTTTACCGCATTGTTACATCTCATTTCCATGATACTCCTTTGTTCACGCGAGCAGAGCCGCGGATAACGTTACTACTAAATAATAAGATGTCTTTCATATGTCAAAGATGACAGCTATTATAAATCTTATACCTTTAAACGAGCAATTCTTGTATATATATATATATATATATATATATATATATATATATATATATAATTGGAATCTCGGAATCGGCTCCAACGATTTTCATGAAATTTAGTATATAGGGGGTTTCGGGGGCGATAAATCGATCTAGCTAGAAATCTTTTTTAGAAAATATCATATTCGTGTTTTATCGACTTAAACTTACTTTTTTAACAAATAGGAGGCGTTTGAGTAGTCCCAATTTATTATGATTCTTCCTGACCTCTATTGGCGAATAATAAAACTATAAATGCGAAAGTTTGTGAGGATGGATGCATATGTATGCGTGCGTCTGTTACTCTTTCACGCAAAAACTACTGAACCGATTGCAATGAAATTTGCTTCGTAGATATATACCGATATTCCTACGGGATACGGACTCACGCGGTTTCGACCGCGGGTCACAGCTAGTGTACATATATATGTACTTATATAATATTTTATATTGCGTTTTACCTAATTTAGGTAGATATTAAATATTTCAGCTCCGCGAAAGCAGCAGTTTCGAATACCGTCGTATAAATTTTACAGTTCTTTTTCTGTTTAAAATACTCAAATTTGCACATAAATGCTAATAGAAAGGATTAAGTGAATTTCGTTAAAATTGTTCATTTACTCATAGCGTGACATACGCTTATTTACTTGTGCGGTAACAGATTATAACGTTTTAAAGGTACACGAAATTTTAGCGGTTAATTATGAATCACGTGTATGATTAATGTTAAGCCTTCCCTTTGATAGAGCGTGTGTTGAACGATATTTGCGTTATGTTATTATATTAGTACAACAAGATTATACGCTGCGGGTTTTCGCGGCAATATTATTATACGCAAAATTCTCGAAACTTCGATTTAATAATCTTTGTTATGTGATCACTAATTGGTTGTAGTTGATACTTCACTACCACTACACACATGTGGTATATGTTACTTTTGAAATTTATGTATTGTCTTATGAAAAATGAACGTTTCCTTCAACCAGCTTGCTTGGCGCCTGGTTAAAAAATTGCTTACGTCATTCGCCGACCATTCGTCGACCATCATCATTATGCTTACAATTCTTAAAGCGACTGCTTTGTTGTGACGTGCAGTCGATTCGCAACGGAGCAGTCGATTAACATGAATTTTAAGTATAAACATATATAAAGTAGAGATTGGAATACTTTGCTTATCATTTACGGTTAAAACTACTTCGTTTTACCATGATATTGTATGGCTGAATCTACAAAAACGAGGCAAAATATATCACTATAAGCCTTGTAGCGGTTAGTACATCGTGTCAAAATTCGAGCTTAATCCAAGATTTTTTTAATTTTGAAGCATATACAAAACAAAAAGCTTTAATGCTATTATTTATTTCACGGGGGTCAAATGTTTAATGTTTTGTTATTTGTCCTCTCTAGTAGGCAACACCCGTAACTCTGCTGATGTCAAAGGGTGGCGTACTTGCTTTAACTAAGGCAATGCGTCTCCTCGTTTAGTTTCTAACATTATAAGAAATATACATTACTATATATTTTATCGCAGAGACGTTGTTTCACAAGGTTGAGGTCAAGGTTATAGATAATTATTGAGATATCATGTCACAACAGCGTACTGACTTTGTTGTGTATTAACGCTTATGCCACGAAGTGTCTTGACTGCAATTTCATCCTATTACAAGCAGGTGAAGTGCTGTGGCAATGTCAACAAGAGCAGATTATTAACATTGCTGATAATTGATATATGGGATGTAACAACGTTTTCAATTGGCATGTATCTGCCTAACACATTATCTAAGACTAGATAGAGACGAATAAAGCACAATGAAATTATGTTTATTCCTACAATTATAATATTATGTTATAACTAGCTGTTGTCTGCAGCTTTATGTGTTTAAAATAAATTATCATGTTACAAACTTTCAGTCTCTATTTTATCCCGTTGGGGGTAGAATTTTTCTATCTGACTATCTGCATGCCAAATTTTAGCCCGATTGGAACAGTAGTTTGGTCTGTGCGTTGGTAGATCAGTCTGTCAGTTACGTTTGAGTTTTATATTTTAGGATAAGATGAACACAAAATTATGAATTGTTATGAATCATTCCCGGCCTACCAGCTCAGATAATCGCTATAAGATAAAAAAATGTTGTAATTACTGTTATGTCAATATGCAAATTTAAGAGAACTAAAAGCTAGTACATGAATTAACCCTAACGCGATTTCGTAATGAAAAAGAATTCACCATTCAAATAAACTTCATTTATTACGTTACAGCAGTTACCATGCTCATGTTGTAACATGTGTTGTGATTAGCATATCAAACAAACTAATTTCCATTTTTATTATTTTCTTAAATTGTAATATTTAATTTTATGTATAACATTATTCTGCATCGCATATTTAAGCGAATGAAAATAAAATGTATTTTAACAAATATTAAAGCACACACTTCAATCGTTTGGAAATTAGATAAAATATTCAAATTTGTGTTAGGAAATTGAGCATGTTTGTAAATAATAGGTTAATTATATGAATTAGTTCTTAAAATAAAAAAGACACCTCGCGTACTGGACGCCTCCTTACTAGTTCTACAAACAAACTTTAAAACCTTTCATTATTATTAGCCATACCTTACCTTTTACTAGCTATTTCAATTCTAGTTTAGTATGGAAGCTTCGGTTTGATATATAAGAAAATTTCAATGATCTTAGTAACGTCTGCAGCACAACGTTTAGTGTCCAATTATGACACATATATATGACAAGGCGAGGCCCAGGCAATAAATTTCCCATGTAAATCATATGTGTGTTGGCTAAAACAGTATGTTACGCATTCACAAACCCAAATGTAAGTAGCCATCGCAACAGGAAATTTGCAATACGATGTAAATCAAAGCCATGGAAAGAATAATGATTGATTTTCGAATAAAAAGGAAACGGAATGGGGCCAAACGACGGCAATCCACGTAGTCACATTAGTAACATTCCAATAAACGTAATGATTGTGGACATGATTCAATATTTTTAGAAATGGCAATGGACATTGGATGTGTAACATGACGCAATCCGTATAACGTTTGTGTTTTTCATCGGCGTGTATCATTATTCGAATGCATAATAAATAACAAGATGGAGTTATAAAAGATAACATTTCTAATCCGTGGTAATAGTGGGCAAGAGTTGTATGCAAATGCACGATGACCGCAATGTAATATGGCTTATATAATGCAGCCTACTTGCCGAATGGTGATTTGACGGGTGGAATATAGATGAGGTGTATGTAGATTATCGCTTCCTTACTCTTGTTTGTTCGAATGTGGATCATTTGATCGCTTAGCTAGGCAATGAATACATCATTTTAATTAGAAAAAAGACACAAAGAGCTATATTAAATATCTAAATATGAATATAATCTAACCTAAATTTAAGAGATAAAGCTGCCAGTCAAACGCCTGATGCATCGATCTTGAGAAATTCCATTTAAAATGTATTATGGCGAGTTATTGGTAGATACTCGTCATAAACATTCTATTGTTTATTTGTATAGTTTTGATAATCTTCTGCATCTGAAGTTACTCCTAAGCTTTGCTTTTACTATTTGTGTTTTTTCTGGTTGCTTTGGATGCTAATGTTTGGACTGGGTGTCCAAACATTATGTCCCACATTAAATTATTCGAAACGTTTATTCACCTCTGTTTTTACCGGCTTCTCGAAAAAAGGGCTTGAATGTAAATTGACATAAATCGCCTTCAAATTGTGAAAACTAAACCAAATGTTAATGGGACCACACGGAAAGCACCAGCTTTAGTTTACCTAGTAAAATAATACACCCGAATTGAGTACCTACTCGTTTTTTTGAAGTCTCGTTTTTTTGAAAAAACAAGCATTAAATTGGATTTATAGGATTTGTTTCGAATTTTCATAAGTAGACGAGTCTTACGCCGGAATATATTAGAAGTCAAATCTTCAAAATTCTTAGAAAGCAATTAATTAAATTCAGAAGGTCGCTTTAGATCATCTTCGAGGCATATCTTAGTATATCTTAGCGTATTGTTCGAATAATACTATTCAAGTTGTTAGCATAATAGAAATGAAAATATTCGAAATTCGCGTTAACTATTAAGCGAGGAATCGAAAGTTCATATAATAATATAATTGATTAAAAGTTATGTAAAAATAAAGAATTTTACATTTTTCAACATGTTAAGCGTACAATAATATAAGTTAAAAGAATATGAAAGGCACTCTCAAATGAATACGTCCAAGCGCTGGTTATGGGTGAACGGAGGTCGTGATCTAGGCCAAAAACTCGCCGCAGTGGTAAATCTACTTTCCCTATTTACCACATGCTAATCCCATTTGGCTTTGGCTGCATTTCACATGCGGGTAGAGTGGTCACTTCAATTTTTATCAATTTTACTGGCACGGCTCTAAAGATATTTCGATCTGTGGCTCTTTTGTTGCCGGAAGTGATTGGATGCGATTAGACTAACAAGATTTTTATTTGCAATTTTCGAATGTTTTATACAATTGTGTGCTAATAAGAAATGTGTGGTAGAACGTTGGTTTTTATGTGGATAATGAACTATTTGAAATTTGAATTACCAAAATTGGACCACCCGGAAAGCAACTGTTTTAAAATAAGAAAATAATCTTCAAAAACGCTTCACCCAGTCCAAAGTTGACGATTTGTGAGGTGTGAGAGGGCGGGTGTTGACTGAGATAATAAAACACTATCGTATCGAGAACCTTTTATTTGAAGTCGGTTAATATTCAAATAAATCCTTAATTAAAAGGCTCCGCGCCAGACAGTGCAAGCGCGTGCGCTATCGGCAAGTGAGACACCACACCTTGCGAATTATTAGTAAGCTAAGGAGGACTTTGAAAATAGTGTCGCCACCACATACGAATCTATGAGTAGTATGATTCAACCACAGACATAAGCGTTTATTTATGGACTAATATGTAGATAATTTTATTTATTTTAACTTCAGCAAGGATGCGAACAATTTACAGCTGAAGTAAACATCAAATAGATGAGACAAAAATTGCTAAGATTAATCAATACGCATATACATACTCGTATATACGATCCCCGAAATAAAAACAACTGGATACTTAGTCACTTTGTAACTTTTCTTGTTAACCGAGCGGTCATTTAGAATATATTTATTACACATGAGTGTGTGTAGCAGATAAAGTTATAATATCATTTGTTACGGTTCAAGTAATATGACTTTCACTTTTTGCGGTTACAAGATATAACTACAATAATACATGAATCATCTTATGTAAACTGGCTGTTGCGAATGATCGAAACCATACCTTGATATTGTTTCAAAATAACAATTTATTCTTGATGAATTGCGTATTTAATGTTCCTTTAAGGCGTCACAAGTAATATTATAATTCAAATTTTTTTTAAGCCGCGTCATAAATATTTTCAGCAAAGGCAGGTCATCCTTAAAAGTTGGGCAGTTGTTCAAGAGGGAATCTATATAGGGTATATAACTAGATGAGGGTATATTTTTCCAATAAAATCAACTACATTCGCATACAATAATATAGCAGCTATATAAAGAAACTTCGAATGGTATCTTATACAATGAATCCTACGTAAATCGATTCACTGCCCTTGAAACTCCCTGCGTTATATATTTCATGAAAATCCGAGATTCAGATTATACAAGAATAGATCGTTAAAAGGAAGATCTGAGGTATCATATGTATCCTATCATAAAAATAAAATAATAATAGAGAATCACATCATTAATGAAGGAATCAACTCAAGCCTCTTGCTCTTATATATAGTATACTACGGAAATTATTTAATCCTGGCGATCCTAATCATTGGCCTAAGATAAACTCGTGAAATTATTGTATTGTCCCCGATCCTAGATAGTGTACCAGGTTTGGATTAAATCTGTCCGTTTAAAATTGCGTCTAAAGGAGTCGGTTACTTACAACAATGCAAGCATACATTTGAAGCAGACAGTTCAATAATACGTGTGTATAATTTACTATTTGAAAATGTATTTTTACATTCAAGACAAAAGGATTACAATTTTTCATAACCCACGTTCAAAATTTCATACTTTTGGTCAAAATGTTAATTTATTTTTGTTCCTCTATATAAATAATTCATTAAATTAAATCGTCATGATTTATAGTCTACAAATTAAATTGAGACAATACGAAAGAATTTATTTGGCTACCAATTTATTTGTGGGTAGAGAAAAAATAATTTTTTACGGGCTTCTTGCCAAAAAATAAATTAAAATTTGCTTTTCAAGTGTATATTATATATTTATGGTGCAGACTTAATTTTTGTTGACTTGATTTTAAGCATCTGTATATAAAGTCATCAGCCCATATATGTTCCCACTGCTGGGACGCAGGCCTCCTATGTAGGTTCAGGCCATAATCCACTACGCTGGCCAAGTGCGGGTTTGGACATGCCGGTTTCCTCACGATGATTTCCTTCACCTTTTTAAGCAGTGGTAATAAATTTATTATAATTTATTTGCCGCACGCTCGCCCGGTGTCGAACCCCGACTCTTCGATTCTGAAGTCCGAGGTTCGCACCACTGGTTCTTTATATATTTCAGGTGTTATTTAAGGTTTGTTCAACTTGAAAACTATGAAGTTCTGAAATTAATATAATTGCTGTGATTTTTCTACATCCCGAGACTTTTGTAAATCAAACTTTGTAAAACTATTTCCTTTGTTAGAATAAAATTACTATAAATTGAAAATAGAATTCGAAATACATGGCACATACGATATTGAATAATAGTGAAACCTTTTTTATTTGACATTTTTGTAGTTACTGTTTCTTTCTATACTATTGAATATTAGAGCGCGACGTGTCGAATAGATCGAGAGGTTTCTAACTCGGTTATCTAAGACATAAATTTAACAATAGCGATTCTTCTCACGGGTCTCGATAAGTGCAGGACGTTTTGTAAGGTGATTATACTTAGGGTTGCCTGGTTAAAAAAATAATCGATATTTTAGTTTTTTTTCTGATTTCGGTTCCCGAATTTTATAATAGATATTGGATACATCTGTACCTAGCTCTTTTCGGATCACGTAGAATTCGGTTCAAATTGATGTTTTCTTAAGAAGGGTATTTTTATAAAAATACATTTTCTTTAAGCAGCGGTGGCTCAGTGGTGAGGACATCGGACTTAAGATCGACAAGTCGGGTTTCGAGACCAGGCGAGCGTGCAGGAAATAAATAGATTTTTCAATTTATCTGCATATGTAGATAACATCACCACTGCTCAAAACGGTGAAGGAAAATATCTTGAGGAAACCGGCATGTCCAAGAGAGAAAAAAAAGTTCGTCGACATGAGACATCTGCCAACCCGCATTTGGCCAGCGTGGTGAATTATGGCCTGAACCCTCATAAGAGGCCTGTGTCCCAGCAGTGGGAACATATGGTCTGATGATGATGATTTTCTTTAATAAATTCCGTGAATTAAAAATAATACTCGTGTTTCAAAACACACATTTTTCTGTTTATTAAAAATATCGCATATATAGTGAGTGTAAACTATAAACAGTTATTGATTATCCAAGCAATAACACTTCATAATAAGTAACAACCTCGTTTCTTGGTAAATGAACAGTGTGTTATTTTTATGAATACTGCCAACCCTAGATCTAATTGCTTCGTGACACATAACATTACGTTGTTATAGCTCAACTGGAAGCAGTTAGCGCCCAGACAAACATAGTAGCAATGTCATATACACTGGGAAATTCATTGGAAAAAGCTGTGTACTTATACATTTATAAAAAATTTATATCTCGAATTACTACGCATTGGTTATTCTACGAATTTAAGAGTATTCCCACCACATATTGCTGTTTCATATATCGTATATATCCCTGTTTACGTATTAGTGGCGGAGCTTATTTAATATTTATCTCTTTTTCCCCTCTCGTAAAGACGTTTCATTCGGATTTAATTTCCGTAAAGTTTCACATAACTAGATAACAGAGTTATATATACAGATCGAAATTATGTTCCACTTATGAACGTATCACGTGTCAAACTTTATTATGCCTGGGCAGAGGACAGTGAAGTCTCATTAGTCCCGTTTTATCCTTTGGATAGGGAACCCTAGAATAGTCTGAGCTATATGTAAACTATTTAATTTCTAATAATAAAAAACTTATGCGGCTTAGACTTCGAACTGTATTTCGTGACAGGCCATTACGTGTGGCTGATTTATTGCAGTCCTAAAACTAAACTCGTATCGTAAAAGAGATACGTTATCATTGATGTAGGAGGTAATACGAATTATTACGTATGCCTTTTTGAAACAGAATAAAATATTTGATGGATGTTGTTGATGGAGCGGCGAGGTTTGTGGAATGATTATATGTATAATCGTAGTTGCAGTATTTCTCATATATCTTTAGTTTAAAGATCTTTTACTTTCCGAATTTTTGGCTGTTTTGTTTATATTTTACGAATTGAATCCTTTTCTCTAATCTATCTCTAAAGTATGACTGACTTTCCCCTAAAGATATAAAAGGATGATTCTTAAATACACCTACGTACAAAAGACAATTATATTATGGTGTACATCTATACTAATATTATAAAGCTGAAGAGTTTGTTTGTTTGTTTGAATGCACTAATCTCAGGAGCTACTGGTCTGATTTGAAAAATTATTTCAGTGTTAGGTAGCTCATTTATTGAGGAAGGCTATATATGTACCACAGGCGAAGACAGGGCGGACCACTAGTATTATGTAAAATTCACATGATATTAAAAAAGCAAAAATAGAGCTCATGCCGGCTCTCTGTAGGAACTGCTGCTTTCCGAACCGGTGGTAAATCGTAAATATATGATGAGACGATTAAAAGTGCGATGAAGAAGTCTAACTGATTAAATAAGTAGTTGAGTTTGAGTTTGGGGAAGGTTTTAGAATGAGCCAACTAAAAGTGAATAAAGTTATTCTTATGTAATACCTAAAACTAACCTAGAAACAAGCTCCTGCAAGTAATTACGGAATCCTTTATAGAGCAGTTGATCAGTATAGTCATTCGGAAACCCTTGCCAGGAGAGCGGAGGGGGGAGGAGTGTTTGCTAAAACTGCAAAAGCTTGGAGGGCTTAAATAGTATGCGATTTCCTAGTCGTATTATATAAATACTTTAGGTGCGACTATTAGACAATAGATTCAATAATGAACGGTTCTCAATATCCCCATTATCTGAACAAAAGCTTCTCATAAGTCAACACATAATTCCCACGCTTGTCAAGTGCGGTTTGTCGACTAGTCACTAATCTAATTACTGGTCATCCATAATGTTTGCAGAATTCAAACTATCGGATAACAATTAGAGGTTAAACGGATACTATTATACCTAATACCTCCAAAGTATAGGCTATTCATAATAAATTATATTGTACAAATGAATAAATCAACACCACATTACAGTGGGCAGCGATTACGAATATAATAACTAGCAATAAAAAACCCATTAAAGGTTCACTTTCTGTAAAACATAGTTCTGTAAGTCGCCGCATAAATTTTCGATAATTACCTCGTAAAGTATAACTTTTGTAGTTCATTACATTAAATGTTTATGTGATTGTAGACTTGTAGGCGTGTTTCGTCATTCGATTATTTATTTCATTGTAAGCTTCGACAATATTTGAATCTCTGACTGTAATTTTATCGTTTTTCGAATGATGACGAAAATGTCGAATATTTGTCGTTTTATTACACTTATATTTCAAATTGAATAATGTTAAACGAAATGTTATTAATACTTATATGATATAGAAAAAAATTATGGTTTCATTGTCAAAAATATATTTGAGAAAAAAAAGAATCATTAATCTAGTGCTATAAAATGAGTTTTTGATATCGTTAAAATGGTTATATAAAAACAACTTCCATTGAAATATCTACAAACAAATAACCTATATGCAGGCATAGAGCAAGTCATTGTACACTGCACCTACATACATTATTTATTTTTAAGTGACAAACGCCCTTATTTAGATCCTGGCACTTGCCGGCAGCTGCAGCGTTACGCTCGCTGTGCTCGCTCCGCTTATGCGCTTGTATACAATTAACCTGACACGTTCATCGCTTCTCTTCCTTTTACACCTACATTATAACTTACCTATTACTATATTCTATACTATGAAGGCACTATGTGATGCAGTATAAAAATGCTATTGTCATATTCATGCGGATAGTATGTAGAAACAAGGTAATTCATTCGAATGTGAGCTTTCTCGTTATCGGTTTGTTTACTTTTAATATTGTCATCTTGACAGCTGCCATAAGTCCATGTTACTTAAGAAACCTTTTGTCGTTAAATTACTATATTTACTAGGTGTGTGAGTGTGTCTAGTTTTCAAATCCCAAATTAGTTTATATAATGCCAATTTAACCCATTTTCAAGTATAGCTCAAAGTGACAACTAGACTTATTTGAAAATAATGTATCAATCACGATAAGGACCAATTACACTCAATTAGGAAAGTAAAAAAAACCAACCCCTCAAGATCCAGCATTTACCAATGGACATAATTGGACAGTATGGGATCAAATATAAAATAGTTACATTATATATTTCTATCCAAACAGACAAATCTAAAACGCATATAAACCCATCTTTATTTTAAAACAAATATATTTGATTTTCTTGTAGTGTACAAAGACTATACAATATTGGAATAGAATTTTAACCTTATGCCGTAAATCTATTGAGTTGAAATTTGACGAGGAACGGAAGCTTCTACGAAAGTAGAAATATTTCCGCCGAAGCGACGTAGCGATACGCGTATGTAAAAATGTTATGAAATTCAAATATTTTTACGTTAACTTCAAAATGCTCATACTTACTGTACGTACTGAACGTTCGACATTTCGATATTCTAAATAAAAAGAAGCCCATCTGTTCGAAGTTTCCATAGAAGGTGAAGGTACGTGTGGTAAAATCTTTGCGTCTTAGATTTTTAAAGAATGAGTTAAGTTTATTTCAATAAAAAAAAATATTATTGCAAGACATTCATATCTCAGGGATGTAAGTGCATTGGATTTTCAATACAGAGTATTACGTATTGTACGTTAGCGTAACTATTTGCAGCGTTTAATATATCGCCATAAGCTTTAGAAGCGGTGCTCAGCCGATGAATCTTAAACAATTGTGTTATAGGATATCGTGAGGTAACAATGAAGAAGAGATTCGATATCCCGATGGAGTCTTATACTAAAGACAGACAGACTCATCACGTCTAGAATATTCAAATAAATTAAGAAAATAGAAGAATAAACTTTTGTTAACACTCATAACCGTTTTTTTTATAGTTTTCATAGCCTTTTGATAGTATGAAGTTCTATTTCAGCTTGTTCGTAGAGGTGGTCGTGTGGAACATACAGACAGTTGCCTTCTTTCCGCTCGTGCTCCTACCTATTTACCATTATGCTATCGATTATTACATATCAAGTTATGGATTTACGTATTGCTTCAGTATGATATATATATTGCACGCTTTCAGCCTGCCTCATTAAGCGCGATCTTGCGGGAGGGGGAAATACATTTTATCTCACGTCAACAAAGTTTTGTTTCTTTCTATCTTGTTGTTTGTTATATAGCCAATATACTTTTCTCTACCCTTCCAAGACCTTTTCTGTCTACTATCATCGCAATCTTCTTTTTTTCGTTAGCTTATAAAGATCTCTTCTATCCCTTCGGACCGCGTTCCAGTATAGACAGACAGACGTGTGACCCGCACGCTTTAATTTACAATATTATGAATATTTATCAAAAATTCCATCTTAAATTTAACCGAGTACCAGGAGCGCATAATTATCAAGAAGTGCAATGAGCTGCGTGAGTAAGTAAACATACGCACACAAAGCCACCTTACCAATACCTTCATCCCTGCATTCATGAGTGTTGGCAGCGCTTTCCTTCAATAGGTGATGACGCAATCCTTAGGTGATCTACCAGCTTTTTGTTCAACTAGATTCGTTATTCTATATAACGTTAATTCAATAATACTTAAACGTTTATTTAATTATTCAAAGCTTGGATAAATGACAAATAACATGCATAATAAATGTCGATGGGAAATAGCGATTCATTTGCATGTTATTCAATCACGAGCCGTGGTTAGAGAAAATAGAGATGGAAATATGTGTAGGGAAAGGGTAAATTATTCAACCTCTCTCACTCACAAGTCACAGTTGATATTGCTCCTGTGGGATCCGCTCAGCGCAGGGTACCGACTTTAAGGCGACAATTTCATGCACAGACTATCTGAGTACGCTTTAGCACAAGAAATTTTATTAGGTTAGCGTATTTATGTATTATTGTATATTTATGTGGTACTAGACGCTCGTCCCGGCTCCGTCCGGATATCAAAATTCCTGTTTCGTCCCAAGGGAGCATTTAATCGGGATAAAATATCCTGTCTGTATACCAAATTTCATCGAAGTCCGTTCAAATCGGGAATCGTGTCAATTGTGTTCAAGCCTGATTGACAGACAAACATCCAAACAAACAAAGGCTGTTTTCAATTTATTTATGAAAATTGGATATAAATACAGATTTTATATCTCCTAAGTTTTTAGTATTGCGATGAACTTTATAAATACAAGATTGGAAGAAATTATTAAACACAAAATCACGCCTATAAGAGAGAAGTCGAACAAAATTTATTGAAAACGAAGATGAGGCATGGGACAAAGTTAATTATTTCACGAGGACGATATCAAAAAGAAATGTGTTGAGGTCAGACAATTGTAAGGGACAATAAATGTATAAAAATTAAGGCTAATTGTTGTGGAAACAGCAATCAATTAGGTAACTCAAGCGGGAAATTAAAAAAAAGTCTAAGACAAGGCCAGCTGCTTATTACTCGTGTGTTCGTGGATTGTAGCAATAGTTTTTAGTATAACCCGGGGCGGAACGAAGAAGCAATCTCTGGAATTATATTAGTAGCACTGATGTAACTCAGAGTTCCAGTTTAGTAAATAGACAATATTTAATATCAATCTTGTTATTTTTCGAGAGTTGGCGTGTGATTATAATTCTTGTTTCTAATTTGGTACGAATAAAATAATCATCCGGCAGATAATTAGCTTTATTATTTACATCAGCTGCTACGTAGATATATCCTGTTGTCGCCAATTAGTGATTTCGAATAGTATTATTTTCGTATTTTTGTTAATATGTTATCTGATATAATATCATTGGAAAGGGAAAATGGAATAATCCACTTTATTATTTACATCAGCTGCTACGTAGGTATATCCTGTTGTCGCCAATTAGTGATTTCGAATAGTATTATTTTCGTATTTTTGTAAATATGTTATCTGATATAATATCATTGGAAAGGGAAAATGGAATAATCCACTGCACACCCACCACCCACCCACAATAGGTAGGGTACCTACTGTATGAGTTTGCTTTATCTGTTTCAATACTCAATTCTATTTAGACGATTGCATCTTGACGTTGGTCAAAATAAGCGATAACATGTAATGTTTAATTAATTATTAGCGAAGTTTTATACTTTCCAATTTTAATTGATTCTGTGTTATATTTAGAATAAACATCTTTTGATCATTGAACTGTTTTTTTTTTAATTGCAAGGATTCAGGCTTTTGAGGAGAATTTAACATCCGCCGCCGCTGAACAATTAACGATTACAACGCAACGATTCAAAAGCAGTTCTCAAAGAAAATTCATTGTATAAATAAATGATGCTGACTGATAGCTGGTTTCCTTCACCGATTGCAGTTGTATATAATTTAATGATGCATTGAAAAATTTATTTAGGTTTTGCATCAATATTCAGTCTTGAATTCGATTTTGATTTTGAGCCATCAATTATTGTTTGATTCCACGATGGGGAATTTGAACAATAATGTATGAGCTCTGATGAGCACTCATCTACCAATACTCACATAAAATTTCTATTGGCATTTGAGGAAAATATAAGTAATAGTTATATCTAGCGAGACAAAGAAAGGTTATGCAACGGTACATAGGGAAATATTTACCGTAGCCAGGTACCGTAGCCGTTTGCGTTAGGTTTGGCAAACCTTTTGCATTTTGTTTACTTGAAGCGTCGAATAAAATTCGTGATGGCGCCATATGGTGGAGCTATTGTTAGTTTTTATTGTAACAATTTTATTGTGCGGCAGTTAGTTCAGAGTTATTGTTATAGGAGAGATTCTAGAAAAAGTTTTGTAGTATTTTATTGAATATTTGAATGTCTGTTTTGTTATCATAAAGGCTTATTACTTACTTGGTAGAAACATAAACACGTATGAGGATTTTGTGGTACAGATTCGTGGTTAAGCTTCTATGAAACTAGCATGACTTACACTCGAAACTAAAAGATAGGGTATTTCTGTTAATACCCCTACAGACTAGTCGGTACAATTTCATTCCGTATATTGTATTCCAGATGCGATCCATACGTGGCTTCATCAAATGTAGTCTGTGCTCAATTATAATTCAATTTGAAAAGGATACTTTAAATAGATTATATAATATATAAATGGATAGATTATATAGATTTTAAATAGATTATATAGTTAAGTGAAGTCTCGTGTCCCATTCTGGGGTACAGGACAGATGATATACCTACATCTGTTTCACTGATCGATTTTCTTTATGGATAAGTAGGTGATCAGCCTTCTGTGTCTGTTAATTACAAGGATCTGAAAGAGCTCGTTTTTAACGATATGTAAACTATTTATTATACATGTAGTATAATCATAAAGTTTTATTTTCATACCATATTCAGTATCATTATATCTAAGACGGACTTCTAATAAACGAAGTTCTATTCAATGGGCTAAAATAGAGGTACGAAATTCTAAGTTAGTTTACCTCCTGTGCCATGGATTTGACTTGCAAAATAACCTTGCAGCTGCTTTACATCTAAGCTCCGTCCATCGTTGTAATATCATACTCTAATAGACAAGTTAGTTTGAAGGTAAAGGCCCGTAAAGACAACGTAGTCCTTTGCGTTTACAGGTTGATACGGTGAACTATGGAGATATTAAGCTCCAACGCACAGAACAATGTACTATCTATTCCAATACTTTATTCGGTTCATGAAATAGAATAGCATACCGTAAACGAGGGGAAAGGGGCATATCGTATATAGCATGTATGATAAACTGTCTTTTTATATTTAAGGTTTATATCCCGTACTTGAAATTGCAGCAAGTTAAGAAAAAGAGAAAGAAGCTATGAACAATAATAATCACATTTGACATATATTGCCGATAGTCTTACTTAGGTTTCATGTCTAAATTGCTTATAAGTTAAGGTTACTTAATGTGAACAATGCAGGGTGCGTTGCTAATTATGTAAATCAACATGCTATAGTTACTTTTAGTTTTTAGTTGCTAATTATTTGAAAGATTCAAAGAGGAAGAAAAAAACAATTGATAACAAGATGGACGATTACATTTTTAGTTGTATAGAATTAAAATGCTTATAAATATTTGAATAAGGAATCGATTTTTGTGTTGTTTAAAATTTTTCAAAAGATGGAAGGCCTGTCTCGAGTTAGGTAATATAATATACTACGAGAAACAGATAATTTTTAGATGTAGAGATGGATAATTATATTATATCCAATAAATAGCAAGCATATGGATGGCCGCTTTACTCGGTAATTTTCGTAATGAATCCTAACTATACCGATTTATTATCGTCGAAACCCCCTACTACAATACCATACTAAATTTTATAAAAATCGTCGGAGCCGTTTCCGAGATTCCGTTTATATTGAATTTCCCGTTGAAAGGTATTGGATAAATTCAACTTCATGACCTACTTACATAACGATAGTATTTTTATTACAGACTCTAGAAGTTTTGAAATAAAAATTCAACAAATTGTAAAAAGACATACCATTCAAAAGTCCGTTAAAAGGCCTGTAATCACCTGTCAATTTCCTTCAAAACCCCATTCCTTTTACGAGTTAATGAGGATCGTAAACGCAGTTATCGAAATGTCGGATTAGTATTTTAATTGATATACAATTTTATCATTAATAGTTATAGAGAGAACGTTTTTGAAAGGTCGGGTCAAGGTTTCCGTTGAGCCGTCTTGTTTCGGTTGGGCAAGCGGCCTCAGACCATAATGAGACTCGAGCTACTGGGTTTTATAAGATTTGCGTTATACTTCGGACGGTTTACATGTTATCTTGAAGATAAACTGCTGATTAAGTCACTGTGAAATACTTGGCGCTCCGCAGTCCGCTAATCCAGGAGAATGATGTCTTTTGAATATTCATGAAATAGGTGATATATTGACATGTTATGTGTGGCGAAATTATTCCTCCCAACATCAAAGCTTGGCTCATATTCTTACGTGAAAGGTCGATACATAAAACCGTAAAAATATTGAGAATAAGGTAAAAGCACGTAAAAGAGGTAGCAGTTATTTGATATTTAATTAATCTATTATTGGGAATACGAAAAGTAATTCAGACAAAAATGTTGTGAAAGCTTTTAATAACAATAACGCTTAGTATATTTTAAATAAAGAATAAAGTTGAAAATATTATATTTATGAACCGTGGATGTTTGAGTAATATCTTATCGTAGATATCTTAAAATTATCGATGGTCGTTCAAGTTTGTGTACAGCATTTATGCTGTTTGTCCAATGCTTGTTCCTAATGAACAAACTAACACAAACAACCGCTCTTTTGAGAATTGAAATGTTACGAGAGTTAATATTTAATAAGATTTTAATAAAAATTACTAAATCCTTGGTCTTTGTCGTTGTAGATATAGTCCATTGTATATAGACATGCGGACAGACCTCAATTTTTTATATTGTGTACTCACGTTTATCTATAGATAAAATGTAAATTTTGGTAATCAAGTGTCATAAATTTAATTAGAAGTGATAGTGTGGGTACTACCAATTATCATCTCTCAACAGTTTGAATAAAATTGTCATTAAAACCTAATTGCGAAATTAAGCGACTCTAATGCTTATATATAATTACGAACATCATAGTGATATTGCTGCTCCATATATCGGCTTAAATTAATCCTATGATCAGATTAACGTTATGCCAGTTCCTCGAGATAAAGCGTGTGACCGTTGTATGGAATATCGCTCAGACTTACTAGTGTCCTATTCGCACGGCTTCATGCTATAACTAAGGAGTCTCCGGCATATAATGAGATCCCTATATCTTTAATAAAACACCTTTTATGGTTTAAGAAATGTATGAAGCGCTTTGAAGCGTTTTGCTTTGAGGGAAACGTTGATAATGACTGGTGGAACGTTCTAGAAATGTAATATACAGCATAGGTATGTGTTCGATTATTAAGTATTTTAGTAAAATGGATTCCTTTAAATATACCGATACTCTGAACTTTCATAGTCTTCATTGAAGCCAGGATCGATATATGAATGTATTTCACTCTTTTACGCAAGAGTGATGTGACACTGGATGAAAGTTACTGCAAACCTAGATTAGAAGTCGTAGGTAGTGATAGTGATAATGGATGTGTAAACAGGGCGAAGTAGAGTATTAAAAAAATAACTTTTTGTATTATATGTACAATGGGCGATTATAAATGTATAAGCAATCTAATCCCGTAAAATCATAAGTACATTATATGTAACTCAATTGTGGAGTATGTAATTTTTCTCCCACAGTCTCTCGCGACGGAAATCCGACACGACCGGAGATAGATCGTACACAGGGCCCACATATTTATTACGTAATATTAAAAGATACTATCAAATTCTACACAAACAAGCACCAAATATTACATATTAAGTGGTTCTTCAGTTAAAGATTGTAGCCTTCAAACAAAATGTCAAAATTCAAATCGTAATAATATTTGCTCTAACACTCGCACTGAATAAACTCTGTTGAATTATTCGATCGATTCAATCGTGCTTAAAACCACCCACATATTCTTTTATTACTTCATAGACAATGATATAAAACACTAGATATACTTACGTCTATGAATTATTAACACGCGAATATGGAATAGTAAAAACCTGACACGCCATCTGTTTTGTATAAATATAAAATGTGTGGAAAAGAGGCTTGCGTGTAAATTGTGATAGAATATAGTAAAATGGATTTTATTATAAGGTGGATTATATTTATGAAGTATCTCACCACTTACCACTCACGCCCTATATAAAACCCTTTACTACGTTATTCCCAAATTAACTTACAATTTATAAACAATACATAATTCAAAGTAGCCTAAAGACATGATGTTGAATATCAAAGACCGTTTCAAAAAAAAGGCTCTGCTGTATTTTATCATTTCTTAAACTTATTCACTCTTTTGCTATAAATAAAAGAATGATCCAATTCAAATATCAGCTCGATGCTTTATTTCTTTCGTAGAATCTATTTCAAAGCTGCCATTAAACAATAAGTTAAAGGTTTTTTTTGATCTGCGAAATCTAGGTTTTTATAGATCCATGTTCTGAGCTTTTAGTCTATGGTACAACGCCTTCACTATTATTCCCTATTCCCTAAAGGCACACCAACACTAACACTCTTTTGCGTTCATAACAGTATGCATAGTGGGAAATGTTCGAACTTCAATATGAATAATTATGATTATGATGATTGTAAAAGATTTATGCTATTGAATACTAAAAACTATGTGAGAATTCTATCTAACAAAAATTAATTATAAATTTCTATTAATTGAATACTATTGTTTTTTGTAAAATTCAACTCTATTGCTAAGGTATTTAGTACATGGAGTAGTGTAAAGTAAATTAATAAATATTTATAACAGTCCTAACAAAGAAACTATTTCTATTAAATGATGATCATTTTATATTATTGTAGTACGAGTGTATTAAACGGTAGTTGGGTACAAACTGAATATTTAAACCTATTAATTATGGCTTATAACTAACAATTAACCAATGGCGTGATTGTTAATGTATATACATACATAAAGTAATTGTTGGAAAGAAATTTAAACTATTTTTGATGACGTAGGCATGTGGGCACTACAATGTTAAATATTGTTTCTAAAACAAAATTTAAAATACAAATTCGGAATCACCACGATCTATTAATCGACTGTGAACTTCACAAATACTTCGAGTGACGTCTAATGCAATCCACTTAACTTTTAACTCAATGTTTTCCGATATTTTCTACTCAAATATTACTTCAACTCACATTTCTTTGTAAAGAGTTTAAGCCAAGATTTGTAGACCATTTGGCTAATGGCTAAATAATCAGATTATCTTGCACGGTTACCGTTTCATCTCTCACGAGCAGGGCTGCCCCGTATATACCAATGCTTAATTAAAACACGCAAGCCTCAAAGCAAAAACATTACAGGTTAGAAAGTGGATATTTTAGATATCAACATTATAATTTATGCGTGACTTGATCAAGGATTTAAATGCATTCATTGTAATTCAAAAATTGCCAATTATATTGTGTAATATCATTAGAAACTTTTGATATGCTTTTTTAACAGCAATTTAAATATATCTACATCTCCAATATGATCACGAATACTGTTTTGTTGAAAGAGACTTGTGAATGCACTCTTCTGCTTTGACAAGTCGCGTTTGTCAGAAAAGATAAAACATGTATTATATTGTAAGAGTTTTGCTGGCAGCTAGTTATGTAGTAGTAGTATATAGTAGCTAGTAATGTAACCTATTTCTGGTTGAAACAAAGATTTGGTCTGGGCTTGTTAGAAAACCGATATCAAATACATTCCTAATAATTATAAAATCCCCAGAACGTCAATGGAGCTATGTTGGACGTAAGCGGTTTAAATTGAATTCCTAAAGCACTTATAAAATACTGATACGTTACAGCAGAGACAATGCTATTTGAATCTACTAATGTACTAGATTCTAGATCCCACAACGGCGAGGCGACGGATATTAAATTTTAGATTTTTAATAAAATAGATAAGAATAGACAACCCTGCCTTCAGAACACTAATTTAATTTCCTCTTACAAATTATAAAGTAAAAAGTTTGTTCAATCGCACGTTGCTATTTGAAATCATTTTACTATTCACAGTGATATAGTATGTTAAGAACATGGTGATATAAAAATTATATTTTGTGTTATTAGCGGCTTTGTTATTGGGATGGTATTGTATTTAAATGGGCATTAGTTTTCGTTTATGTTAACATTTAGAACACACTTATATTATTAATGTGACGACATATCTTGATCGGGTGTAGAGGATATAATGCTTTGTCGTAATATTATAATTAAATGTATTACTTAAATAGGTTTATTAAATCATCTCTATGTACTTACGTGAATTACTACTCTATTTACGTGAATTAAATTCATATATAAATATGCATCGAATTTCTTACGAATATATTTTATTCATCATATTCGTTAAGGGTCTCATAAAGAGTGATGAAAGAAAACGTTTTAAGGACGTGCCGCTTGGCTTGAATCCAGTTGTAAGGCGATATCACTTTTCACTATAAAACATGCAATATTTGACGCCTGACATCTTTGGAATATAAAACGCTTCACGAATATTGCTGCAACATTTTATAAATAAACTAGCATTTCTTCCCCGGCTACGCCCCTGGTATATTAGCAGCTTTAAACATAGAAGGAAATAATTTTTGTATTCGGTCCAGTTGTTGTTTTATAATATTAGCTTAAATAAAAATATATTCTTATAATTAATTCATAGAATAGAAGATAAATTTATATAACGTAAGTGCACCTAGCTGTTATTTTTGTACTTATTTCCACGAATTCTCGATGGAAATGTATTAGTAAGTTGCTAACTTAATAATTACTAGCTGTGACCCGCGGTCGAAACCGCGTAAGTCCTTATCCCGTAGGAATATCGGTATAAAAAGTGCCTATGTGTTATTTCAGTTGTCCAGCTATCTACGAAGCCAATTTCATTGCAATCGGTTCAGTAGTTTTTGCGTTAAAGAGTAACAGACGCACGCATACATATGCATCCATCCTCACAAACTTTCGCATTTATAGTATTATTATTCGCCAATAGATGTCAGGAAGAATCATAATAAATTGGGACTACTCAAACGCAAGAAAGTTTAAGTCGATAAAACACGAATAAAACACGAATATGACATTTTCTAAAAATAATTCCTAGCTAGATCGATTTATCGCCCCCGAAACCCCCTATATACTAAATTTCATGAAAATCGTTGGAGCCGATTCCGAGATTCCAATTATATATATATATACAAGAATTGCTCGTTTAAAGGTATAAGATAAGATAAGATAATGTTACTCGTAAATTTCTTTTACAAACTGTCTCGTGGAATTAATATTTATTTAATATGTTTGTTGTTGTTTAGAAACAATGCTTTTATAACTTGAAAATATTAATAAGCATATTGAATTTTTATTATATTACGAAAGTTGTATGGATTCTTTAGGATATCTTTCTAAAAAGATTGATTGATTATTAATTGATCGCAAAACATATGAACTACTGGTCCTATACCAACAATTCTTTCAGTATCAGTTAGAGCAATTAATGAAAATAGTATAATAATAATAATAAGTAAAAAAAATTGGGTGAAACCGCGAGGCATCGCTACTAAACCATAAACTTTATAATAGCGTTCTAATCACTACGCAGCGTAAGTCCTCCCAATACGATTATATGAGAAATTAAAAAGCCATAAGCTTAAAGTTTAGCACTTGCATTTAAGAACGTTCTTGAGCGGTCGAGATAAGTAGTTATAAGATCTTAGCTGCTAGTTAAAACTGAAGTTAAGCTCTAATAGGTAATACTTTCCTTTATACAACGCAGCAAGCATTTAAAACCGTCACTGATCGTCACAGAAACAACTATAGTTGTAAGAAATTTTTGCAATGATTGGGAAATTTTCGTTCAAGAACAGTCTGATGTCTGATCATATATGATACAAAAATTGACGAAAAATGTCCTAGCGCTTCCACTTAAGCTGCCATTTTAAAAGCAATTGATGAATATGAATGTGGATTGCATTTGCCTTTAAAATATGCCATAGTTAGTGCACAGCGTTTTAACTGATAGTGTAAGTTTTTAAATAAAAAGAGTAGACATATTTATCGATACAATGAGTCCTCTCCTTGTAAACGCTTGTGATTTTTACTATTTGTTTTTTATGTCCACGATTGGTTGTATACATAAATGTATCGAGTTTTATATGTGAGTCATAAGTACAACAAGATCGTTTTGTTCGTGTATTATTTTGTATATATTACGTTTTGTAATATTGAATATTAGAGTAGTTCTATGAATGTTAAAAAAGTGTAAGATTTGTTGATTTTGTTCGTAAGTTTTGAAACACGTAACCCGGGCACATAATACATAGGTACGTGCAGGTACAGGTGTCAGAGCCGCGTCACTCACTTGATTTCGTTTGTACATTATACGAATAATTGCGTGTATATATGGAAACAGTTGGGTTGATGAGTGACCGGCATATCCCTATAAAGATGAACTAATGGTGCCAGAGAATTATGATAATCAATAATAAATAGTAATATATTTAAATTACGTGTCATATTGTTTGTCCGAGATGGACTCCTAAACTGCTCAACCGATTTGAATTAAATTTACACACTATGTGCTGTTCAATCCAACTTAAAAGATAAAAAATATTATATTATTTCAATTACGATAAATGACTACCCGGGCTAAGCCCGGTATTGCAGTTAGTATATCTATGTAATAAATCTGTATTTGTTTACGTTTTCATAATAAGTATATTAAAAGATGATGATATTAGCTTATTATAAGCATCCTTAGGAACCCTGCAAATAATAACATAATTCAACATGTTCAAGGTGAATTTATATCGATAATCGAATTATACTTCAATTATTTATCCGTTGAGATTACAGGGAATGTCTGGATAAATTAACTGCATTGAATAGTAATGAAATCAGAAAGGAAGAAATTATCTTGTAATGATGTTGATTTCAATGTTAATAAATAAGACTAATCACTAGTGTATTGAGAAGCATCAATGCATAATAATATCTAGCTGCGCCCCGCGGTTTCACCCGGGTAGTCCGTATCCCGTAGGAATATCGGGATAAAAAGTTGCCTATATGTTATTCCAATTGTCCAGCTGTCTACGTACCAAATTTCAATGCAATCGGTTCAGTAGTTTTCGCGTGAAATAGCAACTAACACACACACATCCTTACAAACTTTCGCATTTATAATATTAGTAGGATTGCAATGGATGTAGATGGAAATGTACTGAAGTTTTAAGTGATTAACATTAAAAAAGTGAAATATCAATTTCTTCTTATTTTTTGTGTAACCTTTACATTGTCCCACTGGTTTTTCTGTTACCATATTTTACAATTGTGTTTTTCTTATGTGCTCTTTAGTGTTAAATTCAAACATCCCCCACCTAAACTAAAATCTGGCTACGACCGTGAACCCCATTAATTTCCATAAGATTAAGTAAATATTCTTTAAGTTGTCATGTCTTGTCAATTATTTATTAATCACAAGATAAATCTAATATATAAAAATAGGTTTTTGAAAACTTTTTCACAAATAGCTATATAAGCTTAATCCGTAATCCGGTATACGTATACCAGCAATTTTATTTAAAAACCCTTACATTCGTTCGACGACAACAAGCATCGACATAAAATGTACTTACGTTGGAATCCACGGCAAATGAAACTAATTAAGCTATCGTTAAGTAAAGGCCGTATTAACCCTGCTTACTCTGAAATAAAATGTTCATAGACCTTATATATGTTGTTAATTGGAATGGTTTTTCAGATATTTTGAAAGAATAGAAAAAAATTGATCATATGCCGGGATTCGAATTCGCGTAGCAGCAATCGAATTTCTTTTACTCTTTCGGTTTTGAGTCCGAGGGACACCCCACGCCGTCTGTTGAGATGATGAATCAAAATCAGATGAATCGAATCAAATTTTTGCTATTCTTTCAAAATTTCTCATTTATAAAGCGTTTGCTAAAAAACTAAAAAAAATAATAGGAATGCTTTTTGGTGGTGTGTAGGAAAAAAGTTACGAAACTACTGAACTTTCTTTATGTTTACCAGTAGAAAGATATATCCTTGGGTGATGAGACAATTTTTTTTTGTCCTAAGTTGAACTACAGACTCGAAGGTTCGGAGGAGTAGGCGGTTCGGTTTCACAATTTAGATAAATAAATAAGATGCGATAAAATTTTATCTTCTACAGATTAGGACTACGATAATATCAAATGGGTATTAGACAGATAAGCTTTAAACAAAATTAATTTACCGGATAGGCTTATATTTCTGAAGGTCATAAATTATATTTGATAAAATTTTAATTAATTAAGAACCTATCGATTTACAGATTATACTATCTTTATAAATATAAATGAATCGCCAATTGTTTTTATTTGGTGCCAGCTATTTTTTTGAGTTTTTATTAAGGCGCAATGATGGTTCTATGGAGAGAAAAAACGCACCGCGGGTGAAACCGGGGCGAGCCGCTAGTTTTAAATATATACATGTTGGAGATATAATGAAATTGGTTATGTTACATATCTTTTATCTTTCTGTTAAAGGAAGCGGCACCAATACTCGAGAGTATATACGAGTATCCGTTCCTAAAGTTGTAATGAAAGGAGATTTATCTGGTAAATTATTTTAATGCACGCTGTTAAACGTTTTACTACCAGGATTACAGCTAGGGCGTCGTAACAATCTCAACGTTATGCGATCCGTATATAATATTGTCCTTTAGCTTTAGCATCTTCGTGGAGTGTTTTTAATACATGAGTTTTTGGTAGTTCTGAAATAAATTTTGAATGATCATACTAAATATTTAATTACAATGCCTTATTCATAGAATACTCTTGAGATATATGACAACGTACGTTATAACATGGTCTATTGTCGCTAGATTGCAAGTATATAGCAGTGCGTGAGTATGGTGGGGTATTAGTCGGTAAGAATCCGAGCATAGATGTAATTCTTCCCTGGAAGCCGTGGGTATCTTAAGAAAAATTTCCTCACTAGAAAAAGGGACTATTATCATTAAGGCAGTTGAATTCTACACTTTTTTCCGGGCAGAATTTTGTATTTTCTACTTTATTTGGTTATCAAATTAAATACAAACTTTGTGGATAAGTTAGTAAGATTATATACATATTATTCACCGATGATATCAAATATATTACGATTCACGAATGAGTACGAGTAATAAATGTCAATAATGAATAATAATTCGTATATAAATAATTCCGTTAAATTAAAAATAACCTTCGCCTGTATTACATATAATTTATAATTGGGCCTTCGATTCACAGTTGTTTTACCTTGAAAGCACAAAATGTATGCGCGATATTTCTTTTAAATTCGGCTTTATTGGTTAGTTAAACAAGGTTATGATTATGATTGATATGCTAAATGCCTTTGACCTCTTGAGCGACAGATGCTTGCCGTCATTCGGCCGACGAATAAATTAACACGCAGAATTAAGTTAACTATTACTCTTGTCTTGAAATTAATATATTTATTTTATTTTACGAAACGTAAAACTGATTTTAATATTTTATTGTATTCTGATATTGTATTGAATTTTGAATGGTGTGTTCATGTGAGTAATTAATCTCCGACCAAAAAACTGCCTCAGACAAAAACAGCGCCCCAATTGAATATTATTTTAATTAGATATGAATTATTTTGCCTTTCTGCCTTTAGTGTTTGTTTTTATGTTATACTATAAATAAACAAATTGTTAAACTAAATTATTATTAGTACGTATATTAGCATTTTTTTTTGTTTCTGCACGAACATTATAGATTTAGAAATTAAAATTCTTTTTCACGGATATCAAACGCGATTTATTCATTATATTATTTATCCCAACGTTTTGAATACTTTACAGCGAGCGATAACTCGCGTTTAAATTTAGGCTAAATAATTCTATATACTAGCTGTGACCCGCGGTTGAAACCGCGTAAGTTCGTATCCCGTAGGAATATCGGTATAAAAAGTGCCTATGTGTTATTTCAGTTGTCCAGCTAGCTACGAAGCAAAATAGTATTATTATTCACCAATAGATGTCAGGAAAAAAAACACGAATAAAACCCGAATATGACATTATTTCAGTTGTCCAGCTATCTACGAAGCAAAATAGTATTATTATTCACCAATAGATGTCAGGAAAAAAAAAACACGAATAAAACACGAATATGACATTTTCTAAAAAAAATTCCTAGCTAGATCGATTTATCGCCCCCGAAACCCCCTGTATACTAAATTTCATGAAAATCGTTGGAGCCGATTCCGAGATTCCAATTATATATATATATATATATATATATATATATATATACAAGAATTGCTCGTTTAAAGGTATAAGATATAATTTTATTACTGTACAACTGAGCGTCTGTTAATGTTGCCTCGCAAATCGATTAAATAAGTTTTGATATAATAAATAAAAAATTCAAAAGTCGGCTTAGCATGTTTGGAGCAGATTGCAATCGTTAATTGTGTATTTCGTAAGCGGACGAGCCTACTAATTTAAAAATAATTGTATATAAATGTTCATATATTCTACTGAGACTTTTAACCTTTATTTGATACCATATTATGTTATATCTTTCGGTATCGTATGACCGGTTGTAATTAAAACCTACAAGGCGAAGTTACGTTTCTCTGGCATTTTTCTGTTTTCTCTATGGATACCTATAATAAATTATTACATATAATAATTAATGGTAGTTTATGGTGAGATCGTTGGGTTTGATTGTCATTCATATTAGATGTTTATATTCAGATATGCAAGAGGTATGCGTAAGATATGGAGATGGTTACGTAAACTTTTTTTTAATATTGGTCAAACTGTTTTTGATTGTTTCATTCGAATAACATAATTTAGTTTATAAGGTGTGATTATGAGATGAAAAATACAAAGGAATAATAATTTTAATACAAAAGTGCAAAATATGTTTTGAGTCAAACACTTTTGAAAATAGATAAAATGTATGCGCGACGGTGCATATTAACTTTTATCATTCGAAATTAATTTTAAAATTATTATTATGTCTTTAAATGTTTATTAAAGATGCAATTAGTTGTGGTTATGTATAGCTCCGAATTTTTATCTGTTTTAATAAATTTTAAGCTATATTATCTAACGCGTTTTTATACTCCATGTTGCCATATAAAAATGTAAAACATAAATATTTTGGTAACACCTGAGTCTAGGTTACTAGGTTTAATAATAAACTGCTTCTTATTATATGAAGGTTAAATTATATGAGATGTCGCGAAATAAGCGTAATGTCCACTCTAGACGCTTAAATCATGTCACTTGCTTAAAGCGATATAATATTACATTACGAGAAAACCGGTATGTTATAAAATCAGAGCATCGTAAGCCTATATTCATGAACACTCAAACGCCAAAAATGCCTCATTTCGAACGCTTATTACACGTTATTAAATATTTATCTATTTTATATTTACATGTACAAAAATTTTGTTATTTTTTTCATTATTATTATCAACCTGGTTATATTGTAAATATGGTAAAAAACATGCTATGAATATAAAATCAACTAAATTGTTTCACTTATGCTTCGATCCACTCATATATGGGTGATGATGATGATGTTCTTTTGCGTGATGAGTAAATATAAGGAAATTATTTTATTCTGGCGATCAGGATTATAAGATAAGCCTCTAAATTTTTTTTGATGTCTCCGATCCTTTATAAGCTTACAAATTTTAAATTAAATCTGTCCGTCAAAAGTGGGTTAACTCTCACCTAAAGGGATCGGTTTCGTACAAACATTCAAGCAAAGCTAATACCAGCGTGTTAAAGACCGACAGTTGACTTGTAATCTAATATAATAAACTCCATTATGGCTTTCATAAATTTAAAAGCAAAGCTATGTTGGCACTGCAACTCGCAGGATGAAAATAGTGAATGTGTCCAGGGTATTCTGAACTCTAAAAGTATTATCGTGTTTTGCGGATCACACTAATATTATAACTGAGAAAGACGTGTGTTTGTTTGCTTGTTTCGTTGACGGTTTATTGCTTTCGCGTCGCAATGTGGCGATTAAATGTATGGAGATAGACAGTGGTATAGGATAATTTTTACCACAGTGAAACATCTCATTTCTATGTGATTTTGCTTTGACTGCACGGGCGAAGCCAGGGGCGTAAAGCTAGTGAAGTGATATTTGAAAGCATTTGTCAAAACATGTCGGTTTCTTAACTGAATTTAAACAGACATTTTAAATGAATGAAATTCGAATATGATGCGAGTACCGAGTGAAGATACTTAAAATTACTTTCACGTGGTTGTATTTCGTAAATGTAAATTTGTTTTAGTGTTGAAAATACGGTGAATCAACGTGTATGTCTACCTACTCTTACATCCGTTCGGTTTAATCGAAAGGGCTTTCGCGACCTCCAGATATGTCCAACACAGTGAGGTTTTAGTAGCAAATAGTTTGACACACCTCTCGAATCTTGAGAGGCACGTCAAACTATTTGCTATATATAGCAATATAGTAATTCGTCTTCAATAAATATCTCTGATAATCTTGAACTTCAATATTTACAATTAAGAGTGGATAAGAAAGAGATTAGAAATGGTTAAATGTTTCAATTCGTATTAATCAGATTGGAAACCGCAAATGAGATCCAGCGCCGCCAGATTAATCATTAGATGAAATACAATCTATTTCCACAGTATAAAGAAGTATAATCATTAGACCATCGTAAGCTGGGCCAGACTAATACCGATTTGATTCCCAAAATATGAAAGACAAAATAATTACATATATAAGATTTCTCGAGGGTTCGTTAAGAAAACAAAAAGATGTTAAAATAAGATATCTCATTATCAAAGATTAGGATTTTTCCCGCAAAGACTATAGCTGCGTAATATCCTGAGGGGTGAAAATATAATATGGGTGAGAAACCTCCGGACGATAAAGCGCATTATCGTCTTATGTCTTCCTCCTTATACTCATCTCACCTTTAAAGTTCGTTCAACTACCTATATTAAAAACAAACCTAACCTTTTTTGCCAAAAATTATTTTGGTTTTATGTATGGATATTTTACGTCTCGCAAATATCCCTCAATCTACTCAAAAAAAACCATCAAAATTTGTTGTTTAAGATCTAAGCAGACACACCAGCGGCAGAAAGCGACTTTGTTTCATACTATTTAGTGATATATTTATAAATAATATATAATATTATCATTTAAATATCACTTAACATGTTGTTCATAACTTGTTAAGACTTGTAAGTGATAACATATATAAGAACCTTATTAGATGGATTTTTCATATTTTCTGAAGCATATATCCATACAGAATATATATTTAAAAAAGAAGTAATGGTCTTATAAATGGAATAGCCGCATTAAATGAAGTAATTAGCTTAGCTATAGTCACATAAAAGCTTTTCGGTTGCCCGCTGGTTTCTGTGCTTTTAATTATTTTTAGCACTAAATGAACCCTGCTAGGGGAAGCGTGGCCGCATAAGCATATATGAATGCTGTTTAGTATTATACTAATAACCAGACCGACGTCTGACAATGGCAGCTAATTTCCATGAAGCAAGTGGGATTATATTGAAGTCGCTAATAGCCCTCACTGCGTCTGAAGAAGCCCAGATATATGTAAAAAATTAAGTCTATTTCGCATGCAAAATGTCACTTTCTAGTGGATTTCCTTTTTCCTTTTTAAATTCATCAATTTAAAGATACATTATAATTGAACGCTTCGATTGATCGAAAATGTATTAACCATTGCTCTGCTGGTTTTTACAAAAGAAAAAAACAACTCCCGATTACACAGCCATTGTTCATTATGTCGTTATTACTTTTGAATTAAAGAAATAAAGTTAAGTAGGTACATTAGCGCGTTAAAGCTCGTAAGGTTATGTAATAAATTGCTTCAGTTTATTCAATTTTGTTTGATTGGTTTTATTTTGCAGTTAGAACATTGTCTTTACCTACTGCCGAAAAATATTTAAAATAATTTGGTTCTGACCAGATGTTTTTACCAATATGACGCATTAAAAATATATCAAAATCATTAGTAAAAGCTTGCGATAGTGATCTTATTCAATAACCATGTACAATATGGTTCCATTTCGTGTATTTCCATTAATTATGATTTGAAAACCTATGTTTAACTATTTTTAAAGTCTTTCATTCATAAATTACACTTCAATTTATTTATAAAAACTGAATATTTTTTTCCATATTATTTATTTATATCAATTATATTGATTATTCAAAATAATCTACACGGTTATTAATAGGTGATTAATTTTTTTATTAAATAATGCAATGTTGCAAAATTGTAACAACGACAACTTTATAACCCGTATATTAAAAGAATAATTAACATTAATTTTCTTTGACATTATAATTGTTAAATAAATTAAATAAAGCCAAATTGTGAAACAGCAGATAACCTTATAATGCTTCTAATCTCAGACGAAGGTAAAAGGATAATCAAGTTCGATTAAAAGCGTTAAAGAAAACAATATTTCATAAATTGACTTGAACTTCAAACGAAAATCGTTCGTAACGCACGTCGATATCAAGAACGAGTTGAAAATGCGAGTGTTGGATGCTAAAGCGGCAAATAGAATGCGCTCCGGCCAGCCACGGACCTCGCCGAAAAGAAAGGACCGTATACTTGTTAAATAATGACGATAGTTGCAAGTAACCGAGTGAAATGTCCGTAGGGATGGAGTGTTCTGGCGAGATGAGCACATTAGTATTTAAGAGCGGGTCGGTGTGGCGAATGTCATCAGTTAACACAAGCTCACACAGCCAGGAACATCTCCAAGAAGTGGAGTTGTTCAAATTGGTGTAACTCCGTCGTATCACCCGAGTCTCTTAACGGTTGTACCGTTTGCCCACGCACAAAATGCGCGCTTTCGTGGTAAGTGTGGGAGCGTTATTTCCTACCCTTTTTTCTATTTGCCGCCTGCGATTTTTTTGTTTGTTCAATTTTAGCAGTTGAGGTTTCACAGTGAAGTGTTTAGTGCATAGTGTATTGTGACAGTACTGTGCCAAATAGTGAATGGCTTTAAAAACTCGGAATATTGGGAATCCCGAAGCCTGAACCATACTAATTAATTTAAGGATATCTTAAATAGCATACTTTTTCTGTCTTCTTATTCTTGTTAATTAGACAAGAATGTAAAGAAAATTTAAAAAATCCTAATTTTTTTTAACAAATCTATAAATCAGTGTGGGAATAAATCGATTTCCATTCAGACTGTTTTGTACAAAAAAAAGTACATTGATATTCCATGACATGTCGTGTCACATGTAACAGTGCGATTCTGACCCAAATACTAAATATGTAACTTATGTAATCGATCCATTTCATATTGTTTATCGCGTAGTAGCCAACTTGATTACGTCACCATATCGCGCTCATCTAATTATTATTTTGATATGATCTCTTGTTACAAATACCACTGAATTGTACTTTTGCAAACGTGTTACTTGTTACTACTCTTTCAACTTTGCCAAGCGAAATTATACGATATGAAATGTGTCTTAAGATAATTTAAGTTTGGACTTTTTGTATTAGAAATCGAAAGAGATTTTAATGTACCATTCATTAAATATGTACATTAATATCTGGTCATTAGTGATCAAAAATTCGAAAGCGATTTAAGCTTGAATTTATAATTATTAATTACACAAAAATTCAAGTCCACATTTTTATGTATAGTGTACATTTTATTCTGCAAATTAATTTTACTGCTTTCGAGTGTACCTGACCTTAATCTATTTTCTTTTATTGTTACAGATCCTTGCCTGCGTGGCACTCGCCTATGGGCGCCCCGAGCCTCCAGTAGGTTACAGTTATCCTGCTCCTTCAAGGCATTCAGCCCCATCAGGCAGCTATGGTGCTCCTTCCCTCGGAGGAATAAGGGTTTCCTCTGGCCAATCTGGCCTCTCCTTCGGAGGCATCTCCGGTGGACACTCTGGATTCTCTAGCGGTGGAATCTCCCTTGGCTCAGGCAGTGTAAGCAGTGGTTTCGGCGGTGGTCTCGGCGGTGGATTTGCTGGTGATGCCGGTTTCAGCGGTGGCTATGCTGGAGGCTACTCTGGCGCTCCTCTAGTCCAGAAGCACATCTACGTCCACGTTCCACCCCCAGAACCCCAGGAACAAAGGCTGCCACGTATCACCCCCGTTGCTCCCCCACAAAAGCACTACAAGATCATCTTCATCAAGGCCCCAACTCCTCCCACTCCCGTGGCTCCCATCATCCCAATTCAGCCTCAGAATGAGGAGAAGACCCTCGTCTACGTTCTCGTCAAGAAACCCGAAGAACAGCCCGACATTGTCATCCCCACCCCAGCTCCCACTCAACCCTCGAAACCAGAAGTTTACTTCATCAAATACCAGACCCAAAAGGAATCTGATGCTGCTATTAGCGGAGCTCTCGGTGGTGGTTCTCTCGGCGGTGGTGCTATCGGAGGCGGTCTTATTGGCGGTGGTTCCATTGGTAGTGGAGCTATCAGCGGTGGTTCCATCAGCGGCGGCTCTATCGGTGGTGGTGACATCAGCGGCATCAGCGGCATCAGTGGTGGTTCAGTGCTCGAAGGTGGAGCCTCCGGTCACGGTGGAGCTGAAATCTCTGGTGACTTTGGTGCTAGCGCCGTTGAAGAAAGCGCGGCCGGACACGGTGGCTCAGCCAGCGCGCAATACGGTCCCCCTGGCCACGTTGCTGGACCTCTTCACTAAACTTAAATTGGCGGTTATCTGGGTGGTAGGATGCAAGATAAAGTATTTATTGCTAAGCGAAAAATAACTTAAGACGTAATAGTGACGTCTTCGTATTCATCGAGGCTGTATAAAGATTTATCTGTTCGCCACCGACAGCTCACGATCGAATTGCCTGTACATAGTCACCTTCCTTTATTCGAACGCGAGCTCTCATCGACATAATTGAGTTATGTGCATCGCCATTCATCTTTACTTGTTATTAGTGCACAGTGTTAATGTTGTTCCAACAGAGTATTTTACTGCGACTGTTACGTTTATGTATTATAAATAGCTTTTTTATTTTTTGTAATAAAACGTGTAATGCAATTTTGTTTTTTGTAACCTGATGGGGATCGGGTGGTCTGATGTTATGTCACTTCTGAAAGTAGACGTGAAAGGCAGGTCCGAGCGAGGGCGGCCAATACGGCTCGAAATACTCCTTTCTCATATGAACGATTAGTTCGATACAATATTAAAATTGTTAATTATAATGGAAGCAAGCTGGTTACGCAACAAACAAAGTGAGCGACCATTCTCCGCACAAACCACTCCGCTGATAGCAGCTTTAATGGATCATACATGTAATCAGAGTTTGGTATAATTTGGTAATCTGTAGACAAATTACATAAAAACTATTGGTTTGATACTTTCGAAATACTATATAGATAATTTTTATGGGTAGTAGAAAGGTACGTCTGTGGAACGGTGAATGGGTCATTCGATCATCGTTAATTTTATAATCGCTTGATTGATATGAGCAAGATTAGGTATCTTGTATTTAGAGATATATATATTTGTTGTAAAAATTTCGAACTGATTACATTATAGTGATTTTTACACGTTTTAGGTCGACAATTAGCTAGAATATAGGAACAAAATAATTGTTCTACGAGAAAACCAAAAATTATCGTATTGAATTATAAATGTTTAGACCACAGTACGTCTTGCCTTCAGGAGATCGTTGTAACTGCACTTTTATGCTGGCAGTGTGCCGAAAAACTCAACCCAGATTGGCAAAATTCGTCGCTAGAGTCACAACTATATTCGAATCTCGAAAGAATCACGAATTCAAGGACAAAAATATGTGTTGCAAGATTTATCTGGTTGGACTCGATTTATTATTACACATTCCACATAATATGCAAGGTGGTTTTTCTGAACTTGGTAAATATATGATGTTTCGTAAAGCAATATTTCGTAAACTTGATTACTTGTTACTTTGGAGTTCGACTTTCAGTCAGTTTATTTTTATGAATGAAATTATGAGGGTTTATAACTACATGTTTTGTAAAGAGGGTAGGTAAACCGATTTTATGATGAACTTTTACTTTTATTGGTCGTCTTCTTGGTACTGAGGTTTAGGGAAAAATGGAATCTAAATGGCAATAAATTACACAATCAAAATTCTTGTCTGGCCAAACAGAGCCGTACAATTGTTATTTAAATATAAAGAAAATAAATTTCTGAAACAATTGAAAAACACATTGGCCCCAACCTAAAGGGATAAGAGGGGATTGCATATTTTTAATTGAATTCAATGGTACACACTTACGATAAATTAAAAGTGTGACATCTTATTGTTTCAGCCTTTTTATCGTATGCAAATCAAACTATATATACACAGACTGGTCATACTTGGAAGGCACCGATTGGCCCATTCATCATGATTGGCTCATGCCAGACAGTTGCTGTGAAGATTTGCTAAACTGTTTCAAAAATTAAGGACTTCTGTCTAGTTTAACCACGATATAACCTATATACGAGACACGTAAGTAGCAACGGATATCAGTAACTAAGGCAAAGATAATTATTTTTAATAATAGAAAGAAGTCATACAAAATCGACTCGTTAAATAAAGAACATGTAGGTATTTTGTGGGCATAAAACATTTTACATAAGCAATAAACAAGGAATGTAAAAACGTCAAAGAAATTGCAACACACAACACACTCCGTTTCTGCAGATGAAATACTCAAATTCAAAAGCCTAAAAACGTTCCGTTAAAAATTCAAGTCGTCAAGAAAGAGATAATCTTCCTTATCCAAGCCTCAGCGCAGTAGGAAACTGTGTTAAAACGCCTTTGTTTTCAAGTGCCTTCACCTGCCCTTTTGTCAAACTTGTCTACTTCGCGATAAAAACTTTGTACATAAATAATGACATACTTTCCTCTTCGCTTTATGTGGAATGGTAAATCGTACCTTGGTTGGCTCGGGAAGTGGTTAGTGACGCTAATTGTCTGCAAGGAAACAGTTTTAATTTGACTAGTTTAGGTTTAGGCGCTCATCATGGCCAGCTAGAAGACTAGCATAGTCTCTGTTTTATAAGAAAGGTAAAAACAATATTTTAATGAAAATACTTTAAAATGCATATAATATTAGCATTGTATATGATGATACGATAATCCCCTTTATTGTACTATTGAATTTACTTATATAAAAGTTAGGTGTGGATATTTAATAAATACTGAATCCCACACAACACAATAGCTCGGTTTTTTAAGTACAAGTTCAACCCGCTAGCGATAAACGGAGAAAAAACAATTTTTTCCTTCACTTTGATTGCGTTGGAATTGTCAGTTTAAGCTATCCCAGAATCCGACACAAAACACTTGACTAAAATCGATACAGTCATTTATGAGGAGTTCACTGACATAAAAAATACTGTAGATGTCAGATGTAAGATATATCATAAAAAAATCTTTAACAACGAGGTACAATCGTGAGCGTCCTCAACAATCAAGATTTTATTCTGGTTTAACTGTTCAGCTGGTTGTTTTTCCTATATCTGAAAAAAATGTTTATAATAAATATATATAAGAGGTTGAGTATATAAGAGTTATATAAGAGGTTGGGGAGGTTGAGGCTGAGGAACTTCCAGACCCATATAAAAATTATTTCACACACATATCTACGTGATCCCTGAATACTAAAGCTATACGTATAACGAAATTAACTGGGGAGGACCGCTAGTCGCTTATAGGGAACAACATCCAGTTTTTTAATATTAGTCGTGATTAATATTTATTTTTCGGTACAATTCGTATTTTGATTTGCATGTGTGATGTCGGTGAGCGGCTAAAACACATAGGGATAACAAGTAATGATAATATAGTTGTATATAAAGTAGTATTGTAATGATGTTCATAATTGAAAATTATATATATATGAGTTAATATAATTAGAAATTTGAAAGTTGTCGTTTTTCTTAAAAAAAAACAGCACAAGTAACAGATTGAATTATTTCTTACTAGCTGTGCCCCGCGGTTTCACCCGCGTAAGTCCGTATCCCGTAGGAATATCGGAATAAAAAGTTGCCTATATGTTATTCCAGTTATCCAGCTGTCTACGTACCAAATTTCATTGCAATTGGTTCAGTAGTTTTTACGTGAAAGAGTAACAAACATCCATACATCCATACTTACAAACTTTCGCATTTATAATATTAATAGGATAGGATTTTTATTTATAATTTATAGAAATATTTAAATAAAAATATACATCTTTTTTTCATCTATAATTTTGTTAATAACGAATTCTATTTTAAAAATGACAACACAACATACAAAGCTTAATTCATTAAAAGTGAAATGGATTTTTCATATTCTCCTCACATTGAATGCAGTAACCAATTTATTCGTTTTAATAATTGCAATTTGATTTCAACACAAGCGTTTTATAACACAATCAATCAGAGAATTGCAATTTATGTTATGTTATGCAGTATACAAAGCTTTAAATGGAGATCTCTCTTTTGTCTTAATATTTTATAGGATATTAACATTACGAACGCGCAACTACGCGTGATAAACATAACGATGGCACACGTGACATGACGGAAAATGGCGCGAATCGAAAGTGATTCCAATTGTCTTTGGATTTTCCCTGTCTCCGTAAATTGACTTTTAGAAGGAGGCAATCTTTCTTGATTTATAGATGTACAAATATTGTTTTCGCGCCAACGTCGCGTTGAAAAATAACTTACGGAATGTGGATAACTGAACGTTCGAGACCTATGTGATATATTTGTGAAGATATTATTGTAATGTGTTTTATTTATATAATATATGAGAAGACGAGACAAATTCGAACACGATGATTTGATTTGATTAAACCTTTCGAAAATCGTAGTGAAATATAAATGCAACATTAGACTTTAATCAAACAGACTGAAATACTTGTAGTCGATTTGTGTAAGAATGCAATAAGAATGTAAAATGAAGAATGCATTTTACGACTACGAGATTCTTACGTACAAAGAAAAAATTCGAGAATTCAAGGCTTTCGACTTATGATACGCAATTAAGTTACAAATATTACAAAACATGAATTCATTATTTAAATTAATGAACAAACGCTTTAGTAACATATAATTTAGCACATAAAATCATTTATGTTAATAATTTAGTTTTAGTTGCAAGTAAAATATACTCGTAGATAATGTGTATTTTGTAATAATAATTGTTATTATGTGTTCTTACAGCTATTACATAGTGACGTATAAGTTATCTTTACCAGTTTAATTTAAAGTATGAACGATAAGTCAGAATTTCTCCCTTAAATTGCTCACACTCACACAACTAAACTATATAAGTTTAGAAAGTGAATTAATTATATGTAGATATTCAATAAAATACTACAAAGGAAAAACGTAAAAAAAAATACTCCACTGCTATTTCTGAATATAAGTTTATAACAATTTTCCCTATGAGTTATTTTAAAAATAACAGTTTAACAACGAATTTTAATTAAATCCTGAAACGGTTTTTGGCGTAGTAAAAATTGAATATCTTCCTGAAACTTCTTATTCGTAGACTTTGGCAAAGTTCCAATTTGATGGAATTATTTATCATTAAATTAAGGCTCTATAAAACTTGTCAGCCCGCTTGTGTGTGTGTAACGTGAGTGAGATTTTAACAATTTTTGCTTCTTTACGGGTGTCTTCCTGACTAGGTTTCATTTGATATTTAGCATTATTATCATTCAATTTTTCAACAGAAACTTCGTATTAAAATAACCCTATTGTAATAACATACATAATATCATCTGTGATTTTCAACCAATTATACAGTTTCGGTTTACGTTACATTACATTTCGGAACGCAACACAATGATTTACTCATAAAATATGTACAGTATTATGAAATATGATTAACATGAAACAGGCTATGCTATGCAAAAATTATGGTTGATTTACATAAATTATTCATTGGTAATATCACAGTGCAGTAATTAACACAGATTGGCTAATTGAATAAGTAATTTATTGTATTATGTTAAAAATTATGATTATTCAAATCAATGTTAAAGGAATTATGCATATTTCATTGGCGTTATAGCCGATAGATCAAAATGTGTAACTCGTTAACACATATATAAATATAAGCACATATGCACTCATCCACACATGCTTATAACAACCTACACACACACGCAAAGTGGTACGTAAGTCGTAAGTGATCAGAATATTAAGCAGCATTTACTTTTGATTTTAAACATATGAATATTCATTTGTTATTGTAAAACTTATCAACAGTATTTGTTTTATTTTGTATAATAAGACCAACACTGTATTAGCGTGAAGAAATCTACCCGTCAATTTGATAAAAAGTTAGGTGAATGTAATTTTAATGCGTATTATAAATTTTTTTGTATTATTACAGTTTTATAAGCTAGCTCCATAATCAAAAATACTTTTTTAAATGTTAGGTTAATCCATTTAACGTGGGTATCTCCATAATACTACTGCAAATATTATGAATTAATTTCTATCCATTTTGGCCCGTTGGCACGATCGTTGTTCTTCCACGCACTTGTATACCAAATAAAAGACGTGTGAATTCCTAAATATACATAACAGCTCTATTTCACTCATCAGAAAATTGATCCTAACTTTCGTTGTCCGCCCGGGATGCATCCTGGGACTGGAGTTTTCAATTGCGTGTCAGATGTTGCGTCCAAGGAGGCCGACAAATATATTGTTATTATTACATAGGTTCATCGCTTTTAATTGTATATGTATTGTTTTTTTTTAAACTAAAAATAGGAGAAATAATTAACAGTTATGATAATCATCTCTTGAACATGGTAATCTTATGATCTGGTGGATAAAAAATCTTCATCGCTGGATGGGTAAGTAAATCTCTGATAGGTTATATACGAGCATGTACCACAGACAGAGCAGGGCGGACTGCTAGTGTGTAATAAAAGCAGAACTTCTATTCGTATAATAAATAAATATGTAATATATCGTCCCCCCCTTTCTTACTACCACGCCAACCACGTATTGCCAGTAAATCATAATGAACATAGAAAATGTTTCTAACAAAACAAAGTTTTCAGTACTTATAATTTTTAATGTTATTTATAGCGAAAACTTGCGAGTATTTCATAAAATATTCATCCAAATGTGATCTATTGTCATAACTTCCAATTTCCATAAACTTAATTAAATTTAAATCCACGTTAATATTGTCTTTATGTTAGGATTAAGATGACAGTATTTTTATTTATACAATTTTATTTTATGTGATTATAACAAACTAAAGTATTAACATTTTTATTACATTTCATACAATTCAAATTGCTCAGTCATAAAAAAAAACAATTCAATGTTTATCAATAACAATAACAATAACATAAAAATGTAACGTTTTGAAAAACTCAAATTAAATTCAAACCTAGCAGGTTTGAATTGATTAGACATATAAGTGAAGCTAATAAAAGCGAGTAATTGCATTAATTTATTAATGCGTGTCTCAATAAGATTGTTTCATATAGCGATCTGTATTATTTGATTTTAAATGGCTGGATATCATACAAACGATAATATGCACGAAATAATAGGTACTAAATTGTTACATAGATGAAAATGAATGAACTTTAAATCTAAAACTTTTCAAATGGATTGCATACGCTATTTTCTCCATTCGAACGTCTACAGACATTACGTAATGCGCTCTGCATTGGCGACAGTTAAACAAAAGACCGTGTCTTCCTTCACACAATTGAAATTTATGTTGTTTCATATATATAGACATATATCTAATATATAAAATTTTCGTGTCACAGTTTTCGTTGCCATACTCCTCCGAAACGGCTTGACCGTCTTTGATGAATTTTTTTGTGCTTATCCGGTATCTATGAGAATCGGCCAACATCTATTTTTCATACCCCTAAATGAAATGAGGAAGCGTTTGCCGGGTGCAGCTAGTATATATATATCTATATATATGTCTGTATATAATTTATATTGCATATTTGCAATTTAATTTTTATTTGCATATTTTTACAAATTCACTTAACATTTATATTTATGTTATATTGTAATTGCCGCACGCAAACGGCTTGACAAGAATAAGTTAAACAACTTTTCAATTAAGTAATACATAGTTATTACAGTATGCAATTTACGGGTAAGTTAAAAACTGCAACTTGTTCGTGTATTTTTATTTTAAAAATTACCATAATTCATCGTGAAACAAAGTTGTTCTGCTGTTTTGAATAACACATCTAAATTATTACTTACGTGTCATTCTACATCATTTTACATGCGCCTTTCAAAGTTATATAGCTCTTATGCAGTAAACAGAGTGCTATAATATATTTTAGCGGGCGTTGAATTTCATTTATGAAGGAGTACGTAAAAAACCTTCATATTTGTCGTGTCAATAAATAATTCTCACATGAATAATTTCTGTTTACAAAATGTGTTTACGGAAATTGATGCCCGATATTGAACTTAATTTTTATTTTAAATAATAAGGCGCTTAATTTAAATAATAGTCTCATCCATAGACCATTTAGATTAAGAACTGGGCTTAGAATCCACTTTAATAAGTACACACTAGGTACCGAGTATTTTTTAATTATTTTTGTAGGATTAATGAATTGTGTAAAACACCAGAAATTTTTGAATTCTAATCATTTTGATGTACTTTTTTGTAGAAAAAATGTCCGTATATACAAGGAGCAACGAAATATTTCAATAACAAGAAAAAGTGGGTATAAAAATGCCTCGAGGCCGCACCTAAATCGGATACAAAGTGCATGAATGAAATATATTTACGACCGCGTTCCTCCGTCCCCTAACTTGGCCCATTTACTATTCAACATAAAACTTTTACCGTCAACTTCGCTCTATTATATATTTATACATTCTGGTCAAGATGCCTTCGCCAGGCGTATTACGATGTTTTGAAAATGTTACGATGTTAGGCGGTCCGACGCAGATATAAAGTAAATATAAACTCGTATTAGTTTGGCGCATATTTACCGTTATTTTTATTGGGTGGGAGATAGTTGTTTGAAATGTTAAGTTTTTGTTTTTAAGCAAACTTATCCGTTGTGAAATTATATAACTAGCTGATCATGTAGTAAACAAATGGGTTCCGTGATTTTTAACTAATTCTTTTCTATAAAATGGTCGATGTTCCTGGAGAGGTGGTGCCTACTAGATTTTATCAGATTTTAAAATCGGCCCTAATGACAATGGTTAGAAATAGAAAAAAAATCATCAATTGTGGTATCGTTTCCTTTTTTTGTTATTAATATCAAAAAATCTGTTCGTTCCTATACGGATTTTGCACATTTCTGATACTCGGTAATGTTTGCTGTTTTTTTTTTTATACTTATAATTGAATATTATTCATAATTTAACATGTTGTACAACATTCTTTTACGTATTGATGAATTCGATCAACTAGCGAATAATCATCGAATATAAATAAGAATAATAGCGAATAAAAATCCCATATTAGATTACTCTAACGTACCTAATTTTACAATGAAAAGAAAAGCTTTTTTTAATGAATTTTTCTTCTGAGCTAATTTCTCTCTTATCCATTTTATGGTGAGAAATAGGAACAAAGTAGTAGTAGACTTTGCTATAAAAAATGCTGTCAAAGAGTGAAACTCTTTTTAGCCAATACAACAAATTTGAAATTAAGCTTCTGCTTAACCCCCCCTCATCATACACATCCATCAAAGAAAATTGCATCCATTTAGAAACGCAACCTTCAACAGACTGGTCAGGTAGAACAGACAGCAGGCATGTTAGCTATATGACATAAAGGCCCCGATGTCATAAATTATTTCCTCGAAATCGTATGAAAACCTGACATTTTAACTAAGTGTGCCGGCTCGATTATCCACTTTTTCCATTAAACATGTCATGTTAACCTCGTTTGTGATATAGCTATTGCAATTTATACATTGAAGTTTGGACTCACTGAGGGTATATTTTCGACTAGTAAGTTTCGGTTTTGCCGAGCAATAAATCACGGATTATATTGATGTGGGTAACGGCGGTTTTTGTTTTAATGTCGAGAAATTTTAAGGGGAAATATGAATCATACTTCCATTGACACTTGAATATCTTTTGATTTTTGATTATGATATTATCGTTTTATTTTATCTCATTTCGTATTTAATTAAAAACTAGCCTTCCTCCTGCAGCTTCGTCAGATAGATCGATTTGAAATCATTTTCCGTGAGTTTTAAATGTTTACCTAAATGACCTCTCATAAATAATCATATTAATATTATAAATGTGAAAGTTTGTCTGTTTGGATGTTTGTTCGAGAATCACACTGAAACTACACAGGGTATGAGGTGTCTAGGGTGATTGGATACTTCCCACTTCTTATTTTAATTCCGATTAAATGCTCCTTTGGGATAAAACAAGGATGTTGATTTCCGGGCAGAGCCGGGACGAGCGGTTAGTATGGCAATAAAAACAAGCATATTATAACGATTTTCGTTTTTGATTATATTATCATCAAGGGTCTTAAATACGTTATATATATATATATATATATATATATATATATCTCTACGATCTTAATACTCGTTCATAAGTTTCTAAAAACAATAAAACTAAGTTCACCACTTAACAATTGAGAAGCATCTGCGGCAATAACTTACATTTATAGTGTAATAAATTGTAATTACATAATCTAACATCCATTGTCAGCTAACATTATGCGATTTTGATACCAGTTCTGGGCCGTGACGTTTAATATCTATTATAATTCGATTTACGACTCTACGCCTCGTAATGTTTTAGCTAATTAAACAGAAGCTTTGTTCAGTTTTTACATTAGCATTATACGTAACTTATAATTTATATCGGTACTAGCTTTAGGCCCCTTGGCTTCGCCCACGTAGTAAATGATAATATAAACAGTCCCAGGGTTTTCTCCGCATAGCCTCACACCGATGTGGATCAAGTTTAAGATAATATGAGAGAAAGGACATAGAATAGTTATTATCCCGAAAATCCCATAGGATCGGAGATTGCGGGGATAACCCCGGGACAACCATTTTCCTTAGACTATGCGGGCGAAATCTGGTACACCATAAAACCGTAACCAAGCATTACAAGTGCAACACACCTATAAATGCTAGCAACAATATCGGTGGCACGATTAATATCAGTTTCCTGAAGGTGTGCCGTTCACTTCACTGCCTCAAAGCACGCAGGCAATTCATGAATCAGTTATTGTCAACATAATTGCTTTCAAAGGCAAACAGTAAATTGCTTTATGTCGCTTAGTGGTATTAATCGTTATGATGAAGATCGAGGCCACTTTGAACTGATAGTGCTATTACACAGTGGGTTATTATCACTTAGTGTTATGGGTCGGGAAAAACAGACATTTTTACGAATTATTAAGGAATATAATATAATTAAGAAGAGATAGAATGACGCACGCACACATAAATTATACAATCACCGGTCTTGGCCGGCTCTGTCGGTACACAGGGCCGCACGCACACATACACGTAACACGGGTACGGTCTGTGCATAGACAAAAAATACGCGATTAGTTATAAATATATTGAATTTACTAGGAAAACAAATCACTATTAATTACTTTATTATAATTACTTGAGTAATTTGGTTAAAATCAGAATGTTTACCCCTATACTAGTATCTTATATCTTTAAACGAGCAATTCTTGTATATAGGAATCTTTTTTAGAAAATGTCATATTCGTGTTTTATCGACTTAAACTTAGCGACTCTTCCTGACATCTATTGGCGAATAATAATACTAATACCATTTTTTGGCGAATAATTAAAGTTCCAGCAGATGGCGTTGTTAAGTAACGAAGTCAATGAGTGTTTGCTTTGGGGTTAGACTAATTGTTTATATTGTTTTGTGTCTTCTTAATGCACGTGTTCACTTAAAAATGCCTAAACGATCTTGAAAAAAACGCTTATAAACAATCTAACTTCACGAAGTTAAACCGAGCAAAGCTCGGTCATCCAGATACTGATATTTAATCGTTTAAAAAAGAGTTTAGATATATTTTGTTGTGTTTTTCTCTATTATAAAAATTTACCATTCCTATATCCTGAAGCGTTACAAACATTTTTCTGCTTTTTTATTGCAGCGGACTTTAAAACACTTATTAAACACGCTTTTAGTTAATGAGTTCCCTCAACAAAGTGAAATGGCATGACTTTTGTTTAAAATATTGACCAATTGTCTCAACACTAGGAAATGTTATAGAGACTGTACAGACAAAGAGGCGAAATAACTCGGTTACACAGTAGGCTGGTTACTTATTGGTCCGTAAAGGAAACCGACCAATAAAGGGTATTGCAATACGACTCCTTTTACACTGGGGAATATAAGGAATAGCTTTAAAGTATATTACCTTCTATTCAATATTATCCTTTGATATAAAAATATCGGAAAATTTTATTAAAAATATTTCTCCCGTCTACAGTATTATGAAAATTGTTGTAAAAGGACTACAACTGAATTACAAAGAACTGAAAAGTATACACACCGGTTTTTTATATTCAACTAGCGGTCCGCCCCGGCTTCTCCCATGGTACATACAAAGCCTATAGCTTTCCTCAATAAATAGACTATCTAACACTGAAAGAATTTTTCAAATCGAACTAGTAGTTTCTGAGATTAGTGCGTTCAAACACACAAACAAACTCTTCGGCTGTATACTATTAACATATCTTTCCTAAAGTGTACAATTGAAATTAATTAGTGTGATTATTTAAAACAATGCTAATAGATATCTGATAATATTATAAACGTAAAAGTTTACAAGAATGTATGAATAAACATAAATGTGGATTTCGATTATACGTGGCAGTGATGTGATTTATGTACTAGAAGACAATAAATACTTGTTTTTGTCCGCAATTTCATCCACTGGTAAAACCACACGACTCAATTAAACAGAAAAACAATGTCTAATTGTCTTATCAAACTCAAACATTTATTCATTCAACTAGACTTCCAATAGAAGCACTTTTGAATCGTCATATTACTTTAAATATACTACGGTTTAAGATCGAGTCAACTAAAATTAAATTTTACCTTTTCATGATTAAGTATATGGCAATTATTTCAAAAAATTGTAATTGTGTTCCGTTTCAATTAATCTAAGACGTTGTTATTGAAGGAATTGTCTATGAAAATCCATAGATTATAAAAGCGATATCATTTCATTTATTCTATATTTAAGGGGTAATTATTATTTTATATTTCATTCATACACTTTTTTCGCCTGATTCTGTCGAGAGCAGGATACGTACCTAAACTTCACCGTTTATCCAACAAAAATTTATAAATATTGTTTTTATAATGCAGTGTTTACAAAACAACTTCTGTACTCATAATTCTAGAAGTGAATAGATTCTAAAATTCACAGATCTATCGGAGATTATATTATACAAACTGATGTCGTAGCTCACACAATATATAATAATAACGCAATTAGACACAAGTTCAATAGCAGGCTTCTGAGAAAGGTGGTATTTACATATTGATTACGTTTAGACTAGTGAATCGTGCGGCGGCCAAGGGGCGGGCAATAAGAGGAGCCTAGCGTGCGCATGTTTTATATATTTGTAACATATAAAAAACATGCGCATAAATGTTAAATGCAAATAACTTGTATCATTATAACAATTGTATAATTAAAAGAGATTAAAAGAGATAAGTTTATACGTTATCGAAATATATTGCAAACCGATAGTGCTGGTAGAGATTGCAAATCGTCATTTCGTGTTAACAAGGATTTGCAATATTAGTATATTATTAACTAGTTGGGTTGAGTTGGGACAGCTGCGTCCTTTTTCGGACTTTACTACGAGATCCAATGCGTAGTACCACTGCATATTTCTCTTTAAACTGTGGTTATATCATGTCGTTGCTAAATAGTATTTTGTATTCTGTTTAATATTCATGAAGTTCATTCCAATGTCACATCATTATTCGTATCCAATGACCGCAATATCTTAACCCTGATGCGCCCGTCACGTCCTACTCGATTAATCAACCATTTATCCCATATTCATATGCATATTGCGAAGCATTTATGAGGAAAATTATGCATTCTAATAATAATAGCTTATAATATTAATTAATACAACATATACAAGGACATATTATTTGAAAATTTTACAAGCATTTAGTTTGATCACATTAAATATACATTATATAGAGTGAAGCAAGGTACTCACAGTATGTGGCATTGGTGAGCCGGTCAATGGTGTCCTGCTTTAGTTTTGAATTCTTCTTGCCCATTGTTTTGGTTGCTTGGTATGCGGCTGTTCAGCTACGATGTTACCTCTAGTAGAGGGTGACGTATTACATATTATTCCGCCTCGCAGCTGTTTTCACCTGTAAGGAAAGGAAGATTTAGATTCTTCAACCTTATCTGGAGTACGACGTGGAACATTAATTGCAATTTCTTGTTAGAGCACAATTTTCACCAATTTCAATTGACTTCAAAAAACGAGAAGGTTATCAATGTGACTGTATGTTTTGTGTGTTTTAATTCATAACTTTTTATCGGGTGAAGAAATTTTTATGATTCATTTTTTATCTCAAAAGCTCATGCCTTCCATGTGGTCACCATTAACATAATTATTCAATTTCGGTCAAATTCTGATAATTTGATGGTGGTTGGGTTATATGTTCAATTAAAAATATTAACTTCAAACATATCAAAACTTTCATTATGTGTAAGGCTAGTAGCCGCATTCTAGGGTTTTATAAACCGTGAAGCGACTAAACAGCTTTTAATTTTATTTTATCTGAATAAAGCTCTCATAATTTAATAAGGCTTCATTTTTCATTACTTCTCATCACAATATACGGTAATTGGTATCAATAAAATAGGAGGAAAATAAGAAAGATGAAATATTATACATTGAGTTGACATTGAGATATACCAATTAAGCGATTTCGTTTGAACAGGTTTGACCGATAATTACCTATCGTCAATAAGGTCAATTAGAAGTCAAGATAATAAAACTTGCGATAACAGAATATTGGATTAAGCTTATTTTTCTTATTAATATACAGTAATGTATTAGCGAAAATATGATCCGATACTAACGTTATAATTAATTATTAACGTTATAATGAGACAGTCATACAAAAGGTCGGACTGTTACTCATATGTCTCTTCCAAGTACTGTGTATATCATTCATTTATTCTTAACTGTGTGATGTAAGATAGACAAAAGCTAGAAGGTAGGTAATATAGTATAATACAATATACTAACAGATACATATTACACGTATACATTCATATAATATACTTATCTTACGTAAGAGAGTATGAGATGATTCTGATGTAGATGGTATAAAACTTTAAGATTGCAGATCGTTTTTCAGCCTCGCAACCAATAAATTACATTCTCGTTAGCCAGCGTTGAAAAATAACAAAATAAAGTCTAGTTGATGTCGATGCCCACAACAAATACATATATGAAGCACCGTATGTGACCTAACTTTATGTTTTTCTATCGAAAAGCATTTTAATTCTATATTAATTATACTTAGATTATTTTTCTCAATTTATATTAATTTCGTAAATGTATGTACATGGGGTTTCTCTATTTTTTTTTTTTTTTTGAAACTAAACATTTTGGCATATTTAACATATGAATGTGTGAACAATAAGTAGCTCATTTAAATCGTTGAGAAATTTTCTTTATTGCCCTGTCTTCATCACCAGATCCCTTATGATAGTCACAACCCATCTAGACGCAAAGTTTTTGTCAATGCAATGTGCATTGAAGCTCAAACACAAGAGACCAGCTGTAAATCTGGATTCCCTTTTCAGTGTTTCGGCTCCATCATCAAATGAACACTAGCCATCATAAAATTGTATTGCTTTAATAAAATAATATGTTCTATGAAAGAATTGACAAACGCAATGTTCGATCTTATTTATTTATTTATTTATTTTATTTATTAATACTTTATTGTGCAATATGTTATGTACATACAACACGCACTAAATATAAGAAGATGCATAAGGCCACCCAGTAAGAACTTCTACCCGGTAACGAT